>NC_133324.1:187540212-187841349 GCF_042186555.1 Aquarana catesbeiana
GCTTTATCACCAATCCTTGTTTCACAAAAAAACCCACATTTTCAAAAAACATTTGGCATTGGGACAAAAAGTGAGGTTCAATCTTCTGAAGAGGAGCACAGACAGCAAAACAAATGTCACAGGGGTGATGTTTTCCAAAAAGCTTAAAAAAGATTTTTTGGCTGGAGCTAAACACGTTAAAAATGTACCCGTTCAAAATTACAAACAGATTCTACTTAATAACAAACCTACAGTCCCTGTCTTGTTTTCACCGCCTGTATACTGCTGTTCAGAGTATATAGGGCCTGGTGGCCGCACACCTTTCCTTTTTTTAATTTGGGTGCGGGGTTCCCCTTAATATCCATACAAGACCCAAAGGGCCTGGTAATGGACTGGGGGGTACCCATGCCGTTTGTCTCACTGATTTTCATCCATATTGCCAGGACCCGACATTACATTAAAGCCAAAAGCAGTTTTAGATGACTTTTTTTTCTTTAAAAAATTTTGTGCAGGGACTGTTCTAAGCACGGGAAATACGTGCCACTTTACAGGCATACTATAGACACCCCCCAGATACAATATTTAAAGGAATATTTCACTTTTTTTTTTTTTTACTTTAAGCATCATTAAAATCACTGCTCCCGAAAAAACGGCCCTTTTTACAACTTTTTTTTGCATTGATACATGTCCCCTGGGGCAGGACCCGGGTCCCCAAACCCTTTTTAGGACAATACCATGAAAATTAGCCTTTAAAATGAGCACTTTTGATTTCGAACGTTCGAGTCCCATAGACGTCAATGGGTTTCTAACGTTCGTGCGAATTTTCAGTCCGTTCGCAGGTTCTGGTGCGAACCGAACCGGGGGTGTTCGGCTCATCCCTAGCCATTATTATATTATTTTATAATGTTATAGTTTTCACAATCACTACCCATTGGAAAGCCCCAGGATTCACCACTGTTGCTGAACAATTTTGTCAAGGGTGTGAAATATGTCAGGTACACAACCCAGGGAGGCTTGTTAAAACCCTGATCACACAGTTACCTAAATCACTATATTCCATTAAGAGGTTGCAAATTAATTACATTCCTTTGCCAAACTGTTAGCAGTTTCAATACATTCTGGTGTGTGTAGATCTGTTTTCAAGATGGGTAGATGCCTGGCCAGTAGCCAGTGCTACTGCTTCCATCGGTGCTAGGAAACTGTTGCAGGAACTTGTGTGCAGGTATGGCTTAATGTGAGCAGTTTAACCAATGAAGTTTTTTCACAAGTCTAGTAGTGACCAGAATTATGGAGGGCCTTTGAAATTGAGCAAAAATGTCACACCACATATCACCCATAAGTGTCAGGGAAGGTTGAAAAATAGAACAGATTAATGAAGACAAGATCAGCCAAAATCTATAAGCAGAAATGCCTTACTTGGGTACAAGCCCCATATTGTGATAAATTCCATCAGACACATCCCTAGAAGTCCATAAAATGTGTCTCCATTTGAGATTATGTTTGCTATGGATCCTATGATAGAACTATTATTTCCACAAGAAATGAAACTGATGCATTTTTCATTGAAAATGTCTGTACAAGAGTTGCATGCTGAGGTTTTCTATTCTTTTTCAGATCCAAAACTCTGATGCTGAATTACATTCTCTGCAACTAGGAGAATGGGTGGTGATTAATAGGTTCCAAAGGAAAGGACTGGAGCAATGGTTTGATGACCCCATTGAGGTGTTTCTTACCATGTCTACTTCAGCAAAACTAAAAGCCACCTAATCACTCCCCCCCCACCAACACCACCACCACCGCCACCACCCACCACTGCTCCCGGCCTTTCTTGCTTTTTTGTCCCAACTGGGAGTCTGGGACCACTGCAAGTGGTCGGGTCATCTGAGCACAGAGAAGGAGGAGCATCCATTCCCTCCCCCCCATGACAAATAATCCCAGAAGCAATGAAGGTTTTGTCATTTCCAGTTTCAGTTCTTTGTGTACCTGGTGGTTACTGGCCTAGGTGTATGACGTGCATTATGCCTGCTGTGCCTCCTGGGATGTGCATGTCACATATCCGAGGAGACATAGTCCTTCGTTGAGAAAGGAGGCAGGCCTAGCACCACGCCATTGTGGGGCTCGGCAGCTGAACCTGGAAGAGCCAGTGGGCCTCTCTATGACGTCCCATAAGAACATGGTGGCATGGGACTGAGCGGGGACAGAATTCAGAGAGGATTATGCAGGACAACGCTGGATCCACTGGGTGGATGAAAATCTTAAATAATGAGAACCAACAAAAGGTACAAGAAATAGCAATAGGAAAAAGAAAAAAATGGAATGGGGAGGGTGGAGATCCCTTTCACATATGGAAAGGCTTCTTTACTGTAAGAGCTGTAAAAATGTGTAATAGACTACCTCAAGAACTAGTTCTGGCCAGCTCAGTAGATTGTTTTAAAAAAAGAGCTGGAGGGTAACTCTCACAAAATGACAGTGCTCCCTCGGATCCTCTTTCTACTGCAAGCCCTTCCCATATGGCTTCCGCCTCTTTTCTTTCGCACTATTGGTTCACAGTTCCGGAAATTTATCTGGTCACATCAGAAACCATGTCAGATGTTGCAGAGACTATCTCTACTGATGGCCTCTGGGGGCCTTGCTCTTCCGGACATTCGGGCATATAATAGGGCTGCATATCTCAATAGGGTTGTTCATTGGCATTGTCATGGGGAGGCCAAGCTCTGGGTCTCCATGGAATTGGAAGACTCTCAGGGTACTGCGTTGAGTTGGCCTTGGATATCTTCCTCCATACCTAGAGAGCTGTGCGTGCATCCCACCTTAGGCAGTATATTACAGGTCGCTCGAGAAAAGTTTCGAAGCTCTTCAATTTCTCCACTTCCCTCACCCATGATTACCATCTCAGGTAATTCCAAATGCATTCTAGGCCTTCAGAGTGGGCAATTTCATTGTCTTAAAGCTCAAGGCTATACTCACTTGACAGATTTCCTCACGTCAACAGGGACATTAATTTCCTCCTTGGGGTGGCTTTCAACTACGCTACTTTCTCCGATGTTGTGCCTGTACCTCAGGTATCGTCTGCCCGCTCACATGTTTTGAATCACTTTGTCACAGAGGGGAACCGATTCGTCATGCCCTCTCCTTGTTATAGTCCTCCCTGATTCGCCGTGGAGAAGAACATGTCCCTTCTTTCTTCATTAATGAGGAGCCAACCTAGCTCTAAGCCTTACTCCTGTTCAAAGGCAAAAGATTCTCCATTTTGCTCAAAAGTCATCCATTGCCATGTGGGTACAGGAGACTAGTTATAAGATCCTTACTCGATGGTATAGGTCCCCCCCCCGCCAGATCTCAAACTCCTGTTGGCGTTGTGGCGCAGTGGGCAGGACTATGATCCACATTTTCTGGGAATGTCCTAAAATTCATCAGTTTTGACAAGATGTAACTGCTATCATTAACCGGTTCAATACATGGCATTTTCACCCCCTTCCTTCCCTGGCCAATTTTTAGTTTTCAGCGCTGTCGCACTTTAAACGACAATTGCGAGGTCGTGCAACGTTGTACCCCAAAAAAATTGACGTCTTTTTTCCCCACAAATAGAGCTTTCTTTTGGTGGTATTTGATCGCCTCTGCGGTTTTTATTTTTTGCGCTATAAACAAAAGAAGAGCGACAATTTTGAAAAAAACACAATATTTTTTACTTTTTGCTATAATAAATATCCCAATTTTTTATTTAAAAAACAAATTTTTTCCTCAGTTTCGGCCGATACGTATTCTTCTACATATTTTTGGTAAACAAAAAATCGCAATAAGCGTATATTGATTAGTTTGTGCAAAAGTTATAGCGTCTACAAATACGGGATAGATTTATGGCATTTAAAAAAAAAAAAAATTTATTTATTTTTTAAGCGGTGATCGCGATTTTTTTTCGTGACTGCGACATTATGGCGGACACATTGGACACTTTTGACACATTTTTGAGACCATTCACATTTATACAGCGATCAATGCTATAAAATTGCAGTGATTACTGTGTAAATGTGACAGGCAGTGAAGGGGTTAACCACTAGGGGGCGGGGAGGGGTTAATATGTTTCCTAGGGGATGCTTCTAACTGTAGGGGGAGGGGACGTACAAGGGGAGGAGACCGATCAGTGTTCCTCCGTTTTGGGAACACACACAGATCCACGGTCCGGCCCGGTTAACGGGCAATCACGTGTGCCCGGCGGACATCGCGGCCGCCGGGCACACGCACCGGGTCCCGAGCAACGCGGCGGGCGGGCGGGCACGCGTGCGCGCCCCCTAGACGGTCGGGAATCCCAGGATGTCATATGACGTCCACCCAGGATGGGAGATCCCATCCCAGGACGTCATATGACTATGGCTGGGTAGGGAAGTGGTTAAACAACTTACGGCTGTCGATCTGCATGCTAATCCTGCGGTCTGCTTATTGCATTTGACGAAACGGCCTGTTAAAAAATACAGATCTTCTCTTACATTGCAACTCCTAAATGCCGCCAAGGCCTGCATTCTGCTTCGCTGGAGAGATGCTGACCCCTCTACGAAGGCTCTGTGGTTTGCTAAAGGTAACAACATACGAGACATGGAAGAACTCACAGCCATACTGCACAACACAGAAGAGGTGTGTACGGAAACATGGAGGCCATGGAATAATTTTGTACATACCGATGCCTACCTCAACGAGCTCTCTGCTGCACAGTAAAGCTCCACATGCCTCACTCTACCCAGGGAGAGGGATGATCAGGAGACCCTTGCCGCCTTCCCTTCCCCCCTACCCTCTTTTTTCCTCTTGTGTGTCCCTTCCCTGGTCCTGTTTGCTCTCCCTTGGCTCCACTTTCTTTCTCTTTCCTCCCTGCCCCTCCTAATTTCAGATTACTAGATAAGTGGAACCTGCCAGCACGCATGACTCCACCATGTGTGTCTATTCCTATTTCACCAGTAATTTTTGATGTTTGTTCCCCTGAAATATGGGTGAGCAGTACTGTATACGCTTCAGTCATGGTATTTGGATTGTCCTACTGAATACTTCCTCTGAGATCGTTGTCTTAGTGCTCTTTGTTAACCGTTTCCAAGTTGGAGCTTTTGTTGATGATGTACTCTGATACATATCTCTAATGTCTGTGTTTTTTATGACTCTTTCTACAAATAAAGGAATTATAAAAAAAAGAGCTGGATGTATTCTTAAATGCACGAAATATATGTGGATACTCATTTGTAGATTTAATAACACCAGGGGTAGTCTATCCGATTGCCTTCTGGGGGATTGGGAAGGAATGTTTTACCCCCACTTGAGAGGGGGTTTTTTGTGTCCCTCTATAGGATAGTGTGAATGGAGGTTTTATATTTGTGTATTTTTTTTTGGGTTGAACTAGATGGACTTATGTTTGTTTTCAACCTGACTAATTATGTACCTTCGTAACTATATGTGAATGGTAATTGCACCACACATTAGAGGTATTATCTCAAAAGAAAGTAAAAGCAGAATAAAAGCAATAATGCTAGCACCAGAGCTCACGTTTAACTTTACAGTAGTCTGGTAACCTGTATAATGCTTTTAAAGCATCGTCTATGTTTGTTGCCATTTCAAGGGTATTTAAAATTTTAAATCCTGACATGCAGGGTGCGCGCGGTGCGTGTGCATAGGGGAGGACGTCATATGAAGTCCTCCCGGAGATTGAGGTCCGCGCTGTAGCCGTCATTTGGCTATGGCCCGGACCTCAAGTGGTTAAATGGCTGTAGAGAAGAAATTGATGCAGATAAACAAGTACAACTTATGTAGGAGAACTTGTTTAATCTCTGTGTATCACATGAGGCTAGTACTTCACTGAGTATACGTAAGGGTTTAAAACCACTTTAAGGTTAGAAAATGAAGTTCTAAAGCTGAAAAGGTGTATACCACTACTAAATACCTTCTTCTCCTGAAGAGTAGTAATAACAATAAGTTTCCCCGTTTGGGACCTGCAGGCTTTCAACTGTATTATGCAGCCTCACCCTAGTTTAAAGGCAATCACCCCCTCTGGGAATAGGACTTTGCCCCATACTCTGTATAAAGAAATAGTCTTTTAGATTTGAAAATACCAGAGCTGGCTCTGATTGTTCTTGATAAGCAGGTGATAGGATATAACAGGTACTTGTTTTAATTGCTTGCGTATTGGAATGTTGGAATCATCATTGTTTCTATCTTCACCTGATTGTCTCTGCTATATTTAATCTATCTAGTCAACTTCCCTATGAACCTTCCAGACTTACTCCATTCTTTGGACAATTTTAGACATTGGTAAAAATCCCAAAAAGGTGTTTATGTATGCTAAATAATGCAGGAAAATATGGTTACATTTGTAAGCTCTGAACTAAATATACTGTATATCTCCAAGCTGTTATTTTATTTATGATGTGTCCACCCAATCTGGGATATATCTTACCCTAATTTACTTACCTTTTAATCCTACACATTTGATGTAAGAATCAGAACAATTCCCATTTATTGTTTCCACACGTGTTAATACAAAACTTTGCTCAGTATAGCATGGGGTCATTTGTTCTTGGAGCAAGGTGTAGCCTACATTGCCAGGATAAGACAGAACCCAATCAACGTTAGAACTGGCCTAAAGTTTAAATAAAACTGGTGGCTGTGGAAAAATAATTGCTTTAGGTAAAATTGTATTGATACACAAGGTCCTATATGAAAAACATGATGGAATGATCAGAAATCCTCGCATATGGGCAACTTGAGTCAAATGCTCACTGTCCCATGCCATGCCATTATCAACTATTATTTGCAAAGAAGGACAGATCAATATTACAGTGGAGAAAGTGAGGATTTGTTTTATTGTGATGGTATTGGTTATTTAAATGTTCCCATGAATCGGTTACCTTTCCAATCTTATCTTTCACTAGTTTTATCATTCTTATCTTGCAATGCAAAAAAGTCTCATTACAAAGTGCTGCTGGAGAGATGTAGACTAAATTCAGGTTACAGGGAATCCGAGGTAAACTGATAGTACAATGACTCACAATAATCAGCCCTTGAGGAAACCCCTTGTACAAAACAACACTCATTAGATGGGAAAATCCCACGGCCAGAGCGAAACTCTTATTTTCCTATTCAAATGAAGGAAGCATTTGTTTATGCTGACAGGCATTTCAAAATACATATTCTTCCATAAAAGATGTAGGCAGGTATAAATTACATTAGATTGAAGAGTCAACGATAACATTTTGATTAGATAGATAATTAGATAGCTAATTACATTTTTTTAAGCAATGAAAGAAAAGATCAAGCTTTCAATGTCTTAACTTGGATTAAAGGCTAAGTTTACCTTTAAGGAAAAAAATAAAAATGCACAGATTTTTTGCAGGAAAAAAATGTGCATTTATTATCTTTTCCCACAGGAGATTGCAAAGCATTTCTGGCTGTGATCAGTGAATTGCAGGTGCAATGTTAAGCCTGGTGCGGACGGGTCAAATATCAGCAATGGGCTGGTTCAACAGAAATCGGGCGACACTCTGCCCGTTTGTACACCAGCCAGTCCGACAGATGAATGGGCATGCTGGAAAACCAGCATCCAATCGGCATCCGATCAGCACTGTCAGCCGATGTCTGTGAGCGCTGACCAGTGTGTTTTTTGGCGGGGGGGGGGGGTGGGGGGGTGTGCAGAGTCACCCCTGCCAGAACACAATAGCTCAGCAGGGAGATTGCTGTACTAACATTGGATAATTAGTACAGCCAGCCCCTCCCAAGCTCCTCAGTATTTTTTTCATTCTGCCTGCTGTAGGCTTTGGGCTCCTGCTTTCTGCCTGTAACGCTGTACAGGATTTTAATTAGAAATAAGGAGGATGTGTACTGATTACTGCACTTGTAGTCCATTCAAACTACAAGTCAGTCCTCCGTGGTTGAAGATGGGACGTAGTTTATTCATTCACAACCACGCCAATTTTAAATCTGACAACAGCTGCGGAGGAGAACAACCCTCCCATTCTGTCACGGGGGACTCTGGGCATGGGAGGGAGGTGCTTAGGAACATATTACATGTTACACCCTAGATATAGGTGTCTAATTGTCCTAAAGATGAACTTAGTCTTTAAAGCAGGAGTTCTCATCCTTGTAAACAGTGAGTGCCACTTAAGTGATTAGGTAACTGTTCGCAGGCCACAATGAAATGAAATGGTTCAGAATTTCACATTTTTTATTTTGAATAGCATAATGAACGTTTTCCTCCTGCAGCTGCACTGAATTCCGTCAGGAAGGAGAGGCTTTCAGTGGTCACGAAAATGTAGAGGATAGGTTCCTGTAAATGCCACCACCGCAGCCCCTCCTGTTCAAGAGTAAAACAGAATAAGACAGGGCAGGTGGAAATCATGCCCCCTGGATCATGGGGCAGGGTCGCTATTTGCAACCCCTGACACTACACCAGTGGTTGGTGGGTGTGGTAAAAACAGGCCTTAACTATGGGGTTTTACCACCAGCCAAACTACAAACGTAAATGAGCCCTTACTGTCCTGAGCCCCCTATAGGGCTGCTTTCATACTGATGTGTTGCAGTTTATCCATGTGTGGTACACTTTCTAAAAGTGCACCAAAACTCCTGAATGCAGGCGTTTTGGGGCGCTTTTAGAAAGTGCACCGCACCCACAAGACATAATAGAAGTCTATGGCAAAGTGCAGTAAAGCCGCAGGTGCCTCAGGAAAGCCGCAGGTGAAAGCCTAATAGTTGTTAACCCTTTTATTGGTGCTAATTTGCCCATTGCAAAAGTGCAGTGTATGTGTTGTTTAATACACTGACATTTGTTTCCTTTTCCAGCTTCTGCTGGCATCGTTGTCCAAGCTGCTAGAAATGACCCAGGTGAAGTGCACTTGGTATCACTCTGCCTGGAACAGGAGCCTGCCCTATAGAGCAGACTCAATGCACTCTGATGCTGTGGGATGGTAGGTAAGTAAGTCCAGATCATAATTAATGGGTTGCCGACCCCCGGCAAGCGCTTCCCTGGTTTGAGGTCAAGGACATCAGAGGGCTTTGAGGGCCACATGTTGAACTTTTTCTTCTTTAAAGTGTAGCCCAAAAGCCAAAACTGCCTACTTTGCTAAAAAAAAAAACACTTTTCTTTCTGTCTGCGATGCTGCTGTTTCACTGCCTGTCTCATGAAACACTGTCAACAGGACAAAAAAGTGAGGAGAATTTCTATATTGGGGCCTCAGGTAGAAGGAAAAACCTGACAGGGGTTCTAAGCAATCCAAACTTTAACTCCAAACTAAGGAAAATCATTTTTGCTTGACATACGCTTTAAGTTTAAGGAAAATTGCCATAACAATAACATAACAAAATAAATAATAAGTGATGATCTTCATATGCTAGAGTGTTTTTACTGCAAAAACCTGTTTCCTTACTCTGTGCTGACCCCAAAAGCTGCACAAAAAATTTCTATAATAAGGTAGTGCAAAGATCAATTGCAAAGAGCAGTAATCCAACATAACTGAACATAACAATAATAAAATAACACCTTTACCAGCAGGGACCAGAAAGCTCCCGATGCATACTTGCGATCGGAGCTTTCTGACCATGTCACTGCTGTGACGACTCGAATGCCTGCCTCCAAGCATTTAGACGCTCATAAGGGGCCATCAGGAGAATATAACTAAATACGTTTCTTGGATTAGTTGCAATCTTCACGATTACAGAACAATTCCAGTTGAGTCTGACTAACCACTACTAGCTATATAATTTCCTGGATGAATGAGAAACTTCACTGGCTTTAGTATGCAATGATCCATTAACCGATTCCGGACCAGCCGCCGCAGTTACATTGCGGCAGGTTGGCCCGGCTGCGCGAATCGTTGTAGCTATAGGCGGCCGTGATGATCGGATTTGATCCAGAACCGATCAATCCCCAGACCCAGGCCAATGGTATCTGGCCCAGACCTTGTGATTGGTCCTGGTGAATAAAATTCTTCCCCAGCATGTGTAAGTGTAAACACAGCAGGGGAAGCAGTGTTCATATTTTTTTTTATCGCTGTACTGGTGTCATTAGTGACAAAAATCAGTGTAATGCCGCGTATACACGGGTAGACTTTTTGACCGGACTGTTCCGACGGACTTTCCAACGGACTTTCGATGGACTTTTGACAGACTTCTGACGGACTTTTGAACGAACGGACTTGCCTACACACGATCACACCAAAGTCCAACGGATTCGTACGTGATGACATACGACCAGACTAAAATAAGGAAGTTGATAGCCAGTAGCCAATAGCTGCCCTAGCATGGGTTTTTGTCCGTCGGACTAGCATACAGACGAGCAGATTTTTCGACTGGACTTGAGTCCGTCGGACAAATTTGAAACGTGTTCCAAATCTAAAGTCTGTCAGATTTTCAACCGAAAAAGTCAGCTGCAGGTCCGATGGAGCCCACACACGGTCGGATTGTCCGCCGGATTTGTTCCGTCGGACCAGTCCAGTTGAAAAGTCCGCCCGTGTGTACATGGCATTAGGTTACTTAGTGTAGGCCCAGATAGGTCTAGGGACCCCCCTAACCCCTCCTAATAAAAGTTTAACCCCTTCATCACCCCCTGTCACCAGTGATCACTGTATTAGTGTCACGTGACGATGGTTAGCTAGTTATTTTTTTATAGCGTCAGGGCACCCGCCGTATTTTACCTAAATAAAGGTTTAACCCCCTGATCACCCGGTGAGTGATATCAGTTAGGTTTTAGTGTCAGATAGGGTCTGTGTTGCCCCAGACAGCATCAGATTAGTGCCAGTAGCACTAACACCCACGCACGCACCATACACCTCCCTTAATAGTATAGTGTCAGAACAGATTGATATCTGATCAGATCTATATTAGCATCCCCAGCAGTTTAGGGTTCCCAAAAATGCAGTGTTAGCGGGATCAGCCCAGATACCTTCTAGCACCTGCGTTTAGCCCCGCCGCGCAGCCTAGCCTAGCCCAGCCAAGTGCAGTATCAATCGATCGCTGTCACTTACAAAAACACTAAACACATGACTGCAGCATTCGCAGAGTCAGGCCTGATCCCTGCGAACGCTAACAGTTTTTTTGTAGCATTTGAAGCAGTCGCTGACAGTCAGGAGCTCTTTTTCCTGTGAGTCTCACTACTGTACCAGTAAATTTAGAGACCAAAATGTCAAATCGAAGGTACAGCAGTGAAGAGGCCTACACATTTCTGAGCTTGACACCCATCCGTCAGATTCAGGCTCAGAATATGAACCAGTAGACAGCAGCGGCACCCTGACAGATAGCTCTGACGATGGGGTAGTGGTCCCTACCAAGGTCAGACGTACCCAACCCCGTTTGTCTGCTGTCGTTGAGGTGCAAGAACCGCAGGGCTCTCGTATGGAGCAGAGATCCAGTACTAGTGCCGCTCATCTTTCTGGTAAACTGGCAAGCACCAGCGGCCCAGTACATCCTGGTCATGAATCCAGGACTGCAGTAACACTTGGTGACGTGGCGAGTCCCATAAGTGCACTTCAAGTTGCAAATCCTAATTGGGAGCCCACCACTTCTGCAGCACCCGTACTTCCCCCATTCACTGGCCAACCCGGAATTCAGGTGGAAACAGTTGATTTTACGTCACTTGATTTTTATTCACTGTTTTTCACGGAAGATCTCTATAGATCTATTATGGACCAGAGCAATTTGTATGCTGGTCAGTTCATCACCGCTAATCCCCAGTTGATCCTTGCCAGAGATTGGAGACCTATTACGGTCTCCGAATTTAAGACCTTTCTGGGCCTATCCCTCCTCATGGGCATAACTAAAAAAGAGTGAGTTGCGGTCATATTGGTCCACTGACCCAATTCACCATATGCCAGTGTTCTCTGCCTCCATGACCAGGACACGATACGAGCAGATCTTGCGGTTCATGCACTTCAATGATAATGAACTCTGTTATCCTTGGGGTGACCCTGGATTTAATCGTAACCCTTGTAAACCGCTTCAACCAACAGTTTGCAGCCTTGTTTACTCCTGATCAAGTTGTCTGCGTTGATGAGTCCCTGATTACGTTTTCTGGTCGCTTGTCTATCCAACAGTATCTTCCCAGCAAGCGTGCCACATATGGGGTCAAGATGTGTAAGCTCTGTGACAGGACAACAGGCTATACATATAGTTTTATGGTTTACGA
Organism: Aquarana catesbeiana; assembly: GCF_042186555.1. Taxonomy (NCBI): domain Eukaryota; kingdom Metazoa; phylum Chordata; class Amphibia; order Anura; family Ranidae; genus Aquarana; species Aquarana catesbeiana. Next base: position 187,552,337 of record NC_133324.1, read on the forward strand.
GGGAAAAGATAGTCATGTAGACCCGGAGAACTACAAAGGGAGCGCTGGTAAGATTGTGTGGGACTTGGTGTCACCTTTTTTCGGACAATTATTACACGAGCGTGCCACTTTTTAGTCACCTTTTTGATTATGGAATTGGTGCATGTGGCACCATGCAATCTGATCAATGATAATGAACTCTGTTATCCTTGGGGTGACCCTGGATTTAATCGTAACCCTTGTAAACCGCTTCAACCAACAGTTTGCAGCCTTGTTTACTCCTGATCAAGTTGTCTGCGTTGATGAGTCCCTGATTACGTTTTCTGGTCGCTTGTCTATCCAACAGTATCTTCCCAGCAAGCGTGCCACATATGGGGTCAAGATGTGTAAGCTCTGTGACAGGGCAACAGGCTATACATATAGTTTTATGGTTTACGAGGGAAAAGATAGTCATGTAGACCCGGAGAACTACAAAGGGAGCGCTGGTAAGATTGTGTGGGACTTGGTGTCACCTTTTTTCGGACAATTATTACACGAGCGTGCCACTTTTTAGTCACCTTTTTGATTATGGAATTGGTGCATGTGGCACCATGCAATCTGATCGCTGGGGCTTCCGCCAACGGCTTGTAGAATCCCAACTTAGATGGGGAGGGGGGCCTGCTTGAAGTGTAATAATTTGTTAGCAGTGAAATGGAGGGATTCATGGAATGTTTTCATTCTGTCCTCCCTTCACGCAGATACAACAGTCCAAATTCCTACAGCGACTGGTGTTGTGGAGAAACCCCTCTGTGTCCTTGAATAAAACCTTAATATGGGAGGGGTGGACCTCAAAGACCAGTTGTTGGCACCATACCTAATTGCCCGTAAGGCCAGGCGCTGGAACAAAAAAGTGTCTGCATACTTATTTCGATTAGCTCTGCTGAACGCTTTTGTGCTATACAAAGCTTCAGGACTAACTGGATCCTTCCTCAAATTCCAGGAAGAGATCATCACAGCCCTTCTGTTTCCAGACGGTGCTATGGCCCACCATCCCAATGCAAATGCAGTGAGCCGGCTGCATAAGAGGCATTTTCCGTATGTCCTCCCTGGTACCCCTACCCAAAGAACACCCCAAAGAAGATGTCGTGTCTGCAGAAAATGCGGATTTAGGCGTGACACCCGCTTTTTTGTCCCTCCTGTCCTGACCAACCTGGTCTCTGCATCAGTGACTGTTTCAAACGCTACCACACACTAGTGGAGTATTAGCGTAGGGTACAGAACTACACAGTCCTAGGGCAAAAAAAAATAAAATAAAAGTGAAAAAAGTGAAAAAAAGCTAATAAAAAAAAAACACACACACACACACACAAAAACACCAAAAAACATAAAATAAAAAAAGACAAAAATAGTTGTGGTTATATTTTTCTTCTCTCTCTCTATTGTTCTCTCTCTTATGTTAGCCCTCTACTGTCCTATTGTTCGCTCACTATTGTTCTATATCTATTGTTCTCTCTCTGTTTTATTTTTTTACTAAAGCCGTGACTCCAGCACTGTTGGAGGTGATTTCAGCTCCACAGTTAAAAAACGAACATATATGCTGAAGCATGGGGGCAAGGATGGAGGAGCACATTGCTCCTAACATTAGGGGCAGATTGCCCCCATGCACGGGCATATATTTTTTAGGCACAGACTGCATTAAAAAATGTTTTATTTTTACTATGTTTTATTGTATTTGATTTGCAGGTATGGGATGTCTTACTGTTATACTGTAATGTTACTTTGTTTTATTGTTAACCATCATTTGCTTAGCAGGTACGCCATTCAGCTGCAGCACTGATTTATTTATCTTGACAGCAACATGTAAATCAGTGACTCCAGCGCTGTAGGAGGTGATCTCACTACCACAGTAAAAAAAAAATGGTGCATGTATGCCCATCATTAGAAGTGGGTGGATGAATAGCGGAATTCTAATGGTGGGCATACCCACTGATCAATCTCTTCATGCAGCCCATAGGGCTGCATGAAAAAAAGAACATTACACTGTATGCCCAACAAGGACCAGCGACGTACTGGTATGTTGCTGGACTTTGAGTGGTTATACCAAAATGATGCCTGCAGGTTTAGGTATCATCTTGCTACCATTCTTTTCAGCCAGTGGTTGGGTTTCATGTAAAAGCAATCCTAGTGGCTGATTAGCCTCTAGAATGCTTTTACAAGCAGTGGGAGGGAACGTCCCCCCACCACCGTCTTCCATGGTTTTCTCTGGCTCTCCTGTCTCAACGGGGAACCTGAGAATGCAGCCGGTGGTTCCACCAGCTGACCATAGAGCTGATCAGAGACCAGAATGGCTCCAATCATCTCTATGGCCTAAGAAACTGTAAGCTACGAGCATTTCATGACTTGCCGGATATAAACAGAGCCATTGGGAAATTGGGAAAGCATTTTATCACACCGATCTTGGTGTGATCAGATGCTTTAAGGGCAGAAGAGAGATATATTGTGTAATAAACCCCCTAATATATTTTTTCCAAAAAGAGTACCTGTCACTAACTATTGCTATCATAGAAATTATTTAAAAAAAATGAAAGGAACAGTTTAAAAATAAAATAAAAAAGCAAAATAAATAATAAAACTAAAAATAAAGCACCCCTGTCCCCCCCGGGCTTATGCGCAAAGGCGAACGCAAGCGTTAGTCTGGTGTTATATGTAAACAGCAATTGCACCATGCATGTGAGGTATCACCGCAAAGGTCAGATCGAGGGCAGTAATTTTAGCATAGAATTCCTCTGTATATCTAAAGTGGTAACCTGTAAAGGCTTTTAAAGGCTTTTAAAAATATATGTAGCTTGTCACTGCTGCACGTTTATGCGCAATTTTAAAGCATGTTGTGTTTGGTATCCATGTACTCGGCATAAGATCATCTTTTTTATTTTATCAAACATTTGGGCAATATAGTGTGTTTTAGTGCATTAAAATTAAAAAAAGTGTGTTTTTTCCAAAAAAATTGTTTTTGTAAAATCGCTGAGCAAATACTGTGTAAAAAAAAATTGCAACACCCACCATTTTAATCTGTAGGGCCTTTTCTTTTAAAAAAATATATAATGTTTGGGGGTTCAAAGTAATTTTCTTGCAAAAAAAAAAAAATTTTTATGTAAACAAAAAGTATCAGAAAGGGCTTTGTCTTCAAGTGGTTAGAAGAGTGGGTGATGTGTGACATAAAAATGCCAGGACAGTTCAAAATCCCCCCAAATGACCCCTTTTTGGAAAGTAGACACCCCAAGCTATTCGCTGATAGGCATGTTGAGTCCATAGAATATTTTATATTTTGCCACAAGTTGCGGGAAAATTAATTTTTTTTTTTGCACAAAGTCGTCACTAAATGATATATTGCTCAAACATGCCATGGGCATATGTGAAATTACACCCCAAAATACATTCTGCTGCTTCTCCTGAGTACGGGGATACCACATGTGTTAGACTTTTTTTGGGAGCCTAGCTGTGTATAGGACCCCAAAAAACCAATCACCGCCTTCAGGCTTTCTAAGGGCGTAAATTTTTTATTTCACTCCTCACTGCCTATCACAGTTTCAGAGGCCATGAAATGTCCATATAGCACAAAACCCCCCAAATGACCCAATTTTGGAAAGTAGACACCCCAAGCTATTTGCTGAGAGGCATGTTGAGTATTTTGCAGATCCCTTTTGGTCACAAAGTTCTGGAAATTGAAAAATGAAAACAAAAAATTTTCTTTTCTTTCTTCATTTTCAAAAACAAATAAGAGCTGCAAAATACTCAACATGCCTCTCAGCAAATAGCTTGGGGTGTCTACTTTCCAAAATGGGGTCATTTGGGGGGGGGGGGGGTTGTGCTATCTTGGCATTTTATGGCCTTCAAAACTGTGATATATAGTGAGGATGAAATCAAAAATGTACGCCCTTAGAAAGCCTGAAGACAGTGCTTGGTTTTTGGGGTCCTGTACATAGCTAGGCTCCCAAAAAGTCTCACACATGTGGTATCCTCATACTCAGGAGAAGCAGCAGAATGTATTTTGGGGTGTAATTCCAAATATGCCCATGGAATGTTTGAGCAATATATGATTTAGTGACAATTTTGTGCAAAAAAAAAAAGTTTGTCATTTTCCCATAACTTGTGGCAAAATATAAAATATTCCATGGACTCGACATGCATGCCTCTCAGAAAATAGTTTTGGGTGTCTACTCTCCAAAAAGGGGTCATTGGGGGGGGGGGGGTGCTATCTGGGCATTTTATGGCCTTCAAAACTGTGATAGGTAGTGAGGTGTGAAATCAAAAATTCACGCCCTTACAAATCTTGAAGGTGGTGATTGGTTTTTGGGGTCCTGTATGCGGCTAGGCTTCCAAAAAGTCTCACACATGCGGTATCCCCATACTTAGGAGAAGCAGCAGAATGTATTTTGGGGTGTAATTCCACATATAGCCATGGCATGTGTGAGCAAAATATCATTTAGTGACAACTTTGTGTGATTTTTTGTTTTGTCATTTTTCAATCACTTGTCACAAAAAATAAAATATTCAATCAGCGCAACAAGCCTCTCAGCAATTTCCTTGGAGTGTCTACTTTCCAAAATGGGGTCATTTGGGGGGTTTGTACTGCCCTGCCATTTTAGCAGCTTAAGAAATGAGATAGGCAGTCATAAACTAAAAGCTACATAAATTACAGAAAATGTACCACAGTTTGTAGACGCTATAACTTTTGCACAAACCAATAAATATACGCTTATTGCCATTTTTTTTACCAAAGACATGTGGCTGAATACATTTTGGCCTAAATATATGACTAAAATTGAGTTTATTGGATTTTTCTTATAACAAAAATTAGAAAATACATATATTTTTTCAAAATTTTCAGTCTTTTTCCGTTTATATCACAAAAAAATAAAATTCGCAGAGGCGATCAAAAGAAAGCTCTATTTGTGGGAAAAAAAACGAACGCAAATTTAGTTTGGATACAACATTCCAAGGAAATTGGGGAAATTACTGCGCTAAACCACAATAGTGTCAAAAATAAAGCAGCAAATACTCAAAGTCTAGAAATTTTTTTACATATAGGGGGTTATTTACGAAAGGCAAATACACTTTGCACTACAAGTGCACTTGGAAGTGCAGTTGCTGTAGATCTGAGGGGAAGATCTGAAATGAGAGGAAGCTCTGCTGATTTTATCATCCAATCATGTGCAAGCTAAAATGCTGTTTTTTACTTTCCTTGCATGTCCCCCTCAGATCTACAGCGACTGCACTTCCAAGTACACTTGCAGTGCACTTGTAGTGCAAAGTGGATTTGCCTTTCGTAAATAACCCCATAATGTAGTGCTACAATGGAAAAAAACAATGAACTGTGATATCCACTATATATAACATTAAAACAAAATAAGTGAACTGATAAAGTCCAATGTTCACTGAGGGTGGGTTAAATAATTAATAAAAATTCAAAAAATCATGTCCATCTCATGCACAATGACGCAATTTCAATTGAACAAGGACAGCACAAACAATATAAAAAATATATATAGTGTACTAAAGTGCTGATATGTGATTAAATATATCAAATTAGAAAATACCTAAGCAATTAAGCTGCAACCATTCTGATAGTGCTCTGACACTAAAATTATATGATAAACCAAACAATAGTGCGCTACAATTAACTTTCTAATAAAAGTGGACAGACTAGTGATTAACCAATGACAATTAGAGGTAATTACTTGATAAAGTCACGTGACATGTGACGCAACGCGTCAGAAGGAGCCAGTGACATCATCCGAAGTGTCTGCTTCAAGCATGGTGGATGCGGTAGGAGGAAAGCAATTCGCTAGCAGTGTCTGACTGTTCTCTAAGCACTGATATCGTACAAGGATATGTGAGTTGATCCGCTTGTGCGTTGCATGTGTTGATGTGGTTTAGAACCAAACTTCTAAACACGTTAAGGGAAGGTGCCATGGTTCCAGGGGGTTTGAACAGGGATGGATTTGATAGTCCAGAATGAACGTTACTATCTCTTCCTCCTATCCCGTGGACCGTGGAAGGTTGTGTAAGAAAATGCCGTTGTATATTCAGCCTGCAGATGTATTTCTGTACATCGATAAAAGTAGAGAATTTGTTAAGTTTTCTCGGTGGGACATATTTAAGTCCCTTATCCAACTTTTTGCATCGGTTAATTCTGTTTTGCTTAAATTAAAAATACCTGCTCCTATTGAGTCCTTTTTCTTTTGCCTCTATAGGCGCCACCCCCTCTTGAGCCTTATTTTGTTTTGGGCTTCTTGTATGGTTTACAGTGGCTCTGGGAAAACCCATATATTGTGATGTATTCGGATAGTTCTAATTGTAATGGTAAGGGGATCTATTGAGTTCCTCATCTTCTCCATTCATATAGGGAAAAGGGTCACAATATGTGTTACGTGGGCCAGCATCTCGAAGGGGGGCAAAACGGTTATATGTGTGGACGGGTGTACTTTGAGATTAATCATGATCTCGATTGTACCAAATCTGTTATTATGCCAATTTCTTGGTGAGCCATCATATCCTTCATTGTATCGGGTGTCCCTATTCCCCCCATGAAGGGATCCTCTCCCTTTGGTCTTAAAACCTCTGATTTTGAGGTTATGAAACTGTTTTCCCTGATTAGGGTTTGTACGATTGTAATTATCATACGATCCTCTCTTAGGAGTGTGGGATCTCAGATTTCCAGATTGACTAGGTTCATATGTCAATCTTCTATCAAGGTTCTGTATAACTGTTTCAGAGGTTTGCGAGAAGTGACACCCCCCCCACCATGGCACCTTCTCTTAATGTGTTTAGAAGTTTGGTTCTACATGATTTGGACAAACTGCCCAATAAAAGAATACATACGAACCCTACTATTACCAGTGAACTTAAAGCATTATGCGAAAGAAAGGATCTTATTTTCCGCCCTGATGATAAGGGAGGGGGGATTGTTGTATTAGACAAAGAAGGATACATAGAGGAGATAAATAAGATTTTAAATGATGGTTCAACATACAGTTTGATGTCTAGGGATCCAACCTTGGAATACAAAAGAGCTTTAGTGGAACTTGTGAATGAAGGTTCCTCTTTGGGCATTTTGGATAAAAAAGAAAAAGAATTCTTGGTGCCTTTGGCTCCTAGAATTCCAGTAATGTATTATTTACACAAAATTGCAGTCAATCCCCCTGGACGTCCCATCGTCAGTGGGATTACCTCCATTACATCCAGAATTGGTCGTTGGACTTCCATCTATAACCCTTAGTACGATTGGCCCCTTCTTACCTCAAAGACACCCCTGATACTAGCAAACTCTTGGAAACAATTACATACCATAACGATATGATCCTTGTAACAGCAGATGTTGCTGCTCTGTACAACTGCATCCCCCAGGATTTGGGGTTTGCAGCAGTGGAGCATTATCTATCTAGGAACTCCCTTCTTCCTATTGTGCAATCTAATTTCATTATGGAACTACTGAGGTTTGCAACCCAACACAATTACTTTTGGTTCCAGAGTCAGTTTTACACACAGATAAGGGGGGTGGCCATGGGTGCTAAATATGCACCTAGTTTGGCCAATTTATTCATGGCCCAATGGGAGGAGATTATCTATGCCCTTAAGAGACCGGAATTGGTCCTTTGGGCTAGATACATAGCCAACATCCTCCTCCTCTGGAAGGGTGACTTTAAATCCCTGCAGGGGTTTATGTCTATATTGAATGACAACAACTGCGGTATTTCCCTGAGTTATGAAATTAGTCAGACTTACATCCACTTCTTAGATCTCGAGATTTCAGTGAATAATACTATGGATGATTTAGCATTTACAACCTACTTTAAACCTACCAACCGGAATGGTTACATTCCGGTCGATAGCTGCCACCATGATCAGTGGCTTAAGTCCATTCCACATGGTCAATTCCTTTGATTATGACAGAATTGCACAAATACCACTGACTTCCTACATCAAGCTGAGGCATTGAAAATGAAATTTATTAAAAAGGGATATAGACACACTGACCTGGATAGAGACATCAGTCTGGTCACAGATATTGACAGAAGTAGCTTATTGAAAGAAAAACCAAAACCCACTCAAGAAAATATTTAAATGGTCCTTCCATATGGCTTTCTCAATACAGCAGAAACAAATTAAAAAAATTATTAATAAGCACTGGAAGGTCCTATAGAATGACAGGATTCTGGGTCCAGCCCTTCCTGAGCGTGCGGGGGTCGTGTTCAGAGGGGCCAGATCGATATAAGGAGAGATTGCTCCAAATGTAATCGATCCACCCAAGACAGTAACCTTTTTTCAACAATGCAAAGGCTACTACCCTTGCCGTAAGTGTAGGGTATGTCTACATAATGTATATGGGAGATGGAAAACAGATACTTTTTTATCTACTTCCACCTTACGCAATTATAAAATGAAGCATTTTACCACCCGTGCTACCAGATTTCTAGTTTATCTCCTTACTTGTCCATGCAATAAACAATATGTGGGTTGTACCAACAGGACCTTCTCAGTAAAGTTCAACGAACATCTAGCCAGTATCTGGAAGGGTCGCACCAATCACACCGTACCCCTCCATTATTTAGAACATCATAACTCTGACCCCACGGGTTCCCATTTCCAAATAATAGACAAATTCATCCCACATTGGAGGGACGAGTCTTGCCCACGGGGGGTATCCTGATTGGAAACCTACTGGATTCATGAATTACGGTCCTATTTGCCCTTCGGTTTGAACGTAGATTGGGAAATCAATTGTTTTATTAATCAAATATAAACCAATTGAATTATTCATTATTTGTTTTTTGATTTTATTCTTATATTCTAGTCTGCCACAATTTTTGTACTATGTGTGATTAGTATTCATTTCTACATTTTATTGATATTTACTACTGTTCAGATGTTCCATCTAACATTTGAGTACACCTTTGTATTCTTGTGTTACGTGGAGTATTATTTTACAGTTTTGTTACATAATTTTTTTAAGTTATCTCATCTACGGTATTTACTCATTTCCATAGTCACACTCCTTTTGAGTAGGGAGATTTGCTTTTGGGCCACTAGGTGGCCTTCTTAAGCGCATTTCATTGTGGACATCTATATGCCTTGCGCCATGACATTTTGGACACCAGGGGGCCTGGATGTGACCACATACCACACCATGAGCCTGACCCAGTGTTTGAGGCAGGGTCACCTATTGGAGTGTGGGAGTGGTTCACCCGGTATTCCATCTGGGTAGCGGGACCAGCCTCCTATTGATAGTGAGGCTTGGATTATTTCCGGTCCATTTGGAGTACTTTATTTAGACGCCCATGCGCCCTGACCACCTGGTGGCTCATGTGATCTATGGTGGACCATGTAATGGATCTTGTCATGTGTTATGTTCCTGGTGAGTCACGTGACTTGACCACCTGACGGCCCATGTGACTCACGGTGGACCATGTGATGGGTTGTGTTATGTGTCATGCCCCCGGAGAGTCACATAACTTGGTTCAGACACGTGACCTCTATGGGCGGGCAATATTTTGGCTACGGTCGCATAGCCCGCAGTGTGTTCACATGAATCACGTGACCCGGGTATGGTCACATGACCCATAGTGCGTTCACGTGAGTCACGTGAACACGTGCTTCTATCATGTGGCATATACGCGGCGCCCCCATTGGTGGACCGTGTAAATCTAGCGTCCTCAAAATCGCGGGCTTGCAGCCATGTTTTTGGCGCCCTTTTTGCTGTGACGTCCTCAACATTGAGAGGTGCGCTATTGGCGGAGCCTCCATTTCGGCGGTTTTCGACATTTGGCGCCCTTTTTGTTTACCACTTCCGGGTCAGACGTCACAAGTGTAACTGGTCTTTACGTTCCCCTACCTATTGAGTTATGTTTTGGAGATGCCCCACTGGGGGAGGGAGAGTATAGGTGAGTGGTATCACTTCCGGTTGACATACTGGGGGTGGACCTTTCCTCCCTTACATGTCACATGTTATTTAGTTAATTACTTGTTAATTATTTGTTAATTACCATGAATTGTATGCCTCAACAACCCGCTAATACAATTTTTAAAAATAAAGTTACATTACTATAAACAAAGATCCTGGAGGTAAGGGCTTGATCCAGTTAATTAATATACTGCTGGTTAAAAACGGCTTTGTGAGGCTGACTTCCCAGACAGGCTAGGAACCCAGGAGCTGCAAGAGATGAAGGGAGGGGGAGAGAGAGGCGCCAATAGCCGCTGGTGCAGTATGCATTTTATTAAATGAATAAAAGCTAATACACTATATATTGCATTCATAAACATCCAAAAGTCAGAGCATGTCACATCGTGACATATGCCCAGGGTAGGGGAGGCAAATAATATTACTTGCATAAACAGCTGCAGCAACCGAGACACTGGCAGGTACCATGGTCACCATGATCTGTGAAACCGCTGCTGGAGACTCTCAGGTGATCTGTCAGGGATGCCGGAGCCACTCAGACGCATCTCAAAGGCAAACCACCTCTTCTTTCTCCTGCCCCTACCTCCGGGAATAAATCTAAACCAGAAATCACCCGACATTAATCTCATCTTATCCAAAAAGGGAGCAATGAAGGTGCTGATGCTGAAGTAAGGCTACACATAGCTAGAAAATTCCAAAGCACACAGAAATGTGCATAACAATAATATATTTGTCTTGTTCACATGTAGAAACAAACTATTTCTTAAAAAAAAATGGTAAAAAGTTCAATCATAAGGAAATAATGTATGTGTATATATAGACATATATAATTTTGATATTAAATATAAAAGGAAAAGTTATTTTAAAGGATAACAAAAAATAGTTAAGAAAAGATGGATAAATATTGTCAAAGGGCATCTGCATATAAACACATATACTGTATATCAAAGATATTACCCTATATAGGATATGTCACATGCATGCCAAATTAAATCAAAGTGAACAAAGATAAAAATAAATGTAAGAATCCAGCTAAAAATAAAAACAATAGCATTTGGATGCTGGAAACACATATACTGTATATGAGAGATGTTAACCTATATAAGATATGTCAGGAGCATGCCAAAATAAAATCAAAGTGAACAAAAATAAATCTAAAAATCAAACGCATTTTGATAAGTCTAAAAAGGTTATTATGGACTCACTTGTATATACATGCAGCGCTGTGTTTTGGCCTAGGCCGATAAGGCCCAGGCTCAGGGAAGCACTTTGTGCAGGGACAGCAAAAAAGTCGCTCCTCCCTGCAAGAAAAAAAGGCCCTCCCCTTCCTCCCTGCTCCCGCTGCAAAACAGTCCCCGGCAGCCGGCGGCTTTTGTGTAGCACCAGTGTTATTACCCCATATAGCCGCCGGTGACTGTCTAGACCGGCCGCACTTAATGCAACTAGTGGAGGCGGAGCACCTCCTCCACGGCATCCTTACATCTGGCCCAGGCTCTGTGTCGACTGGATAGGAGAGAGGAGGAAGAGGGGATACTAGGGGAATTAAGTGTTTCCAACATGGGAAATACTCATCACACATAGTAGTTACTATGTGGGTTATATAAGCCGCCTTTAGGTGATGGACACTGGCACACCCTAAGACAGGAAGTTCAGTCCCTATATAACCCCTCCCATTACTGGGAGTACCTCAGTTTTTGTAGCAAAGCAATATACGTGTATCAAAAGAGGGGAGGGACCTCTGCATCCCGTGATGTACTCCAAGAAAAGTATTTTACAGGTAAGTTCTTATAAAAATCCTATTTTTTTTATCGTACATCACAGGACACAGAGCCATAGTCGTTACTATGTGGGATGTCCCAGAGCAATGCTAACTGAGGGGTGGGAGTCACAAAAAAAGTAGTGAACCATCAGACCAGAGGACCTATACTGCTGCCTGCAGCACACTGCGCCCAAATGCGATATCCTCATGCCAAGAGGAAGATTCCACCCTTTTAAATCAAAGCGCACTCCATCAGGGCTGTTAGCGTTTCATGGGCAGTGCATCACCAAGCCTCCATGGCTCAAATCTGCAAGGCCGCAACTCGGTCTTCAATCCATACATTCACCTGATATAATCTGGTAAATGTATGGACTGAAGATCAAGTTGCAGCCTTGCATATTTGAGCCATGGAGGCTTGGTGATGCACTGCTAATGAAGCACTAACAGCCCTGGTGGAGTGCGCTTTGATTTGAAAGGGTGGAATCTTCAAACCATAAGCTTGAACAATTACTTGCCAAATCCACTTAGAAATAGTAGATTTTGATGCTGCCTGTCATTTTTTAGGACCTACAGGCAACACAAACAAAACATCCGTTTTTTCTAATCTGAGCAGTCGCCTTCAAGTAGACTTTGACTGCTCTCACCACATCAAGAGAATGTAGCGACTTTACTTCAGTAGAACCGGGTTCTGGAAAAAACAAAGGTAGAACAATATCCTGGTTTAGATGAAAACCTGACACTACCTTCAGTAGAAAGTTAGGATGAGGACGCAATACTACTCTATCCTTGTGAATAATTAAATATTGCTCTTTACAAGAAAGAGCAACCAACTCTGATAGCCTTCTTGCAGAAGATATGGCTACCAGAAAAACTAGTTTCCTTGACAAAAGGAACTAGGGAATATGTTGTAGCGGCTCAAAAGGTTGTTTCTGTAATGCCGACAGAACTAAATTCAGGTCCCAAGGGTCCAGGGGTGACCTAAACGGTGGATTAAGCCGCGTTACCCCCTGTATAAGGTTACGGACCAAAGAATGCAAAACAAGTGGTTGTTGAAATAACACCGATAGGGCCGAGACCTGGCCTTTGATAGTACTCAAGGCCAGCTTCATCTCTAACCCCATTTGCAGAAAGTCAAGGATTCTACCTATTACATACTTTCTGGGATGGCAACCTCTGGATTCACACTAGGAAACATATGCCTTTCAGACTCTATAATATATGATTCTAGAGGCCGGCTTCCTTGCATTAATCAAGGTAGATACCACTGAACCTGACAGCCCACGCTTCTTCAAAATTTAAGGTAGGATGGAATACCGTCCATGGGTCCCCTACCGCCATCTTTATGATCTCTGCATACCAAGATCTTCTGGGCCATGCCAGGGCCACTAGAATCATGACTTCCTGCTTGATCCTGTGAAGAAGTCGTGGATGCAGCAGAAGGGGAGGGAATGCATAAATTAATGAGAACTGATTCCATGGGAACACCAATGCATCTGTTCCGCATGCTAGATCCTTTGTTCTTGACACAAAGTTGTCGATCTTCTTGTTGAACCTGGAGGCAAACAGGTCTACGTTCGGGATCCCCCATCTATGGCATATTGTAAGGAAGACATCGGGGGTGAAGGGACCATTCTCCCAGGAACAACTGCTGGCAACTCAAGTAGTCCACCTGCCAATTTTCTATTCCTGGAATGAAAACCGCCGATAGGCAAGGTACATTGTTTTCTGCCCAAGTTAGGATATGATTCACCTCTCTCTGGGCCGCACAACTTCTTGTGCCCCCTTGGTGATTGATATAAGCCACTGCTGTGGCATTGTCAGGGCCAATCGAGCTGCCCGAATCTCTAGAATGTTGATGGGCAAGGTCATTTCTGATCTGGACCATTTCCCTTGGACAGTCGCCTCTTCCAGGACTGCTCCCCAACCTGAAAGGCTGGCATCTGTTGTTAATACCTTCCAGGTAACTGGTAGGAAGGATTTTCCCTTTTGCAGATTCTTGGTTATCAACCATCAAATGAGGCTCCGGCGCACCTTTGGAGACAGACACATTGGGAAATCTAGAGCTTGGACCTTCTTGTTCCAAGCCGATAGGATACTGTTTTGCAGCAGCCTTGAATGAAATTGAGCATAAGGAACGGCCTTGAATGAGGCCACCATCTTTCCCAACAACCTCATGCAAAGCCAAAAAGAAGGATTCTTTTTTGCTTTGACCACCTGAATCAGTTCCTTTATGGTGCTGATCTTTGCCTGGGGCAAGAATACCCTTTTCTGGGCTGTATCTATGATCAGACCCAAGTATTCTAATCTCCTTCATGGTTTTAGGGAAGATTTCTCTAGGCTGAGAATCCAACCTAGGTATTCCATGTAGTTGACTGTGGTAACTATACTTTGGTCTAAGCGAGCTACCGACTGGTCTATCAAGAGCAGGTCATCTAGGTAAGTTATAATCATTATACCTTGGGCCCTTAATCTGGCCAGAGGAGGGGCCAGGACCTTTGCAAACACCCGAGGTGCAGTAGCTAGACCGAAAGGCAGAGCTACAAACTGAAAATGAAGATTTTCTACCTCAAAACGTAGATATTTCTTTTGAGCAGGGAAAATAGGCACATGGAGGTATGCATCCCTGATGTCGATTGATGCCAGAAGTTCTCCCCCTTGTAGGATGGAGACAACTGATTGGATTGACTCCATGCAAAAAGAGTGGATATTCAGGAAGCGGTTTAGATCTTTGAGATATAGACTGGGTCTGACATCTCCATTTCGTTTTGGCACTGTGAAAAGGTTTGAATAAAACCCCAACCCGTGCTCTTCCATGGGGACCACTATGATCACTTTTTGAGACAAAAGCCGGTCCAATGCTTGAAAGAGAGACTTCTTTTTCTCTGGATCCTTGTAAACATTTGATCTGAGAAAATGAGGAGACAGGAACTCTCGGAACTCTAGTTTGTACCCTAGAGCTATTGAGGAAACCACCCATCTGTCTCGACACTCTTCCTGCCAGACCCTTGAGAACTGCAGAAGTCTTCCCCCCCCACTCGAATGAGCAGGGACGCCCCTTCATAATGAGGCTTTCATAAGGAGGTATTTTGTTTTGTAGGTTTCCTCCCCAGGACTTCTTCTGTACCTGGGGTTGACCCTGAGGTTTACCTCTTGAACCTAACAGCGAAAGCTGTCGTGACTGCCTGGAGGCTGATGCCCCTGGCACTGGAGAAGGAGCTCGTTTAAATGAAATACGTTTACTCCTTTTCTTAACTGGCAAAAGGGTACTCTTTCCATTAGAAATGTTTTGGATGTATTTATCCAAATCATCCCCAAACAGCCGTTCACCGCAGAAAGGAAAACTAGCTAGGAGCTTTTTGCATGGCGCTTCGGCTGACCAATATTTCAACCATAGTATTCTACGCATATGCACTAGCCCAAGCGTAAGGCGCGAGGCCTGAAGAATAGAATCTCTCATAGAGTCTATTGCAGAACATAAAGCATGTGGTAACTCGACTAAATCCTGGGCCTGCTGATCAGGGATAACCTTGAGCACCTGTTTAAACTTGTCTTTCAAGGATTGATATACCCCAATTGCTGCCACCGAAGGTTGAGTCACTGAACCTGCCAAAGAAAATGCATTTTTTAACAGGAATTCCAATTTCTTATCTGTTGGATCCCTAAGCATTTGAGCATTGTCTACCGATCAAGTCAAACTTTTATTCACAGAGGATATAGCAGTGTCAATTGCTGGTATCTCCCACTTCTTAGTGAATTTTTCCTCCATAGGATAAAGTGTTGAAAACTTTTTAGGAGGAAAAAAATGCTTATCTGGGTGATCCCACTCAGAATACATAAGCAATGAATGGACAGGAAAGGCATGCACAGCTTGAGGAGGCTTTAGCAAACCCAAACAAGAAGTGGGCTTACCAAACGACTCAGTTAAGGGTAGCATAAATGTGGAGCGGACCATTTCAGTAAGAGATTGCACCATCAATCTTTCAGATTGTGAAGCTGAAGGAAGTCCTTCCGCAATTGACCCCTCAGAAGAGGGGTCATCAGCCTCTTCACGGTCTTCACTCATCTTCTCCCGCCCCCAGTTCCTCTGTTTGAGGGTCCTGGGTAGTGGAAGGGGACCTGTCGCGTTTGCCCCACTTTGGGAAGATGCGATTAAAGCCGCCAACCTTTCTTCCAATCCCGTCATAGCTGAGGAAAAAACCTCCTCAGTAATATAGACAGGGGCTGCAGTGTTGGAAACAGTTGCAACATTTGACGGTCTCGATGGCTCACTCTGACCAGCCACCCCAGATCTCTCAGGGGAGGATGACATTGTAAAGATGAGACTAGGGTTAGAGCCTGAGGGAGACCCTTTTGTGCCTTTTTTTGGGGTGTTTCTACCTCCCCTTCTGACCATAGCCCGATGCACAGTGGTACTGCCAGAAGAAATTGCACCCACTGCTTGAGCAAATAGTCCA
Organism: Aquarana catesbeiana; assembly: GCF_042186555.1. Classification (NCBI taxonomy): domain Eukaryota; kingdom Metazoa; phylum Chordata; class Amphibia; order Anura; family Ranidae; genus Aquarana; species Aquarana catesbeiana. The sequence goes on from NC_133324.1 coordinate 187,568,466, forward strand.
GCAACTGCCGCTGCTAATAATGCTCAGCCTGATGCTTAGTAAATGTGCCTAGGAAATGCCTGTGTCACCACTTACATGCCCCCCTCTGCTCTTGTGTCCCTCCGTCAGCCTGCAGACTGCAAATGGACCTTTTTATCATGCGGTCCCGTGCTATATGTTGCTGCACACCAACGCCGCGCTAATCCACCCCCCCTCTGTCTTCCCACCGCACCCCCTTCTTTTCAAAAAAGAGCGTTTTCCCACACGAGAGCGGGCCTTCGATCCGATGGGATCGGCGTGTGTGGTGGGGGGGTGGTGGCGAGGAGAGGAGATGGAGAACCGCCGAAATTGCACCCACTGCTGAGGTGGTGAAAGAGTGGAGCGGCATCTGCCGATCTCTCTGGACTTCCCCTACCTATTCCGGGAGAGAGGAAAAGCTTCTGCCCAGGTGGGGGGTGTTTTTAGAAAAAAATCCCCCCTCCATCAACTACCGAGGCTTAGGACTGCTTAGCCTGGAGGAAGCCTGCAGCTTCTGTGGACACAGAGCGAGGAATGGAAGCATGAACAAGGTACCTGCTCTATACAGCCCCCAGGTATGACAACTTTTTAAAGGAGACAATCCATAAGAAAATTTAAAATTCCTTAGGAATCTCCACTTACCTTATCCTGCTGCAGGGATCCTGTGGTAAAACCAGACAGACCCAATCTTCACAGCGGGCTCTGTTAAAAAACCTTCAAGGACCGGGGCCCCTTTTTATCAGGGGATACACACCCTTGGACCCATAAAGCACCCCACCAGGAAGCTTTATGGCTGAAAAAACCAAAGCGCTGGATCCCGGGGTGCAGCTCTCAAACAAGAGAAGCGTTACAGGGCTAAACCTCGTTTCTTCCACCACGAGGCCCAGGTACCATTCAATTCAGCCTGAAAAGACACTTTGAATGGATCTGGCTGCATAGCTTTCCCCAGCAAAGGATTATTCCTGTGGAGCTCAGCATAGCACATCTTTACTAGTGACCAACACCTAAGACACTGGCTAAAAAACGGAGGTACTCCCAGTAATGGGAGGGGTTATATAGGGAGTGAACTTCCTGTCTTAGGGTGTGCCAGTGTCCATCACCTAACGGTGGCCTAGATAACCCACATAGTAACTACTATGGCTCTGTGTCCTGTGATGTACGATAAAGAAAAGGGAATGTCAGTGGAACATGCCTTACATTTAAATAGGTAAACCTTCTTTATTAAGCCAGACAGATGCAAGATTAATGGGCTTTTGGAGGAAGACTTCCTTGTTTCTTGACAAAGAAGGACGTGTACTCCCAAAATTATGTTTGCCCTGTTTTTGATTGCCAGATAAAATAAGGTTTACCTTATTAAATGAAAGTGGTGATTTGCTGCCACACTTGGGAAACATCTGTCTATGGGCAGCTTAAAAAGGAATGTCTCTACTATTAGATTGTTTGTTTAGTTTGTTAATGGTCAGCAGATGGTTTACTGCATCTTGCATTTAAATGTATTCAGCTCTCAGCTACCACATTGGTATTTAGGCAAATCAAATGATGGTCTAATGCAGGGGTCTCCAAACTTCCAAAAAGGGAGGGCCAGTTTATTGTCCTTTAAACTTTGTAGGGTCAGACTGTGGCCAGTGGGAGTAGTAAATAACCCCAGCATCAGTGGGAGTAAACAATGCCTCAGATGGTAAGTGGGAGTAAAACAAATACATAGTGCCTGTGGTCAGTAGGAGATGGAATAGTACCTCCTTATTGGAATTATTGGTAGGAATATAATGCCCTATCGTTGGTGTCAGTGGAAAAATAGATGAAATGGTTCCTCATCATTGGTGTCAGTGGCAGGAATAGTACCCCATCGCTGCTGTCAGTGGGAGAAATTATGCCAACTTTTGGTGTCAGTGGGAGGAATTAGAGGAAAAACACATCACAAATAGCTACTCACATATAAAACTGCTCGTTCCCAAGCTACAAGCACTTCCTACACTATGAACTTACACTATGGACACCCGGTCTTTACTCTTTCAACATGTACATGGCGGGATTGTGCCATTGTGGCAGACACTGTAACTGTACTAATTTATTATTCAATTATTTATTTAAGGTACTTGTATAGCGCCATCAATTTACATAGTACTTTATACATTGTACATTACCACCAGTCCCTGCCCTCAAGGAGCTTACAATCTAAGGTCCCTAACTTACATTCAGACATATACTTACTGTAGACAGGATTGAATTTACCTACCAGCATGTCTTTGGGGTGTGGGAGGAAACCAGAGTACCCAGAGGAAACCCACACAGGCACAGGGAAAACAGATGACAGGGCAGGTCTTAAACAGGAAGGGGTATGACATTGACAGGAAAGGGTGGGTCATATTTAACTTAGGGGGTGCACGAGTTTAGTCAGACCTAGGGCATCGCAAAACCTAAATACACCACTGTATACATGTATGTATACTCACATACACTGTACCCTATGTATAAGCAAGCAATGGGAGCTTAAATACATACTCAAAATGAATCACAGGATATCATGTTAGATAACTGAACAAAATGTAGTATAAGATATATAATGATCAGATGAACAAACTAACCCAAAGTGGCATAGGGTTACTGTAAGTCAAAAGGTTCAATTCACTAACAGATAAATCCCGCATTCATGCGGGATTTATCTCAAAAGTAGTCAATTCACTAAACAACATGCCTTATTTACCGAATGTGTTAATTATTTATGTTTTGCTATATTTAGGACTTACATTTTGCGTTATTTTTGGCAGGGGGTTGTTTTCAATTTTTTGTGGGGGAAGGCTAACACTGTACCAGAAGACACTATACAAAATTTTGAAACGGTGAAAACATTCAAGGTTGCTTTCATTCAAAAAATGATCTGCCTCTGATGAAATGTTACAATTTATTTTAATTCCTGAGCTCAGAGGAGAACATTTTCACACTGATACATTGTATACTTCAAAACTTACTGACCAGTGCAGAGTTCCTCTAAGGCTACTTTTACACTGAGGCACTTTACAGGCACTATAGCGCTAAAAATAGCACCTGCAAGGCGCCTGTAAAGCTCCTCTCCTCTCACTCCAATATGAAAGCCAGAGGGCTGTCACACTGGAGTGGTGTGCTGGCAGGACGCAAAAAAAAGTCCTGCAAGCAGCATCTTTGAGGCGCTGTAGGAGCGGTGTAAAGCACCCCTGCCCATTGAAATCATTGTAAACCGCTCCTGCCCATTGTAAACTGCTCCTAAAGTGCCCTTGCCCATTGAAATCAATGGGCAGCCCCGCCGAAGCGCTGGCAAAGCTGAGCTTTGCAGGCACTTTTAACCCTTTTCCGGCCGTTACCGGGAGTAAAAGCGCCCTGCTAGAGGCCGAAAAGCACTGTAAAAATTACGGTAAAGCGCCGCTAAAAATAGCGGCGATTTACTGTCGATGCCCGTCCGCCCGCCTGCCCCAGAGTGAAAGTGCCCTTAGGGTCCTTTCACATGGGCTTGTCTGCTTGGTGGACTCCGCTTTGCTCAGTGGGGGATCGATCTGTTGATCCCCACTGAGCAGGCAGATGACAGGTCCGTCTCCACTCACTGAGCAAAGACAGACCTGTCAGAGCCCCGCTGTCCTTTATGGGGAGATTGGATGAAAACGGACCGCCTGTGCATTTTCATCTGATCCCATTGAATCCAATCTGTCCGACGGATGGAAATTAGGGTTGCCATCCATCTGGATTTCACGGACAGGATCAGATATTCGCGGATGTCAGCGGACATGTCACCGCTGACAGCCGCCACTCCATAGAAGTGAATGGAGCGTCCGATCAGGTCTGCCTGAAAAACCGACAGGTAAAACTGATTGGAAAGCCCGTGGGAAAGGGGCCTAGGTGCAGAGGGATAGGAAAAGTATTAACCATAAATGGAAGCTGTAACTTTGAAATGTCCCCAGCCTGTGAAGAAGTATTTGGAGTCACCAGAAACCTTAGATGTGTATAGGCTTGTGGAGAAGGTTAGCTGAGTATATATCATATGAGAGTGTGCTGTTTCAATGTATATTTAATTATTATTTTGTTCTCTGCATTTCTGTACATCACTGAATAACCTTCAACATTTCTTCTTTGAAGTACTTTGGTAGCATGCTTTATAACTTTTTCTGTTCATGTCTTTTCTGCGTGACACTGATTATAAAGTATTGTGTCCTATTGTTGTAAAGTATTGTGTCCTATTGTTGTAAAGTATTGTGTCCTATTGATGGAGTTGTTCTTCCATTAGTTATCAACTTGTTAGTGTTAACGCCAGCAAAATGCGTCATTATAATCTTCATTGTTTGATAAGAACTTATTCTGTTCTTTAAATTAATGTATATCATCTTTAATTGTGATGGTCTGAGGTTTTCCTAATGTTGTATCACAATGGTTTTTTTTTTTTTAATGAAGGCATAAGTATTTTGCATTTAATATGGAATAAATCATTTCTATAAAGTGACCCTCATTTACAGCATATGCTTGTTTTGTTTTTCAGATGTCAGACTGGAAATTGTTTAATGCAGTATTCTTATCTTGCTTTTTTAAGCATAATGGCAGTTCTGTCTTGCTTGTTGTATGCCTTCGGTGTAATTATAGGTTATTGATAGTGTCTAGCATGAGTCAGCACTGCTGTTAAAAAAGAAGTGTATATGCAAAGTTATTATATGGGTCATAAAGTTTTCCCCCAGAATAAGTTGTTATGAAAGGGTAGCATGTCAGTTTAGTGATTCACTCACTGGCTTCTTATACTGTATGGGGACTCCCATGATGAGATCATCAAAATTTAATTCATATTTCTGCTCACCTAATACTGCTTGTGAGGAGATTCCACACATAAAAGTTTTTTTACCTTAATGCAGAGAATGTATTAAAATAGAATCTCTGCAGCCTTTACAACCACTTTAAAGTATATCTAAACTCTTTTTTTATATATATTGAATAGGGTAGGGAATGGCTGAAAGCCCCATAAGCTTTTTCTTTTGTTGTGTAATGTTTGTCCAATTTGAAAGTTTAACTTTCTCTTCCACAGTAGAAGCGTGAAGAAATTTTCCAAAGTGGTCAAGTGATAAAGTCCCATCTTAGGCTGTTATCACTGGAATCAGTGTACTCATTTGAAGATTTTCTATTACTGTTCTGCTGGAAACTCATAAAAACTGAAAACTGTATCAAATACTTACCTTAATTTCCTTTCCTGGTGCCAATCCATGGCAGCATACATGTGATATAGCTAAATCCCTATCTCCACCCACAGGACCAGTTTGAATCTATAAAAGGAAGTAAAGAGAGACCTTCCCATTCTCCACAAAAATAACAAGATCAAAAGGGAGGGTCCATATGCTGTCATGGATTTGCGCCAGGAAAGGAAAATTACGTTAAGTATTTGATACAATTTTCCACATTGGATGGGGAAGCCTGAATCATTTTTCTGCCACTGACATTAGAGCCCCTGGAGCTTCCCTGTAGTGTATGAGGCAGGCACGCTGTGACACCCAATATGCTGCGGAGCAGATGGTTTCCATAGACAATTTGCCTGCGCTGCCAAGAACATAGACATGGACCTAGCTGAGTAAGCCTCTACCAACTCCAAAGGCTCCTGCCCAGCCATACTGTATGTTTTTTGGATGATCTTGACAATCCAAGATGACAAGATTCATACTGTAACTCTCCCCCCTTCAAACTTGTCTAATGGAAACATGAACAGCCTGCCGGGAGATCTAAAATAGTAAGCAAAGACACTTGGCACATTCAGCTTGTGTAGACTAAGTTCTGTCTCTGCCAGGAAAAGAAGGAAGTACATCTTAGTTTGTAATATGAAAACAGAAGCCACATTGGGGCCAAAAGTGCTTGAGGGGCCTAGGCCCCACATCTTTTGACAGGAATAAGATGTAGCTGCAGTCCCAAGTGCTTGCAGTTTCTATACTCTGCCCCCTGAAGTTATCACCACTAAGATTACTACTTCTCGAGTAATGTCACGCTGAGGACTGCATTCTATTGATGCAAACAGAGCTTGGGCAAGAAAATCCAGAACCAATGTGAGAACCCACTTGGAAAGTTGTTCCCCCTTCAGGGGCGAAATCTCAGAACTGACCTCCTGAAGTGTTCCACTAGCTGCTCACGTGCCCATTTTTTCCTGGAGAAAGCTGAAATGGCTGATATTTGGACCTTTATAGAACTTAGGCTGCACCTTAAATCCAGACCCGTGTGAAGAAAAAGATAGCAACTGTGCAATCTCAGGGTCACGAGGGTCAAAGTTCTGCTCAACTGCAAAGACTATGTACTTGTTCCAGACTTTGGAGTAAATAGCATTTGTTGACTTCTTTCCTGGAACCTTGCCAGGATTTAACCACTGCCAGAGGATGGCCCAGTTTCCCCTATCCTACCCTCTTAATTTCCAGACCATCTTGGGAGAGGAGCTGTGCAAATACTGGTAGCTGAAGTGTTGGGTCCAGACTGAGTCCTATGACTAGGGTAAACCAAGGCCTGTGGGCCAATCAGACATACTTGCTATCCCGGTGAGACTCTTTGACAACAGTCTCACCCAGAACTTCATGATCAAAGGCAGCAGAGGAAAGGCATCTGTTAGGAGACTACACCATGGGTGAGTGAGAGCGTCTACTCCCTCCATCAACAGGTGAGGGTAGTGAGAGAGGCATCTTGTGAATGGATGGGGATGCAAATAGATTCAGCTGAGGGAGGCCCTATAATTGAGTAATTTGGGCAAGATCTTCTAATGAAGGACCCATTCACTGTGATCGAAAAACACCTGGCGTGACAGTCCACTTCGATGTCCCAATTGCTCGTAAAGGTACTTTGCCCGTATCTCTTAAAGCAGGGATATGCAATTAGCGGACCTCCAGCTGTTGCAAAACTACAAGTCCCATCATGCCTCTGCCTCTGGATGTCATGGTTGTGGCTTTCACAGTCTTGCTATGCCTCATGGGACTTGTAGTTCTGCAACAGCTGGAGGTCCACTAATTGCATATCCCTGTCTTAAAGATTACCTTTGTTTAGGATGACGGTTGTTCCACTTCTCTCAGGAACCCTCCGTCAGTTCCTTTTTGTTACTGAACGTATGACACTGCTGCTGTCCATGTGCAAAATAACCAGGCGAGCCTGAATGTGAGGCGACAGCGCAGTTAGTGCTATCCTAAATGGATGGATTTCCTGACTACCCCATCTGGGAACTCCCCCTTCCTTGCGTTCTAAGATGACTGTAGTTGGAACTCTACTTTGTAGCACTGGCATAGGTGGTGACAGTAATCAAGGGTAACAGACCTAACGGACAAGATTGAGTGAGAGTCCCCTGAAGCACCCATCACCAGAGGATCCTGCGTATCTCATGAGAAACACTTCGAATTGTCTCAGGTGCTGTCTTCTCTGTTGCAAAAAGGAATTTTTTTGGAACATCCAGAGAGTCCAGTGTGCCTAGGGTAGCACAGGAATGCAAAACACTATTGTCCCCAGGAGACCCATGCTTTGAGATACTGACATAACTGACAAAGTTACCAGCTTCCGAAGACTCTCTTTGCTACTTGGCCAATTCTGGAGAGGAAAAATACTCACTTGAGTTTCAAACTGGGTCCCCGTATTGATGGCTTGTTGGGTTGACTCTGTCTCGACACCTCCCAACCAGCCAAAACTTCCCAGTCTGGTCAGAACAATCTTCATTTAAGTATACCATCCAAGTAGTGATGGATTCAAAGCCTACCCCGCTTCTGTTTTCTCAGAGGGGCTACCATGAGATTAGGACCCTCATAAAGGTCATTGGTAATGAGGAGAGTCCTGAAAGGAAGGCAAATGAACTGAAAATCCTGGGTGATGGTGGCCTCAAGATTCTATTGTACTTTCCACAAAGTCCTGCGATCACTGGCTTACAAGCGCCCCCTGCCTTTTTGGCATTAAGAGGACACTGCGAAAAGAAGCTGAATCTTCCCTAGGAAGAATACCACTCTTGACCAGATGCATAATGGTAGCGTCCACACCTTTGCAGTAGAGTGCATTGCTATAATGTGCAGTTGTACCTAATCCAGAGTGCGGACCCTCTGCCTCAAATCCAGGAACCAGATCATACTGTACGAAAGCTTGCATCAGTTCTCAAGGAAACCACAAGAGGAGGACAAAAACAAAAAATTACCAAAGAAAAACCTCATACAGCCTAAATAAAGAAAAGAAATACAGGGTTAAGGCCACAGGAATAATGGGAAGGGAGAGGGAGAAGGATAGCATAAAATAATTGCTGACCAAAAACAGAGAAACACACAGCACTGACTCCAGCATTCAAGCACCAGCTCAGGTGAACCACCAGAGGTGTAGCATATTTAGTTAGAGAACTCCTCAGCCCCGGAAGACCTCCTGAAGGAGCTCCCTGCCTTATTGGTGCATTTAACAAGTCGGTAAGTAAGGGTTTTATCTCAGCATCACGCTCTTACAGGTGTAGATCTTAAGGTCAAAAGGGAGAATGGGATGGATCTCTCTTTAGTTCCTTTTAAAGATTTAAAGTGGCCCTGTGGGTGGAGATAGGAGCAGAGCTATATCATATGTTTGCTGCTATGTTAGCATCAGAAAATTTGATTTTCCCCTTACTGAGGTAAATGTTTCCTGATGGGCGTGATGACGTTAATAGGCGTTTCATCACAATCACATAACTTCCTCAAAGGGTTTAACAATGTGGCTATACATGCAGTAATGGAGATGTGGGAGTCTCAGGCTTAAAGGGACATACTGTACAGCCATATACACACCATTCCTTTTTAGGAGTGCATTACTTTTCTTAGTGCACATTATTTGTCAGTAATATATTACATGCATTTTAATAAAGTTTTATTGCTTTTAATGGTATTACACTATCAAAGCACCCTTTCTTTATTTTTGAGAGAGAACCCCACGCGGAGTAAGCATCTTGGAGTGAACCCCTTTACAGGGCAATGCATATTTGACCTATTTCAATAGGTCCACCTTCTAAGGTGAGTGCTGTGTGTGAATCGTGGTGGGACACCCTTTTATTTTCTTCACAATTATTCTGATCATAACAAGAGCACTGGAGTGGCACAGTGTAATTTTTTATAGAGATACTCACATTGGACTTTTGATTATATTATTGGAGTGCTTATCCCATATGGCCTTTTCATACACTTTCACATATGCATTATGATCAATGCACTTTTATATATGATGGTATTTATATGTATTGTGTTTTGCTCAGTTTAATATTCATATCATGCATGTGATTATGTTTTGAACTATTTCTTTCGATTTCACATTGATTTATCATTCATTCATTTTTACGTGCATTTTTGTAGTTTACACAGAGGCACTATTTATATATTTTTACAGTATGTATCATTTATCACAGACGTTTTATTTCTGTCTAAATTGGTCATTTTTGCATGTTGTTATGTATTGAGGTCAAAGATTGATGTTGTATATATATTTTGTTGTTGCACGACACTTGTTCTTGTTATTATTTATTATTCAAGTGGTGTAGGAATTACAGATTTCAGTGTCAGCCGCAATTTTTTTATTTTTATTTTCAACTTTACTGGTTTGTGTAGAAGATTTCCCCATTTCCATGTAGAAGTGATACAAACAGCTGTGGTGTGCTGTTTCCCCCACCCCTGTGTGACCTGGCCCCCCCGACCATGTTTCCCAGGCTCCGCTGTCCCACCTGAAGGCCCGGTGCAGTCATGGCGAGTGATGCTGATGTCCGGAGCTCAATGGACATCTGTCCACTGAGCTTCCCTCCTGTGCACAGACCAGGAAGTGACATGTATGCCATCACTTCCTGATCCTGAGCTGTCAATCACCAGATCAGTGCCCAAGGAAGCAGCTGATGGAACACAATCTGTGTTCTATCAGCTACAGAGAGGTACAGGGGAGACATATAGGGTCAAATAGACCCTGAATGTTTCATACAGAGAACCTGTCACCTATATGCTATTACATGGTGGCTATTGGTCCCCTATCTGATAGCAATAAGGTCATGAAAAAAAAGTTTTAAACATTTAAAGAGACACAAAAAAAATTCTGCCTATGCCTACGTAGGAAAACAGCGATTGCCCTAAACATGTTAAATATCATCATGCACACTGGAGTGAGAGCAATAATTCTAGCAGTTTTTGCATAATTCTAAACTAATAACCTGTAGGGGCTTTTAAAGTGTTGCCTATGAAAAAAATATTGGGTACTGAAGTTTTAAACCGCTTCACGGGTGCACGCAATTTTAAGGTTTGACATGTTGGGTATCGATTTACTTGGCACAACCTAATTTTTTATATTCTACCAAAAATGAGGTCATATATTTCAGCTATGTGCCCAAAAGTTCACTTTAGTGTATTTTTTACTGAAATTTACATTTGCCTGTGTAGACAAATATCCTTGGACTGGCCCTAATTATGAGAGTACCTAATGTAAAAAACAAACAAAATAAAAATAGTAAAGTTCCCCAGAAATACTACTTCGATATATTCCCACCAAACCTGGGCCCAGATGGACGAAAGTTCGGGGGTCCATCTGAACACCCAAACAGCCAAAGTTCACTTTGAACCTAGGTTCAGACCAAACCATTGCCTCACCCCTACTGATGAATGCAGTGCTGGTTAAAGTTCCAAAAAAGAATGGTGTCCTGTAGGTCCTCTAGATACACTTTAATTGCTCCTCTCCCTGCTGCTTATACTCATCTGCTATTTGCTTCTGTCTTGCTCTGTTCACTTGCCAGAACAAAAAGAGATACCCAGATCATCAGAATCATTCAGTTCCACCCCTACGAATTTTGCCCAATGGGCTTCCTCAGGAGTACGAAATGCATATGGGTGGACTTGAACGATTCTGCCATCACCTTTGCCTTACTGTGGTTTAGGCTGAACTAGTGTGGATTGTGAGCCAGCTCCTAAGACAGGTGGAGCGGCCACAAACTCTACAGTGTATTGAGCCTGACTGTCTGTGCTGATTACATACAGGCACCAATAAATGTGAGTGTATTACTTGTTTTTATGTTTTAAATAACATTTTTCTACGGTTTTATGTGATGAGTATTTCCTTGCTTTCTCCTTACCCTGTGAATGGAATATAGGTCTGAGGGCATTGAGAGCGCATCCCATTTCCTACAATGCATGTTTGACATTTGTTGTGAGGGTCCAAACCTTCTAGTCAGGGCAGGGACAAGGGGCTGACAGGAGGGGTAGCTGCCCTGGGCATTGTGGTATGTGAGGTGGGGGGGCACCACAAGGGGATGGGGGGAGGGGATATGTGTTACATAGTTACATAGTTACATAGTAGGTGAGGTTGAAAAAAGACACACGTCCATCAAGTCCAACCTATGTGTGTGATTATGTGTCAGTATTACCTTACATATCCCTGTATGTTGCGGTCATTCAGGTGATTATCTAATAGTTTCTTGAAGCTATCAATGCTCCCCGCTGAGACCACCGCCTGTGGAAGGGAATTCCACATCCTTACTGCTCTTACAGTAAAGAACCCTCTACGTAGTTTAAGGTTAAACCTCTTTTCTTCTAATTGTAATGAGTGGCCCCGAGTCTTATTAAACTCTCTTCTGTGAAAAAGCTTTATCCCTATTGTGGGGTCACCAGTACAGTATTTGTAAATTGAAATCATATCCCCTCTCAAGCGTCTCTTCTCCAGAGAGAATAAGTTCAACGCTCGCAACCTTCCCTCATAACTAAGATCCTCCAGACCCTTTATTAGCTTTGTTGCCCTTCTTTGTACTCGCTCCATTTCCAGTACATCCTTCCTGAGGACTGGTGCCCAGAACTGGACAGCATACTCCAGGTGGGGCTGGACCAGAGTCTTGTAGAGCGGGAGAATTATCGTTTTATCTCTGGAGTTGATCCCCCTTTTAATACATGCCAATATTCTGTTTGCCTTATTAGCAGCAGCTTGGCATTGCATGCCATTGCTGAGCCTATCATCTACTAGGACCCCCAGGTCCTTTTCCATCCTAGATTCCCCCAGAGGTTCTCCCCCCAGTGTATAGATTGCATTCATATTTTTGCCACCCAAATGCATTATTTTACATTTTTCTATATTGAACCTCATTTGCCATGTAGTCGCCCACCCCATTAATTTGTTCAGGTCTTTTTGCAAGGTTTCCACATCCTGCGGGGAAGTTATTGCCCTGCTTAGCTTAGTATCGTCTGCAAATACAGAGATTGAACTGTTTATCCCATCCTCCAGATTGTTTATGAACAAATTAAATAGGATTGGTCCCAGCACAGAACCCTGGGGAACCCCACTACCCACCCCTGACCATTCTGAGTACTCCCCATTTATCACCACCCTCTGAACACGCCCTTGTAGCCAGTTTTCAATCCAGGTACTCACCCTATGGTCCATGCCAACGGACCCTATTTTGTACAGTAAACGTTTATGGGGAACTGTGTCAAATGCTTTTGCAAAATCCAGATACACCACGTCTATGGGCCTTCCTTTATCTAGATGGCAACTCACCTCCTCATAGAAGGTTAATAGATTGGTTTGGCAAGAACGATTCTTCATGAATCCATGCTGATTACTGCTAATGATATCGTTCTTATTACTAAAATCTTGTATATAGTCCCTTATCATCCCCTCCAAGATTTTACATACTATTGATGTTAGGCTAACTGGTCTGTAATTCCCAGGGATGTTTTTTGGGCCCTTTTTAAATATTGGTGCTACATTGGCTTTTCTCCAATCAGCTGGTACCATTCCAGTCAATAGACTGCCTGTAAAAATTAGGAACAACGGTCTGGCAATCACCTGACTGAGTTCCCTAAGTACCCTCGGATGCAAGCCATCTGGTCCCGGTGATTTATTAATGTTAAGTTTCTCAAGTCTAATTTTAATTCCGTCCTCTGTTAACCATGGAGGTGCTTCCTGTGTTGTGTCATGAGGATAAACACTGCAGTTTTGGTTACTGAAGCCCCCCGATTGACTCGTGAAGACTGAGGAGAAGAATAAATTCAATACCTTTGCCATCTCCCCATCCTTTGTAACCAGATGTCCTTCCTCATTCTTTATGGGGCCAATATGGTCTGTCCTCCCTTTTTTACTGTTTACATACTTAAAGAATTTCTTGGGATTTTTTTTGCTCTCCTCCGCTATGTGTCTTTCATGTTCTATCTTAGCCGTCCTAATTGCACCCTTACATTTCTTATTGCATTCTTTATAAAGTCTGAATGCTGAGGATGATCCCTCAACCTTGTATTTTTTGAAGGCCTTCTCCTTTGCTTTTATATGCATTTTTACATTGGAGTTAAGCCATCCAGGATTTTTGTTCGCTCTTTTAAATTTATTACCCAATGGGATACATTGGCTAATGCCCTTATTTAATATGCTCTTAAAGCAAACCCATCTCTCCTCCGTATTCTTTGTTCCTAATATTTTATCCCAATTTATGCCTTTTAGCAAGGTTTGTAGTTTAGGGAAGTTGGCTCTTTTGAAATTCAGTGTCTTTGTATTCCCTTTAAGTTTCCTATTTGTGTGATTTATACTGAAACTAATTGACCTGTGATCGCTGTTACCTAAATTGCCCCGTATTTCCACATCTGTGATCAGGTCTGTATTGTTGGTAATCAGTAGATCCAGTAATGTTTTATTTCTAGTTGGTGCGTCTACCATCTGACCCATAAAATTGTCCTGCAAGACATTAAGGAACTGGCGAGCCTTAAATGAATGCGCGGTTCCCTCCGCCCAATCTATGTCTGGATAATTAAAATCCCCCATTATGACAACACTTCCCATCCTTGCTGCTAATCCAATTTGTGATAGGAGATCTGTCTCCACTTCCTCCTTCAGGTTAGGGGGCCTATAGCATACTCCCAGTATTATTTTCCCCTTAGCTTCATCCCTTTGGAGCTCTACCCATAAGGATTCCACCTCCTCTCTAGCTCCCTCAGTGATGTCATCTCTCACATTCGCTTGTACATTATTCTTGATATATAGGCATACCCCTCCCCCTTTTTTACCCTCTCTAGGGTATACCCTTGAATGTTTGCCAGCCAATGATGAGAGCTGTTGAACCAGGTCTCTGAAATTCCCACAAAATCCAAATCCTCCTTGTACAACAGTATCTCTAGTTCACCCATCTTGTCTGCCATGCTCCTGGCATTGGTGAACATGCCACATAGTTTAGACCGGTCGCATATTGTCCTCGTATTGGGTGTTTCAAAATTGCAACTAGGACTTGCTACTATACTCACCTTGTGTTTTTGTGCTTTGGTTAACCTACCACTAATGCCCCCAACACTACCCTCTGGAATATCATCCGCGCTGGCTATCACTGTCTCTGGACCCTCCCCCCCATCGCCTAGTTTAAAAACCCCTCTAACTTTTTGGCCATCTTCATTCCCAGCAGATCTGCACCCTCCTCATTTAGGTGCAGTCCCTCCCTTCTATAGTACCGGTTACCGACTGAGAAGTCGGCCCAGTCCTCCAGGAACCCAAACCCCTCCTTACTACACCAGCTCTTCAGCCACTTGTTTACTTCCCTAATCTCCCTCTGCCTTTCTGGTGTGGCTCGATGTACCGGTAGTATCCCTGAGAATACTACCTTGGAGGTCCTTTTCCTCAATTTAGCACCTAAGTCCCTAAAATCGTTCTTTAGGACACTCCATCTGCCTCTGACTTTGTCATTGGTGCCAACGTGCACCATGACAGCCGGGTCTTCCCCAGCCCCTCCCAGTAATCTGTCCACAAGATCCGTGATGTGCCGAACCCGAGCGCCCGGTAGACAACATACTGTTCGGCGCTTCAGGTCTTGGTTACAGATTGCCCTCTCTGTCCTTCTAAGAATTGAGTCCCCTACCACCAGAATCTGTCTTTCCTTTCCCCTTGCTGCCCCCCCACTCTCACTGGAGGAGTTCTTCCCCTGGCAGCTAGGAGAGTCCCTCATCTCTAGCAGTGCTGGTCCCTGACTGGTTTCACCAATGACACTCAATGGAGCGTACTTATTGGGATGCTCCAGTCCTGGATCGGCCTCTCTGGCACTTCCCCCTCTACCCCTCCTGACTGTCACCCATCTACTCTTTGCTAGTGCCTGCGCCTCTTTGTCTCCACCCGCCTCTGTGCTGGCCCCTGCCGACACCTGCCGTGTACATTCCTGGCTCACCTTTAGTATGGAGGGACTTCTCAGTGCTGACAGTTGCTTCCCTAGATTCAGAACCTGGGCTTCCAGGGAAACAATGTGCTTACATTTTGCACAGCAGTATTCACCCTCGATCGGATGATCAAGGAACGCATACATGCGGCAAGATGTACAAAGAGTCGCCTCTCCACACCCGCTGGGCATCGTACCTATTAAATTTAGTGAGGATTTGGGGATTTTACCCTGTCCAAATTACCTAACAGCTAGCTTCCTGGCACTAATACTCAAGACAATACACAGGTACACAACAAGACAATACACAGGTACTCACAGACCTACGTGCAATCGCAGAACAGTCGCAGACCTACGTGCACTCGCAATACTCAAGTATACAGTACACAATACACAAGTACTAACGATCCACACACACTACTCAGACAACACTCAGATACTCACACTACACAGGTACTATGACCCCTGTTATAACCTCCTGTTTTAAACTCTAGTTTTTAACTCCCACTTATACCAAGTTCCACAGCCAAAGAGTTCTACACCCAGTTAAATAGGCACCTGTGAGCAATTAACCACTCCCCTTAATTGATAGGCTGAAGGAACCAGAGGAGAAAAAAAAAAAAAAGTTATTTAAAAAGTGACAGAAAAAGGCAAATGAAAAACTAAAAGGAAAAGCCCCAAAAATGCACCCCAGCAAACCCAGCAATCAACAAGCAAGACTTATTCACTCTATAACTGTAGTTTTTAACTCCCACTTATACCAAGTTCCACTTACACAAAGTTCCACAGCCAAAGACTGAGCACGCTCAGACTGAGTTCTACACCCAGTTAAATAGGCACCTGTGAGCAATTAACCACCCCCTTAATTGATAGGCTGAAGGAACCAGAGGAAAAAAAAAAAAAAAAAAGCTATTTAAAAAGTGACAGAAAAAGGCAAATGAAAAACTAAAAGGAAAAGCCCCAAAAATGCACCCCAGCAAACCCAGCAATCAACAAGCAAAACTTATTCACTCTATAACTGTAGTTTTTAACTCCCACTTATACCAAGTTCCACTTACACAAAGTTCCACAGCCAAAGACTGAGACGGAGTGTTGGGAGAGGGATTTCGAGGGGCAGCAGGGGGTTGTTCTAGGAGGGGAAATTTGGGGTGTGTGCTAGGAGTGGTGATTTAGGGGGATTTGTGTTGGGAAGGGAGTTGAGGGAAGAGCATTAGTGCTAAGAAGGGGGATTTGGGGGTTTTGTGCTAGAAGAGGTGATATGGCAGGGGGGGTTGTGCTAGGAGGAGAATTTGGGGTTTTTTTTGTTGCCCAAAAGCGGAAGCTCCACTTGTCTGCCTCCTTCCCCCCTCCACTGCCACATTTGGCACCTTTTGGGGGGGAGCGGGTACCTGGTTTTGAAGTTCATCCCCCCTCTTTCCCCCCGCAGCCAGCCCATTCACAAAGCGCAGTGCACACCTGAAAACACATTCTGCTACCCCGTGTGGCGATACCAAACTCCTAGGAGCACCTTCAGGCTTTCTAGGGGCATAAATTACACATCCAATTTCCTGAATACCTATCACATTTTTGGAGGCCCTGGAGCACCTGGACAGTAGAGAAACACACAAAATGACCCCATTTTGGAGAGTAAATATCCCAAAGTAATTTTAAGAGGCATGGGGATTCTTTTGAAGACTTCTTTTTTTTGCCACAAGATTTTGGAAAATGGAAATTTTTTTTTTTTTTTACAAAGTTGTGAATTTGATAAAATATTTCTCACACATGGTATGGGGCACATTCTGCTACTCCTCCTAAGCAGTAAGGGGATATCACATGTGCAAGACTTTTTCACAGTCTAGCCTCACAGAGGGGCCTGACATTCAAGAAGCACCTAACCACTTCCAGTTCTGGCCAATTCTGACGTTCCTCCCCTACATGAATAAAACATAATTTTTTGCTAGAAGAATAAAGAATAAAATGTTGGGTGTTGCATATTTTTATGTATTTCAAAGGCAATTTTGTGGGAAAAAAATACACTTTAATGAATTGCAGTGCACAAAAACACAATATAATACCCAATTTTTGGGTAAAATATAAAAGATTATGTTAGGCTGATTAAGCTCTTTAGCGGCTATTTAGCCACTCAGATTACTTTTACCAGCTTCAGAATTGCTGATACTAGTATGTCCTTGGACAGGAAGCAGCTAAGGTGTTTTAGGGGCATAAATTATGCATCTAATTTCCTGGCTATTTATCAAATTGGAGGCCCTGGAGAACCAGTACAGTAGAAACACTTGGCGACACTGATTCTGTTGACAATGGTACTGATATGGAAAAAATCAGGACACTGTTAGGGCAGTTATCAGGATGCTGGAATGGTGTATATTGGTGATCAGGATGGTGGTATGGCATATGATGGTGATCAGGATGCTGATATGGCAAATGGCGGTGATCAGGACACTGGTATGGTGTATGGCAGTGATCAGGATGCTGACATGATGTGGCAGTGATCAGGAGGCTGGTATGGTGTATGAAGGTGATCAGGAAACTAGTATGATGTGTGGTGGTCATCAGGGCACTGGTATGGTGAACAGAGGTGATCATGATGCCGGTAGGGTGTATGGCAGTGTGTAGGAAGCTGATATGAGGTTTGGTGGTGATCAGAAGGCTGGTATTGTGTATGGTGGTGATCAAGACACTGGTATAGCATATGGTAGTGATCAGGATGCTTGTATGGTATATGGCGGTGATCAGGATACTTTGAAGGCATATGATGGTGATCAGGACACTGATATGGCATATGACGGTGATCAGGATGCTGGTTTGACGTGGCAGTTATCAGAAGACTGGTATGGTGTATGGTGGTGATCAGAGCGCTGGTATGGCAAACGGCAGTGATCATGGTGCTGGTATGGCATATAGCAGTAATTAGGATGCTGGTATGTGGTATGACAGATTCAAAACACTTGTATGTCGGTGATCAGGCTGTTGGTATGCTGTATGGTGTATAGCTGTGTTACTGTGAGCACTGGTGACACTGGGACAGGTGACAGTGGGTGGCTACACTCTTTATTGTTATTACACTTGGGGCAGTGATCAGGCACACTGGGGAAGGCTGGCACTGCAGTGTGTGACAGGCTGCTTTTCATTCACAGGCTGCAGCAACAGTTCTCTCTGCTCTCACATCTGATCTCTGTGAGAGCAGGGAGAACCAATGTTTACATCCAGTTTCCTATGTTTACCATGTGATTGCTGTGATTGTACAAGACCACGTGATCACCCAGACACAGCGATAATGTGATCCGCTGTGTCCGGAGGACACACTGTACACCGGGCTCCCAGGTGCATGCTTAGGGAGTGGCGCATAAGTCTGATGCAGGGTGATGTACGGGAAATCAATCCTCATCAGCACTGCTCCTATACTGCCGTTTATGTGCAGTGAGTGGATGGGAAGCAGATAATGAGTAATTAAGACAACAGTTTTTTTTTTTTTTTTTTACTTATCATAAAATCCCTTTCTTTAATTTATTAAGGGACACAGGTCCTGCCCCTCTGTTTTATGAGTACTCCGACGACTGCTTTTGAAAAAAAACAAAGCATTTTTGGAGTTGGAAGGGTTACACTGACTTTTTTGTTGTTACTAGCATCTAATTCTCTTGTGGGTGGCAATATACAGTGATACCTTGGTTCATAAACTTAATTAGTTCCACGACGAACCAAATTGGTCATGAACCGAGGCAAATTTTCCCATAGGGTTCAATGAAAATCAGGTTAATCCGTTCTGAACTTTTATTTTTGTTTTTGAACCACAAAAATATGAAACAAAGTACAGTACAGTATGAAGAGAGAGAACGCTAACCTTGCTTGACTTCTAGCATGGAGGAACATTCTTGTTACCTTCATTAACGCTCTGCACTTTCTTGTCACCTTCATTACTGCTCTGCACATTCTTGTCACCTTCATTACCGCTCTGCACATTCTTGTCACCTTCATTACCGCTCCGCACATTCTTGTCACCTTCATTACCGCTCCGCACATTCTTGTCACCTTCATTACCGCTCCGCACATTCTTGTCACCTCTATTACTGCTTTGCACATTCTTGTCACCTTCATTACCGCTCTGCACTTTCTTTTCAACAACATGCTTGCTCTGAACAGTATTGTCACATTCAATACTGCTCCACACTTTCTTCTTACCACCATGCTTGGTCTGAATTTTCTTTGGAGCCATACTGGATGTACGAAAGAAAAAAAGAATGGCAAATCTGTGCTTGAAAGTGCCACATTCAATATTTAAAGTGAAAGATAATTGAACATGATTAAAATAAAGTGAAACATTGATTCGTCACAAAACAGTTCATTGCTATCACAATAAACGGGGGGATTTTTTATGAGGAGACCTCCTTACACCCAACGCGTTTCTGGGTACAGTATAATTTTTCTTCAGGGATGCAGAGGAAGGAGGAATTCATATAAAGTTGAATGGTGAAATAGTTTTCAATGTTTCATTATAACAACATTAAAAATGCAGACAGACAGCACGGAACAACTTTGCCGATGGGGAGTGCTCTCTCAAGGCAAAAGTGCATCAGATAGGTCTGAAACACAGACTTGATATTACCAACTTCCAGGTGGCGGAAACTTCCCTACATTCCTAGGCAGCAGATGGCCAGAAGGATATACTGAGGCCATATATGGAAATCCTAGTATGGAAAACTTGCTGGTGAGGCTAACAACCAAGAGAAGAAGAGAGCCAATATCAGCAACATGATTGTAGGGAAGGTGAAAAAGCTGGCCACACATCCCAACACACAGCAGATAAGTGCTGGCTGGATGTTAGTAATATCAAGTCTATGTTTCAGACCTATCTGATGCCCTTTTGCGTTGAGAGAGCACTCCCCATTGGCAAAGTTGTTCCGTGCTATCTATCTGCATTTTTAATGTTGTTATAATGAAACATTGAAAACTATTTCAGCATTCAACTTTATACGAATTCCTCTTTCCTCTGCACCCCTGAAGAAGGATAATACTGTACCCCGAAACGCATTGGGTGTAAGGAGGTCTCTTCATAAAAAATCTCCCGTTTATGGTGATAGCAATGAACTGTATTGTGACAAATCAAGGTTTCATACTGGATGTACAGTACAGTATGTGATAAAAAGCACACAAAAAAGCTTTACAGCAAGTGTGCACAGGGATGTACAGTACAGTACTGTACAGTATGTGCTAAAAAGCACACCAAAAAGTTTCTCAATACTATAAGTGTCTCTCTGTGACCGTGATCTCACCTCCAGGAAGTCGCAAGCATGTGTCAGAGCAGGGAAGATGGCCGCAGCTCGTGTTCGTGAATTGAAGCGGAGTTCGCGTACTGAAGCAAATTTTTGTAAACTCTTCTGTTCGCAAACTCAGTTGTTCGTGAACAGAAGCGTTAGTGAACTGAGGTATAACTGTATCTCATACATGTCAGAATTTCTTCTACTCTTGTACCCTAATGTAGAACTATAGGGAAAACTTTTTTTTTTTGCATTCTGTGACCCATTGCGGAGCTTCACTTCGTGTTCATAGCCAAAACAGAACGTGAGAGGAAATCCCTGCAGATTAAAGGAGAAGTCCAGCCTGAGCTTGTTTGGCTGGGCTTCTCCTATGGGTCACAGGAGTGCCATTCATTGCACTCAGCCTCAGATGATACCCAGAGATTGAACAAATCTTCCTACATAGGCTTTATTTGTTTATCTGCTGCCCTCTCTTCCCTACACCCCTTCAAAAGGGCAGAATCGTGTTAAAATCCTTCTCCATCTGTTCGTATCACAAAGAAGAGGGCAGAGAGGCTCCAATTATAGTGTGTGAAAGCTGATTGGAGGAAAGGAACACAACCCCTTCACACAGCAGAAGAACTGTGTTGTGAATAGACAAGCTGCATGCTGAGCTCCCCCCCCCCCCTCCCGACACAAACAAAGCAACAGAGAGAAACAACACTTAGAGCTTTGGAGAAAGATAAAAAAACACTACAGATACTGTATATGTGCTTTGCTCATATTTCATGACTGAGGCCCCCCAGATCATCAGAAATAGTGTCCCAGTTAAAAGATTTCCCTTATATTACTTTTCTGGAGAGAACCAAAAATTTGGAGTTTTCTTTTACTTTCCCTT
Source organism: Aquarana catesbeiana (assembly GCF_042186555.1). Taxonomy (NCBI): domain Eukaryota; kingdom Metazoa; phylum Chordata; class Amphibia; order Anura; family Ranidae; genus Aquarana; species Aquarana catesbeiana. The sequence goes on from NC_133324.1 coordinate 187,589,689, forward strand.
TCACCAATAATGGTAAACAGGACAAATATAGAGGGTCGATCTCCTTAATGGGGGTACAGACAGCAATAAAAATAGGTGTTCTAATCCCTATCCGCTCTATCCAAAAAGATTTTGCCTTTTGTTATACTTTAATGAACACCATGAAAAAGATTTGACAGTAAGTCAAAAATCCATTTTTTTTATAAATAAATCTGTATTTATCAGGTGTGCACGTAACTTTTACAGTCGGTGATTAGGGATGAGCTTCAAGTTCGAGACGAACGTGAGTTCGACTTGAACATCGGCTGTTCGATCGTTCGATGAAGATTGAACATTATGGGCCGTTCATGCCAAATTCGAGTGGCGTGTCACTGCCCATAATGCACTGTGTCATCGCAGTGGTTTGCTGGCTGATGATTGGCCAAGAATGCACTCGCATGCTTTGGCCAATCACAGCGCCGTAAGCAAACAGAGCCATAATTGGCCAAAGGCAGGGTGCCTTTGGCCAATTATGGCTCAGGGGGTTAAGTACACGCCCCACACACGCCTGCACGTCGGCCCTGTGTAGTGTGTTTCTGGCCTTATAGAGAGATAGATAGAGAGAGAGAGAGAGAGTGAGTGTGTTATTTCATTTACTTTGAGCAGGCAGTTTATTCAGTTAGGTAGATCTCACTGCAGACCGTTCCTGCTGTACTATTTCTAATCTACTTCAGGCAGGCATTTGATCCAGTTTAGCTAGATCTCACTGCAGACTGTTCATGCTGTACTATTTTTAGCCTACTTCAGGCAGGCAGTTGATCCAGTTTAGCTAGATCTCACTGCAGAAAGTTCCTGCTGTACTATTTCTAATCTACTTTAGGCAGGCATTTGATCCAGTTTAGCAAGATCTCACTGCAGACTGTTCATGCTGTACTATTTCTAATCTACTTCAGGCAGGCAGTTGATCCAGTTTAGCTAGATCTCACTGCAGACCATTCCTGTTGTACTATTTGTAATCTACTTCAGGCAGGCAGTTGATCCAGTTTAGCTAGATCTCACTGCAGACCGTTCCTGTTGTTCTGTTCCTAATATACTACAGGCAGGCAGTTCATTCAGTTAGCTGCAGTATATATTGAGTACTGTATCCTGTGAAGCTAGATCTCACTGCAGACCATTCCTGTTGTTCTGTTCCTAATATACTACAGGCAGGCAGTTCATTCAGTTCTCTTTCCTGTGCAGCTAGATCTCACTGCAGACCGTTACAGTTGTTCTGTTCCTAATATACTACAGACAGGCAGTTCATTCAGTTAGCTGCAGTATATTCAGTATACTGTATCCAGTTTAGCTAGATCTCGCTGCAGACCGTTCCTGTTGTTCTGTTCTTAATATACTACAGGCAGGCAATTCATTCAGTTAGCTGTGGTATATATTGAGTACTGTATCCTGTGCAGCTAGATCTCACTGCAGACTGTTCCTGTTGTTCTGTTCCTAATATACTACAGGCAGGCAGTTCATTCATTTAGCTGCAGTATAATAAGTACTGTATCCTGTGCAGCTAGATCTCGCTGCAGACCGTTCCTGTTGTGCTGTTCTTAATATACTACAGGCAGGCAGTTCATTCAGTTAGCTGCAGTATATATTGAGTACTGCATCCTGTGCAGCTAAATCTCGCTGCAGACCGTTCCTGTTGTTCTGTTCCTAATATACTACAGGCAGGCAGTTCATTCAGTTAGCTGCAGTATATTCAGTATACTGTATCCAGTTTAGCTAGATCTCGCTGCAGACCATTCCTGTTGTTCTGTTCCTAATATACTACAGGCAGGCAGTTGATTCAGTTAGCTGCAGTATATTCAGTACTGTATCCTGTGCAGCTAGATCTTACTGCAGTCCGTTCCTGTTGTTCTCTTCCTAATATACTACAGGCAGGCAGTTGATTCAGTTAGCTGCAGTATAGTCAGGATCAGTATATAAATACATCCCAGCTTTGTGCAGCTACATCTCACTGCAGGACATTCCTGGTGTACCTATTCAAATACATAAAAAATAAATCAAATACAGTATGTCTGGAAGACCAACAAGGAGAGGCAGATGCTCACAGGCCACTAAAAGAGGGCAAGCAGGCTCTGTGTCTGCAGCCAACATTGCTGGTCGTGGACACGGTGCATCCTCAGCATGTGGCTGTGGGGCACGCTTGTCATTTTTTTTGGCAGCTGGCCGTGTTGAGCCACAACATGCAGAAGAGTTGGTAGAGTGGATGACCAAGCCGTTCTCATCCACCTCATCCTCTCTCACCCAGGCTCACAGTACTTTGGCTGCCAATGCAGCTGCCAAAGCGGCCTCTTCCATCGGCTCAATGTCATCAGTCACTCCTTCCCTAGCCCCACCATTATGCCCTGAGGAGTACCCTGAACTGTTCGACCACAGTGTTGGGTACATGCTGCAGGAGGATGCGCAGCGTTTTGAAGGCTTCGATGATGGTACCCAGATTGAGGAAGGCAGTAATGTGAGCCCAGAGAGAGGGGGAGCCCAAGCAGGACAACAAACTGGCAGTCATGCTCCCCCAGCTGCAGCATACTGCCAAGTTTGCTCCAGTGATGAGGAGGGAGGGGATGATGAGGTCACTGGCTCTACGTGGGTGCCTGATAGGAGAGAGGAGGATGATGAGGAGGAGGCACATCTCCAACGAGGCAGGATGCCCTCCAGGGGCCAGCTGAAGGGCAGCCAACCAACTGCATCACACCGCAGAGCTCCACATGTGCAGGGCGCTTCTGACTCTGCACGTTTTTCCAAAAGTTCTTTGGTGCGGGCCTTTTTTGAGACGTGTGCAGCAGATCGCACCATTGCTGTTTGCAACATATGAAGCGTATCAAGTGTGGCCAAAACAGCAGCCGCTTGGGCACCACATGCTTGCCCAGACATATGTTGAACTCCCATGCAGTCCATTGGCAAGCGTACTTAAAAGACCCACACCAAAGAACAAGGCGGACCTCTTCTTGCTCCTCATCAGCTGGGATCTCCAACCCCACTATACCTTCAGTTCTCTCAGAAACCTGCACTGAGAGGAATGAAGGTGTAGATTTAGGTGTGCCAAGTACTTGTGGGCAGTCTGCTATCGTTACACCAACGTCTGATTGTAGCAGGCAAATTTCCCTAGCCCAGTTGCTAAACCGGCGAAAGAAATTCGGTCCCAGCCATCCACATGCCCAGCGGCTGAATCCTAGCTTAGCTAAATTGCTAGCACTCCAACTGCTGCCTTTTCAGCTGGTAGACTCTGCCCCCTTTCGTGAATTTGTGGAATGTGTGGTACCTCAGTGGCAGGTTCCCAAACGCCACTTTTTTTCATGGTAGGTGATTCCGGCTCTCTACCAGCATGTGGAAGACAATGTCTTGGCCTCGCTGGACAGGGCGGTCAGCGTTAAGGTGCATATTACCGCTGACTCATGGTCCAGCAGGCATTGACAGGAACATTACCTATCTTTCACCGTGCACTCACTGGATGACCCTGCTGGCAGCTGGGAAGGATGCCGGACAGGGTGCAGTATTGTTGGAGCTTGTTCCACCACCATGCCTCCAAAATGCTGCTAGTGGTGATTCTGCCACACCTCTCTCTTCTACCCCCTCCTCTTCTTCTTCCTCCATGGCCTCTTCCTCTATAGATTTGTCTTCAGAACCAGCAGTGCTCCATAGGCGTTAAAGGGGCTATGCAAGCACTCAGGCAAAAAGATGCCATACGGTGCTTGAGCTGGTGTGCTTAGGGGACAGGAGCCACACTGAGGCAGATATTCTCTCAGCTCTGAAGGGGCAGGCCCAGAGGTGGTTGATGCCACGCCAGCTTCAGACAGGAATGGTGGTTTGCGACAATGGCACCAACCTCCTCTCCACCCTCCGACAGGAACACTTCACCCATGTTCCCTGTTTGGCTCACGTCCTTAATTTGGTGGTGCAGCGGTTCTTGTGCAGGTACCCGGGCTTACAGGATCTCCTGAGGCAGGCCAGGAAAGTCTGTGTGCATTTCCGCCGGTCATATAATGCCTGTGCTCGGCTGGCTGACCTCCAAAAGGAATACAACCTGCCCAAGAACCGCCTAATCTGTCACATGCCCACCAGATGGAACTCAATGTTGGCCATGCTGCAGCAGCAGAGGGCAATCAATGAGTACCTGTTCGACTATGGCACCAGGACAGGGTCAGGGGAGCTTGGCTTTTTTTCACCACGCCAGTGGTTCATGATTAAGGAAGCATGCACTGTCCTGTCACCATTTGAGAAGGCCACTAGGATGGTGAGCAGTGACAGTGCATGCATCAGTAATACTGTCCCTCTTGTCTACCTGTTGGAGGACACGCTGCATGGAATAATGGACAGGGCACTTGAGGCAGAACAGGGGGAGGAAGAGGAGGAATTCAGAGGAGGAATTCCTTACCTCTCAAGGCCCCCTTTATCCAGACAGTATTCCTGCGGGCCCGCCGATCACACAGGAAGAGGAGGAGGAGGATTGTGTCAGCATGGATGTGGAGCCTAGCACTCAGCATCAGCAGCAGTCTTCAAGGGATCGTTTACAGTCCCCAGAAACCCATGGACTTGTACGTGGCTGGGAGGAGGTGGCTGCGGATCAGGTCATCCTTAGTGACCCAGAGGACTCCGGACCGAATGCCTCAGCAAACCTAGCATGGCCTCCCTGATCCTGCAAAGCCTGCAAAAGGGCCCTCAGATTTGTGGTAGCAAGGAGAGGGATCAGTACTGGCTGGCAACCCACCTTGATCCACGTTACAAGGGTAAGATTGCGGAACTTATTCAGCCATTGCAGAGGGAGCAGAAGATGAAACATCTTCGGGAGGCCTTGCAGAAAGGTTTGTGCAACACGTTTCCAGAGCCTGGGAGGTTACAAATTCCTGGTCCTGGACAACGTGTTGCTGAGGCTTCGGTCAGTCACAAGAGGAGTGGTGGAGAAGGTGGCCGTCTGACAGATGCGTTCAGACAATTTTTTAGTCCGCAGCCCCAAGGTCTGATCGGTTCCAGCAACCATTGCCAGCGTCTGATTTACATGGTGCAGGAGTACCTAGGGGCAAGATCAGACTTGGAGACCTTTCCAACTGAAAATCCTCTGGGTTACTGGATCTTGAGGATGGTTCACTGGCCAGAGCTTGCACAATATGTAATTGAGCTACTGGCCTGTCCTGTATCCAGCATTCTTTCGGAACGCACATTCAGTGCTGCTGGAGGCTTTGTAACCGATCACAGGGTGCGCCTGTCCACCGACTTGGTTGATCGGCTCACCTTTATAAAAATGAATCAGTCTTCGATCACCAGCTACCAAGCACCTGATGCTGATGTAACAGAATAATTTTTTTATGAATGTGAGATCCCTTCAAGACTGCCTATGCTGATGCTGAGTGATTATCCTGTTATGCTGAGTGACTATCCTATTCCTCCTCAATGTTCATGTTGATAGCTTGTAAGAACATTTTTGGTTCTGGGCACTACCACCAGTGGCTAAGGCCCAATTTTTCTGCACGTTTAACAGGGGCGTGTAATTACAATTTTTGCTATAATATTTTGCAGCAGGGCTTGTTCCTGCGCTCAACTACAGTATCTGTGAGGGGTTGTAGTGTTGTGGCACCAGCACCAGTGCCTAAAGCCCAATTTTTCTGCCCCTGTTCAACAGGGGCGTGTAATTACAATATTTGCTGTAATATTTTGCAGCAGGGCTTGTTCCTGTGCTCAACTAGAGTATCTGTGAGGGGTTGCAGTGCTGTGGCACCAGCACCAGTGCCTAAAGCCCAATTTTTCTGCCCCTGTTCAACAGGGGCATGTAATTACAATTTTTGATCTAATATTTCACAGCAGGGCCCGTTTCTGGGCCCACCAAGAGTAACTGTGAGGGCTTACAGTGTTCTGGTACCACCAACACCTAAGGCCCAGATTTCTGCAGAGTATATAGGGCAGGCCCCTACTTTCAAACATCCAACTTACAAATGGCTCCTACTTACAAACGGAGGGGGACAACAGGAAGTGAGAGGAAATCTACACCTAGGAAGGGAAATTCTCTCCTGTAAGATTTAATATGGGAAAAAGGTATCTCCTCCACTGACGCTTTATCACCAATTCTTGTTTCCCTAAAAACCCCAAATTTTCAAAATCTAATTGTCATTGGGACAGAAAGTGAGGTGAAATCTTCCGAATAGGGGCACAGACAGCAAAACAAATGTTACAGGGGTGAAGATAACCCTTCCGTATGTTTTCCAAAAAGCTTAAAAATAGATCTTTTGGCTGGAGCTACACTTACAAAATGTACCTGTTCCAAATTACAAACAGATTCAACTTAAGAACAAACCTATAGTCCCTGTTTTTCTTGGGACTGCCTGTATACTGGTGTTCAGAGTATATAGGGCCTGGGGGCCCCACGCCTTTTCTTTTTTTAATTTGGGTGCGGGGTTCCCCTTAATATCCATACAAGACCCAAAGGGCCTGGTAATGGGCTGGGGGGTTACCCATGCCGTTTTTCTCAAAAAATGTCATCCATATTGCCGGGTCCCAACATTACATTACAGCCGCAAGCAGTTTTAAATGACTTTTATTCCTTTAGAAATGTTATTTTGTGCAGGGACTGTTCTAAACACAGGAAACACGCGCCACTTTACAGGCATACTATAGACACCCCCCCCCCCCCCCGGTACGATATTTAAAGGAATATTTCACTTTTATTTTTCACTTTAAGTATCATTAAAATTACAGCTCCCGAAAAAACTGCAGTTTTTTAAAACTTTTTTTTGCATTGATACATGTCCCCTGGGGCAGGACCCGGGTCCCCAAACCCTTTTTAGGACAATAACTTGCATATTAGCCTTTAAAATTCGCACTTTAGATTTCTCACATTCGAGTCCCATAGACTTTAACGGTGTTCGAAAGTTCGCGCAAAGTTCGGTCTGTTCACATGTTCTGGAATGCGAACTGAACAGGGGGGTGTTCAGCTCATCCCTAGCGGGTGATTTGTTCTTTGTAGTGTTATAGAATAATGTACCTTGCTGACCTTTTTAATCTTTTCTTATCTTCCTGGAAATCTTCCAGAAAGTCTCTGTCTAACTGAGCAGACTCTCAGTAGTATTTAATATGGTGAAACACAGTGCTCCTGTAAGTCAGATCCCATGTGTTCTTCTGCCCAAACAAAAGACCACATAAGCAAGCTTGGCAACAGTATTTTCTTTTTTCTCATGGCAAGAAATAAATTCATTGTCATTTGTTCCAGTGGAAGAAACAATGAGCAGTGAGAAAATTCAAAATGAGAGGTTCCTATAGAATGGAGAATGTGTTATCAATCAGCTCCAATTAAAGGAAAAAGATATACACTCAGATTCAAAGAATCCTATCCCAAGGAATAAAACAAATTATATTCCATCTGAGGGATATTTTAGAAGGTGTTTGAGATAAGAAACTTCTGTGATGCATGTTGCTATATTGTCTATGCAAACCAGTATTTCACCCATTTGCCAGATGAATCAAAGAACCACTTGAAGTCCGGGGCAATTTTTTATATTTTCACAGAGATGTTAAAATCTGCATTTTTTTGCTAATAAATAAACTTGAATTAAAATGACCCCAAAAAAATATGGTATATATTTTCGAAAAGCAGGGGTCCTGTAGAATAAAACAGTGGTAGCTGCAAATTTTTTTGATGTAGCACAATATTTGTGCAACTATTTATTAAATGCATATTTTCAGGATAATATATATTTAATGAATTTTAGTTCCAACAGACACAAAATATTACCCATTTTTTTGGTTAAATATAAAAAAATGGGGTTACGCAAGTATATAGATACCCACAGTCCCATAAAAAGGCAAAAAACGACGGTACACAAAATTGTCCATAGGTGAAGCTTTAAAAAGCTTTACAGGTTATCAGCTTAAAGTAGTTAATGCTACTCTGGCAATTCAGCTACGTACTAAAAATTTCAGACATACCATGAGTGAGGTCCAATGAGGTGCATACCACCTCATGGATTTATCTCCATTATTTACATCTGACAGGTTTATTGTGCTCCAAGAAGATAGTTTCTGGAGCTCTGACACAGGACGCTCGTCAACTGTAGAATCAATGCAGCTGCTATTCCTGCTCCTCCTCTTCTCCTCCTCCTCATTAACAAAATTCAAGGGCTTCTCTGAATAGGGAGCAGAGGGGAGGAGAAGACATAGCTGATCTGTGTGCTTCTTTCCTCTCATAGCCCCAAGTGTATCCTCCGGGAGGGCAATAAACCTGTCAGATGTAAGTAGTAGAGAAACTGTAAGTCCAGGAGGTGGTATGCACCTCACTGGACTTAACTGATAGCATGCATGTACCTAGTAAAAAGTGGCTGAATTCCTGGAATTCAGTTTTGACATTGAATGATGGCCTTAGAATTATTTCCCTTATTCTGATGTTCATGGCTATAACTCACACAGGCCTTTACACACGTCTCACAGAAACAGGTGTCCCATTAGAAGATTTCCTCTCAGCTTTTGTTCAGTGCTAACTGTAAAATATTTTATAAATTTTTCATCCTGGTGACAATGGCAAGCAGGACAAATAGAGACAGAATCTCCACAGTAAGACACAGACAGTAATAAAACCTGATCAGGGTTTTAAAACTTCTAAACTCTACCAGAACTAAAAAAAAGTTTTACATACTGTATGTGTAGCACTACACCCGTAGGAGTTGCTGAAGTCAGGGTTCCCCACTGCTGCAGAGCCAGTCACACAGCATTTTCTTCTAGCATCCAGACACAGAAAGCAGTCCTTGAACTTGTTTTTTTGTTGTTGTTTTATTTAGGGGAAATTAACTTGGATGGGCTTAGGGATTGTGGGATGCCCAACCTGACAATAATAACAGAACCAGGAACAACTTCCTTACCTATTTACCGCTTTCACTTGTTCCTCCTACACAACACTTGATCCTTTGTAAAGCTCCGCTGGGTTCACTCCTTTGGGAACTAACAGTCTTTGTCAGCTCAGCAACAGCCCCTTACAGGCTAGGAACTCTCAGTCCCTTGGAGAAAATAGAACATGTGGAGTGAACTGCATTCTGCCTCACTTTCTGCTTCCCTGTAGACACTGGTCCCAGCTCTACTTCCTTCAGAAATGCTAGCCCACCTGGCTGCCACTTCACCAGCCCACCTGACTGCTTCTCCTTCCCAGTCTACACGACTGACACACTCTGGAGACCTCCTAGGGCAAGATTGGAAGAAGACTTAAGCTCACTGCTGTCTTCAAGAGAGACCTGCTAAAGATGGCAGTCTCTCCCCTTATCTGTCCCTGCACCATGCTGATCTACTCACTCTGTCTCTCTTTACTCCTGCTGCCTCTCCAGAAAAGCTTCCTTCCAACCGCCTCCTATGGCAGGATCCTACCAGGCCAGCCAGCTGAGCTTTGGCCCGAGGTAAAACCCCTCCCCAGCAGGGTCCCTCAAGGGCCACCGACAGACTCCCTCAGAACTGCTTCTCCATGTTCCACCAGACTCCCTTGCTGGCATGGCTGAATAGACATGGCTGTCTATTTAAGGACTCCATATCCCCCTGCAAGGCCCACTTCCTGGGGATTGGCTAAGGACCCCCAAATATCCAAAGCAACCCTCCTAGCTTCCGCCCACCAATTTCTAGAATATTCTTCAACTTTCTAGAACCAGGGGGAGGCACCAGAGAGCTGCCAGGATGATTCATCCAGCACTAACCTCTAATAACCCTGACACAGAGTCCATGACTCGAGTTTAGCCCTGGGCCAGACTATAATTTCCCTGCACTACCACTAGTAGCACACTAGAGGCTACATATGCTTAGCACAGCCACAGCGTGCCATAATTACAAGTCTCCCTGATGCCAAAAAGTGCAGTGCACATGCATGGACAGCCAGTCAAAGAAGATAATGGCAAACCCATCTCCCTGCACCAAGTATTTGAAGTACTCCTCTTTAAAATAAGTTACTATCATGCCAATTTAGAATAAATAGATCTGAATTCATATTGAATAAAGAAGAATTTTTTTATGAAACTGAATAACTGCTCTAAGCCAGGGATATGGATGAACTTTTGTACAATCAACCTTGCAAAAAAGGGCTGCCACTGATAATCAGGACTATGTTTATTTACATGACGCATGCAACATAGTGTATGTATAGATTGTTAGTGGCAAATATAATTTTTTTGGACTCCTGCCCCCCCCAGCAGAATAGAACTGACCAATTTGTGGCCAGTTTTAGAATTCCAGGCCTTTTCTATTGTTTGTGTAGCACCCTCTAGGTAGGTAGGTGCTAGCGGTAGGATTTTTTATAGGAAAGGTAAATTTAGGCAGGCCAGGCTGGCGGCCTGTTTGTTTTGTTCTGATCTGGGCTGGGAGTGGCTCAGGGTAGCAGCTGGTGACTCACAGTCAGCATCACTGAGACCTCCCTCTTCATTCTAGAGTTTTCTGGAAAGTTCTGGAAAGAGAGGAGGAGAGGTGAGGTGGAACTGCCTGGGGTGTTTTAGAGAGCCCTGACCAATCCCCAACCTGGATTGGCAGGGGGCAGGCCTCCTTAAATACCCAGAGTCAGCCTAGCTGGGGAGGAGTTGTTCGGGTGGAAGAACTGAAGATAGAGTGCTAAGCTGTAGGGCCTCTGAGGGAGCTCCCCAGTCTGTGGGGGCCTTGGGCCTGGGCTCGGGTGCAGATGGGACCCTTGTACAAACCACGGGGGTGTCCTGGACAGGAGGCACAGGAGGAGCAAGAGAGGACAGCAGGAGAGAGCACTGTTGGGCAAGTCTCCAGGGAGAGGAACAACTGGTCGCAGCCAAGGGGGCTGGTGAGTGACATGCACAGGCCTGAAAGCACTGGGGAGACATGCCTGAGAGGACTGGGAGAATGCAGTCTGGGATGGGTGCAGAGCCAGCGGAGTGGACTGTGGTGTCATGGGCAGCGAGAAGGGTAGCTGCAGCCAGGAGGGCTGGCAGGGCCGGAAGATGGGTTACTGGGCTCAGTAGCTGCATGTAGGACAGCTAGCACCTGGAACTTTCTATTATTTGCTACACTATAGGGGCCCATGGTCCCTGCCTGCAAAGGGCAATTGCTAAGGACTGGCTGAGCCAGTGTAAGGCCTAACCACTTCGTGCTAGCTGTACCTGAAGATTAGAGAGGAAGTGATGTGCAGGTGGAGAATGGAGTGAAGATTAGAGAGGAAGCGATGTGCAGGAGGAGAAATGGTGTGTATATAACGGACTGTATATACCCTGTTTCCCCTAAAATAAGACCTAGCGTGACTGTCGGCGATGGCTTCAATATAAGCCCTACCCCCCAAATAAGCCCTAGTTAAAGTCTTTGTAGGTCTTATTTTCAGGGTAGGGCTTATTTTAGGGGAAACAGGGTAGGGCTTATTTGGAGGGTAGGGCTTATATTGCAGCCATCACCGACAATCACGCTAGGTCTTATTTTAGGGGAAACAGGGTAGTTGTCTCAAGCAAGTTATACCATGGACTGTTCTATGTCTTTGAGTGTCTGAGAGGTGAATGCCAGGCTGGGCAGGGTGACAGGTGGGCCACACCTTTGTATCTTCTCTCCTGAAAATGTTGGCATCCAGCCAATTGTTCCCTTACTAGGCTCCATATACTGTATATGTAATGTGGAACTGTACAGATACATGTGTGTTGGCACACATCTTTTCCTGCTTTGCTTTTCCTTAACTTACATAATATTTAATATCTTGCTCTTGCTCATCCTGTTTTGCCATAGGTAATATCCTCAAACATAAACCCTAAGGTACTGTATCTGAAGTAATCAATCAGAATTCCTTTGGAAATGATAAAAAAAACAATCTCACTGATCACTGAGCAACACCCCTATATTCCAACAGATGCTTTGTTCCCATTGTTATACATCTTTCTACTCCTTAGCACTCATACATTAGATGTGTGTTTGTCCAACGCATGTTTAAAATGTAATTACTGCTGACAAGCTCACTACCTCTGTTTCAAACATCAACTACTCTTCTGGTAAAAGAAAAACTTTCTAAGGTTAGTTTTTAACTTTCCTCCTGCTTATTTTAGGACAAAGTTGCATAGTTAGGGGAAAACAAAAAAAAATTACCAATCCTATATACACAATCCCATACCCACAGTTGATCCAGAGGAAGGCAAAAAAAAACAAAAAAAAAACAGTAAAGCTTGATCCAACCTTAACCCCCAAAGAGGCAATCAGATATTCCCTGGATCAACTTTACCTATAAATATTATATCCAGTTATACTATGGGGGAGATTTACTGAAGCACTCAGAATCTGGTGCAGCTGTGCATGGTAGCCAATAGGGATGAGCCGAACACCCCCCGGTTCGGTTCGCACCAGAACCTGCGAACGGACCGAAAGTTCGCACGAACGTTAGAACCCCATTGACGTCTATGGGACTCGAACGTTCGAAATCAAAAGTGCTCATTTTAAAGGCTAATTTGCATGGTATTGTCCTAAAAAGGGTTTGGGGACCCGGGTCCTACCCCAGGGGACATGTATCAATGCAAAAAAAACTTTTAAAAACGGCCGTTTTTTCGGGAGCAGTGATTTTAATGATGCTTAAAGTAAAAAAAAAAAAAAGTGAAATATTCCTTTAAATATCGTACCTGGGGGGTGTCTATAGTATGCCTGTAAAGTGGCGCGTGTTTCCCGTGTTTAGAACAGTCCCTGCACCAAATGTCATTTTTAAAGGAAAAAATCTCATTTAAAACTGCTTGCGGGTTTAATGTAATGTCGGGTCCTGGCAATATGGATGAAAATCAGTGAGACAAACGGTACCCCCCAGTCCATTACCAGGCCCTTTGGGTCTTGTATGGATATTAAGGGGAACCCCGCACCCAAATTAAAATAAGGAAAGGTGTGGGGCCACCAGGCCCTATATACTCTGAACAGCAGTATACAGGCGGTGCAAACAAGACAGGGACTGTAGGTTTGTTGTTAAGTAGAATCTGCTTGTCATTTTGAACGGGTACATTTTTAACGTGTTTAGCTCCAGCCAAAATATCTTTTTTAAGCTTTTTGGAAAACATAGGGAAGGGTTATCACCCCTGTGACATTTGTTTTGCTGTCTTTCCTCCTCTTTAGAAGATTTCACCTCACTTTTTGTCCCAATGACAAATGTTTTTTGAGAATTTGGGGTTTTTTGTGGAACAAGGATTGGAAAGCATCAGTGGAAAGGAAAAATGTTTTTCCCATATTTCCCTTCCTAGGGGTAGATTTCATCTCACTTCCTGTTGTCTCCTTCCGTTTGCAAGTAGGAGTCATTTGTAAGTTAGATGTTTGAAAGTAGGGGCCTGCCCTATATACTCAGCAGAAATTTGGGCCTTAGGTGTTGTTGTGGCCACAACAACGTAAGCCCTCACAGGGCCCTGCTGTGAAATATTAGATCAAGAATTGTAATTACATGCCCCTGTTGAACAGGGGCAGAAAAACTGGGCCTTTGGTGGTGGTGGTGGTGGTGCTGGTGCCACAACACTGTAAGTCCTCACTCGCTCTTGGTGGGTGCAGAAATGGGCCCTGCTGCAAAGTATTGCATCAAAAATTGTAATTACACGCCCCTGTTAAACAGGGACAGAAAAATTGGGCCTTAGGCACTGGTGCTGGTGCCACAACACTGCAACCCCTCACAGACACTCTAGTTGGAACGCAGGAACGAGCCCTGCTGCAAAGTATTGCATCAAAAATTGTAATTACACGCCCCTGTAAGACAGGGGCAGAAAAATTGTGCCTTAGGCACTGGTGGTGGTGCCCAGAACCAAAAATTTTCTTACAAGCTATCAGCGTGATGATTGAGGAGGAAGAGGATAATTACTCGGGGATAGTCACTCAGCATCAGCATAGGCAGTCTTTGAAGGGATCTGAGATTTCAAAAAAAATTATTCGGTTACATCAGCATCAGGTGCTTGGTAGCTGGTGGTGATCCAAGACTGATTCAATTTTATGAAGGTCAGTCGATCGACCGAGTCGGTGGACAGACGCACCCTGTGATCGGTTACCACGCCTCCAGCAGCACTGAATGTGCGTTCCGAAAGAACGCTGGATGCAGGACGGGCCAGTAGCTCAATTGCATACTGTGCAAGCTCTGGCCAGTGATCCATCCTCAAGACCCAGTAACCCAGAGGATTTTCGGTGGGAAAGGTGTCCAAGTCAGATCTTGCCCCTAGGTATTCCTGCACCATGTAAAACAGACGCTGGCGATGGTTGCTGGAACCCATCATACCTTGGGGCTGCGGACCAAAAAATTGTCTGAACGCATCGGTCAGACGGCCACCTTCTCCACTGCTCCTTCTTTGACTGACCGAAGCCTCAGCAACACGTTGTCCAGAAACAGGAGTTTGTAACCTCCCAGTCTCTGGGAACGCGTTGCACAGACCTTTCTGCAAGGATTCCCGAAGATGTTTCATCCTCTGCTCCCTCTGCGATGGCAAGATAAGGTCCGCAACCTTACCCTTGTAACGTGGATCAAGGAGGGTTGCCAGCCAGTATTGGTCCTTCTCCTTGATACCACGAATACGAGGATCCTTACGCAGGCTTTGCAGGATCAGGGAGGCCATGCAGCGTAGGTTTGCTGAGGCATTCGGTCCGGAGTCCTCTGGGTCACTAAGGACGACATGGTCCACAGCCACCTCCTCCCAGCCACGTACAAGTCCATGTGTTTCTTGGGACTGATCCCTTAAAGACTTCTGCTGATGCTGAGTGCCAGGCTCCACCTCCATACTGACACAATCTTCCTCCTCCTCCTCTTCCTGTGTGATCGTCGGGCACGCAGGAACACTGTCTGAATAAAGGGGGCCTTGAGAGCTAAGGAAGTCCTCCTCTTCCTGCCTCTGTTCTGCCTCAAGTGCCCTGTCCATTATTCCACGCAGCGTGTGCTCCAACAGGTGGACAAGGGGGACAGTGTCACTGATGCATGCACTGTCACTGCTCACCATCCTCGTGGCCTCCTCAAATGGTGACAGGACAGTGCATGCATCCCTGATCATGGCCCACTGGAGTGGGGAAAAAAAACCAAGCTCCCCTGACCCTGTCCTGGTGCCATAGTCACACAGGTACTCATTGATGGCCCTCTGCTGCGTGTGCAGCCGCTGCAGCATGGCCAACGTTGAGTTCCACCTGGTGGGTATGTCACAGATTAGGCGGTTCTTGGGCAGGTTAAACTCCTTTTGGAGGTCCGTCAGCCAAGCACTGGCATTATATGACCGGCGGAAATGCACACAGACTTTCCTGGCCTGCCTCAGGACATCCTGTAAGACCGGGTACCTGCCCAAGAACCGCTGCACCACCAAGTTAAGGACGTGAGCCAAACAGGGCACATGGGTCATTTGTCCCTGTCGGAGGGCAGAGAGGAGGTTGGTGCCATTGTCGCAAACCACCATTCCTGCCTTAAGTTGGTGTGGCGTCAACCACCTCTGAACCTGCCCCTGCAGAGCTGACAGAACCTCTGCCCCAGTGTGGCTCCTGTCCCCCAAGCACACCAGCTCAAGCACCGCATGGCATCTTTTGGCCTGCGTACTTGCGTAGCCCCTTGAACGGCTACGAAGCACCGCTGGTTCCAAGGACAAAGCACAGGAAGAGGCCATGGAGGAAGAAGAAGAGGAGGGGGTGGAGGAGAGAGGTGTGTCACAATTATTAGCATTTTGGAGGCGTGGTGGCGGAACAACCTCCAACACTACTGCACCTTGTCCTGCATCCTTCCCAGCTGCCAGCAGAGTCACCCAATGCGCCGTGAAACTTGGGTAACGTCCCTGTCCATGCCTGCTGGACCATGAGTCAGCGGTAATATGCACCTTACCGCTGACCACCCTGTCCAGCGAGGCATGGACATTGCCTTCCACATGCCGGTAGAGAGCCGGAATCGCCTTCCGCGAGAAAAAGTGGCGTTTGGGTACCTGCCACTGAGGAACCGCACATTCCACAAACTCACGGAAGGGGGCAGAGTCTACCAACTGAAAAGGCAGCAGTTGAAGTGCTAGCAATTTTGCCAAGCTAGCATTCAACCGCTGGGCAGGTGGATGGCTGGGAGCAAACTTCTTTCGGTGGTGCAGAAGCTGGGGCAGGGAAATATGCCTGGTACAATCTGACGTCGGTGTACCAAAAGCAGATTGCCCACAAGTACTTGACTGTGACACACCTAATTCTACACCTTCATTCCTCTCAGTGCAGGTCTCAGAGAGGACTGAAGGTATAGTGGGGTTGGAAATCTCAGCTGATGAGGAGCAAGGAGAGGTCCTCTTTGTTCTTTGGTGTGGGTCTCTTAGATACGCTTGCCAACGAACTGCATGGCAGGTCAACATATGTCTGGTCAAGCATGTGGTACCCAAGCGGGAGATGTTTTGGCCACGCGAGATACGCTTGAGACATATGTTGCAAACAGCAGCGGTGCGATCTGATGCACTCGTCTCAAAAAAAGCCCACACCAAAGAACTTTTTGAATAACGCGCAGAGACTGCAGCGCCCTGCACATGTGGAGCTTTGGGGTGTGATGCAGTCAATGTGCTGCCCTTATGATGTGCCACCTCCTCCTCCTCCTCCTCTCTCCTATCAGGCATCCACGTTGAGTCAGTGACCTCATCATCCCCTCCCTCCTCATCACTGGAGCAAACCTGGTAGTATGCTGCAGCAGCGGGAGCATGACTGCCAGATTGCTGTCCTTCTTGGGCACCCCCTCTGTCCGTGCTCGTGTTACTGCCTTCATCGAGCTCAGTATCATCATCAGAGCCTTCCAAACGCTGGGCATCCTCCTGGAGCATGTACCCAACACTGTGGTCAAACAGTTCGAGGGACTCCTCAGGAGGACATGGTGGGGCTAGGGAAGGAGTTACTGATGACATTGAGCCGAGGGAAGAGGCCGCTGCTTTGCCAGACAAAGTACCCTGGGCATGGGTGAGAGAGGATGAGGAGGATGAGGATGGCTTGGTCATCCACTCGACCAAGTCTTCCGCATGTTGCGGCTCAACACGGCCAGCTGCCGAAAAAAAGGCCAAGCGTGTCCCACGGCCACGTGCTGATGAGGATGCACCGTCCCCACGACCAGCACTAGACACAGAGCCTGCTTGCCCTCTCTTATTGGCTTGTGACTGTCTACCTCTCCTTCTTGGCCTTCCAGACATACTAATGGCCTGTAGCTGCACTAAGCTGGGATATATATATATATATATATATATATATATATATATATATATATATATATTTATTTATATATATTTATTTATATTTATATATACTGATACTGCAGCTAGCAAAATCAACTGCCTGCCTGTAGTATGAGAACACCACCAACCTTCTACAGGTAGCTTTAGCTGAACACTGTGAGGTGGACGCACCCCACTAACTTGTAGGTTTAGCTGAACACTGTGAACAGGACGCACCCCACTAACTTGTAGGTTTAGCTGAACACTGTGAACAGGACGCACCCCACTAACTTGTAGGTTTAGCTGAACACTGTAAGGTGGACGCACCATACTAACTTGTAGGTTTAGCTGAACACTGTGAGCAGGACGCACCCCACTAACTTGTAGGTTTAGCTGAACACGGTGAGCAGGACGCACTGCACTAACTGTAAATAGTCTAGCTGCCTGACTGTGGTACTAATAGGATCAAAAAAACACCAGTAATTTTCTTCAGGTAGCTGTATATACTGTAACAAGACAAGCCTGCCTGTCAGTAAGAAGATAACAGGAACGGATCTAGCTGAACACTGTGAGCAGGACGCACCCCACTAACTTGTAGGTTTAGCTGAACACTCTGAGCAGGAGGCACCCCACTAACTTGTAGGTTTAGCTGAACACTGTGAGGTGGACGCACCCCACTAACTTGTAGGTTTAGCTGAACACTGTGAGCAGGACGCACTGCACTAACTGTAAATAGTCTAGCTGCCTGACTGTGGTACTAATAGGATCAAAAAAAACACCAGTAATTTTCTTCAGGTAGCTGTATATACTGTAACAAGACAAGCCTGCCTGTCAGTAAGAAGATAACAGGAACGGATCTAGCTGAACACTGTGAGCAGGACGCACCCCACTAACTTGTAGGTTTAGCTGAACACTGTGAGCAGGACGCACCCCACTAACTTGTAGGTTTAGCTGAACACTGTGAGCAGGACGCACTGCACTAACTGTAAATAGTCTAGCTGCCTGACTGTGGTACTAATAGGATCAAAAGAACACCAGCAATTTTCTTCAGGTAGCTGTATATACTGTAACAAGACAAGCCTGCCTGTCAGTAAGAAGATAACAGGAACGGATCTAGCTGAACACTGTGAGCAGGACGCACTGCACTAACTTGTAGGTTTAGCTGAACACTCTGAGCAGGACGCACCCCACTAACTTGTAGGTTTAGCTGAACACTGTGAGGTGGACGCACCACACTAACTTGTAGGTTTAGCTGAACACTGTGAGCAGGACGCACCGCACTAACTTGAAGGTTTAGCTGAACACTGTGAGCAGGACGCACCCCACTAACTTGTAGGTTTAGCTGAACACTGTGAGCAGGACGCACTGCACTAACTGTAAATAGTCTAGCTGCCTGACTGTGGTACTAATAGGATCAAAAGAACACCAGCAATTTTCTTCAGGTTGCTGTATATACTGTAACAAGACAAGCCTGCCTGTCAGTAAGAAGATAACAGGAACGGATCTAGCTGAACACTGTGAGCAGGACGCACTGCACTAATTGTAAATAGTCTAGCT
This sequence comes from Aquarana catesbeiana, assembly GCF_042186555.1. Classification (NCBI taxonomy): domain Eukaryota; kingdom Metazoa; phylum Chordata; class Amphibia; order Anura; family Ranidae; genus Aquarana; species Aquarana catesbeiana. The sequence goes on from NC_133324.1 coordinate 187,608,330, forward strand.
GCCTGACTGTGGTACTAATAGGATCAAAAGAACACCAGCAATTTTCTTCAGGTAGCTGTATATACTGTAACAAGACAAGCCTGCCTGTCAGTAAGAAGATAACAGGAACGGATCTAGCTGAACACTGTGAGCAGGACGCACTGCACTAACTGTAAATAGTCTAGCTGCCTGACTGTGGTACTAATAGGATCAAAAGAACACCAGTAATTTTTCTTCAGGTAGCTGTAAATACTGTAACAAGACAAGCCTGCCTGTCAGTAGGAAGATAACAAGAACGGATCTAGCTAAACTGAATACAGTGTATATATATATATATGCAACACCTGGGATGCATATATATATATATACACTGTAAGTGCAGCTAACTGACTGACTGTTCTGCCTAATCTATCTAACTCAAATAAAATGTCACTGTCTGTCTCTCTCTCTCTCTCAATGAACGCCGGAACACACACTACACAGGGCCGCCGTGCAGGCGGCCTTATATAGTGTGGGGCGTGTACTAAATCCCCTGAGCCATAATTGGCCAAAGCCTCCTTGGCTTTGGCCAATTACGGCTCTCTGTTCAGGCGGCGCTGTGATTGGCCAAGCATGCGGGTCATAGTGCATGCTTGGCCAATCATCAGCCAGCAATGCACTGCGATGCCGCAGTGAATTATGGGCCGTGACGCGCCACACGAATTTGGCGCGAACGGCCCATATCGTTCGCAATTCGGCAAACGGGCGAACAGACGATGTTCGAGTCGAACATGGGTTCGACTCGAACACGAAGCTCATCCCTAGTAGCCAATCAGCTTCTAACCTCAGCTTGTTCAATTAAGCTTTGGCAATAAAACCTGGAAGCTGATTGGTTTCTATGCAGAGCTGCACCAGATTTTGCACCATTAAGTGTTAGTAAATAACCCCCTATGTGTATCTAGGAAAGAATGCAGGCCATTTTGAAAGCAATCTAATGAGCTGGCCAGAACCAGCTCTTGAGGGGGTCTATTCCACATTTTCACAGCTCTTACTATGAAGAAGCCTTTCCGTATTTGGAGATTAAATCTCCTTTCCACCAGACATAAAGCGTGCCCAATTGTCCTCTGTGATGAATTCAACACCAAGTTCATTATATGGACTCCTTATGTATTTATACATGTTGATCATATCCCCCCTTAACCACTTCAATACCAGGCACTTTCGCCCCTTCCTGCTCCGGACAATTTTGAGCTTTCAGTGCTGTCGCACTTTGAATGACAATTGCACGGCCATACAATACTGTACTCAAACTAGATTTTTAGCATTTTCTTCCCACAAATAGAGCTTTCTATTTGATCACCTCTGCGGTTTTTATTTTTTGCTAAACAAACTAAAATAGGCTGACATTTTTGAAAAAAAAAAGTTTTTCTTTGTTTCTGTTATAAAATTTGGTTTTCTCCTTCACTGATGGGCACTGATGAGTCGGCACTGATGGGTACTGATGACGTGGCAAAGATGGGCACTGATGAGTTGGCACTGATAAGGTGGCTCTGATGGGCACTGATGAGGAGGAACTGATATATAGAATTGGTGGGAAATGATAGGCAGCACTGATGGGCACCAATAGGTGGCACTGATATGCAGCACTGATGGGCACTGAGAGGCAGCACTGATGGGCGCTGACAGGCGGCATTGATGGGCACTGAAGGCGGCACTGATAGGTGGCACAGGTGGCACTGATTGGCAGCACTGATTGGGCAGGTACTGACAGGTGTTAATGCTGGACACTGATTGGCACTGTGATGGACAATGATTGGCATTATGGTGGGCACTGATTTGCACTGTGGTGGGCACTGATTGGCACTGGCAGGGGGTTATGATGGGGCACTGACTGGGCACCGATTGGCAGCTTATGGGTACATTTGATGGGGGCTCTGCTGATAATCAGTGTGCTGATTATCAGCACAGACCCCCCACTGACAGGGAGAGCCACCAATCGGCTCTCCCTGTCAGCGCGAACCGTGACCGTTTACCGGAACTTCCTGGTTCTCACGATGATCAGCTGTGATTAGTCACAGCTGATCACGTGGTAAGAAGCCTCTGTCAGAGGCTTCTTATCAGGATCGGAGATGCGGCGTGTCACACTGACAGAATGATGGCCAGGCGCGTGCCAGCATGTTATCCTGCTGAACGTCATATGACGCCCAGTCAGGATAACAGAACCACCGCCCGACCGTCATTCTGTTATAGGCCGGGCTGGAAGTGGTTAATCTCTTCTTCTCAAGCGAGAATAAATTCAGTTCCTCCAATCTTTCCTTATAGTTGAGCTCCTCCATGCCTCTTATCAGTTTGGTTGCCCTTCTCTGCACTTTCTCCAGTTCCCGATATCATTTTTGTGAACTGGTGCCCAAAACTGAACTGCATATTCCAGATGAGGTCTTACTAATGATTTGTACAGGGGCAAAATGATAGTCTATACTTCTCTTAATACAAGAAAGGATTTTGCTTGCTTTGGAAATCGCTGCTTGGCATTGCATGCTATTATTAAGCTTATGATCTACCAGAACACCCAGATCCTTCTCCACTATTGATTGTACTCCCCCTAGTATGTATGATGCATGCATATTCTTAGCCCCCAAGTGCAAAACTTTACATTGATCAACACTAAACCTCATATGCCATATAGTTGCCCTATTAAACAGTGCTTTGAGGTCAGCTTGTAAGCTGGAGAGATCCTGTAAGGAATTTATTTTCACTGCATAGCTTGGAGTCATCTGCAAAGACTGAAATAGTACTTTTAATCTCAGACCCAATATCATTTATAAAAGGTATTAAAAGGTAAGGGTCCCAACACTAAACCTTGGGGTACACCACTGATAACCTTAGACCATTCAGAGTACCATTCATTAATCACTACTCTCTGAATCTGGTCTTTTAGCCAGTTTTCTATCCATTTACAAACAGGTTTTTCCAGGCCTGTAGACTTCACGTCGAACGCCTTTGAAAAATCCAAGTATACTACATCCACAGCCACTTCTTTGTCTAAGGTTTTACTTACCTCCTCATAAAAAGAAATCAGATTTGTCTGACAACTTCTATGTGGTCTTTTATTGAAATCTCCAGTATCTTCCCAACCATAGAAGTTAAACTAAACAGGTCTATAGTTACTTGGTAAAGACTTTGGTCCCTTTTTAAATATAGGCACCACATTAGCCTTACGCCAATCCAGTGGTACTATTCCAGTCATTAATGTGATGGTAAACAATCACCTTGTAAAACAACCAATTCAGTTTAAAATAAAAATGAAAGGCAAAACATTTGTGTATATATAAAAATACATTATAAATACCTTATTTCCCTTTTTGATAAGTGATCACATTCTTTCTGTTCTCAGCTGCATAAGAGTTGGGGGAGGAGAAACAGCAGCACACTGAGCTTCCTAGTAAATGGCTGTGCAGCAGGGGTGTGTCAAGACAAGTCTGATCATTGGAGGAGAGCACACGAAGTTCCCAGCATAGCTAGAGAACTGACCAGGATGTGTTCTCCTGCTTAGTGTGGTCGGTTTTTAATAGGAAAGCAGAGGGACTGGCAGGAACACCAGGGATTTCACACAAAGTCAGCAATACAAAGAGAACGGGATACTCTCTTATACAAGTACATGGTACAGCAGGCATATATCAGGAATATAAAGCTTTGGGGTAACTAACGCTTTAAAGAGTCCCTAAAGAATATAAACAATGGGTTTGAAAAGACAGAGCTCAATTCTTTTAAGATCCCTGGGCGTATGCCATCTGGACCTGGTGCTTTATTCACCCTTATGCTGTCTAAATATTTCTGGAGTCATTGTGGATCATTTGGGGCTGTGTCAATACCATCCACATCATGTACATGAGCTCCCCCATGCTCCTTTTTATACACAGAGCTGAAGAAGGTATTTAATAAATTTGTCTTCTCTTTGTCCCCGTGTTAGCTTCATATTAAAAATATTGCCCTTTGGCACCTTATTCACAATTTTATTGTATTTAAAGGTTTCAATCAGGTGCCTTCTTTCCTTAATACTGTAGTCCCTCCTGATATGTAAAATTCCTTAGACATTTTACCATTCACAATTTTATTGTATTTAAAGGTTTTAATCAGGTATTTGGAGATTAAATCTCGTTTCCTCCAGACATAAAAAGTGCCCGATTATCCTAATATTCCTTAGACATTTTACCATTTTTGTTCATTGTCTCTGGATTCATTTGAATTTTTTTTTTGTAAATGAACTCTCTAGAACTGGACATATTATTCTAAATGAGGTCTCAACATACAGTAATTAGGACCTTCCTCTCGCTAGTGGTCCCTATAGTAATGCACCCCAGAATTATATCTGAATTCCTCACTGCCAAGTCACACTTTTTGCACATTTTAAAATAACCTAAATAAGCACCCTCAAATAGTTTTCTTCTGTAGCTTTGGCGAACGGTATACCCCCAATATTGTACTATATCATATGATTATTTTTCCCTTAGTGCTGGTTCAAACCAGATGCAGTCCAGTGCGTTTTTCTGCATGAACGCCGACCTGCTCGGGAGGATTTAGGCCTTGCTGGCCGAAATGGAGGTGGGGCCTGGGGAGGCCAGGGTGGCGGATACGCCAGCCCCTCTGCCACAGGATAGCACAAACATAATCCTTGCCGCGATTGAACAGAGCAGAACCTCTCTGCTGGCACGCATTGATCACCTTGCCGAAGAGTGCAACCTTATATGGAATGACCTGGACAAAATAAGGGGAAAAATAACCGAGACTGAGTCCAGAATATCTGCCACCGGAGATATTGCTGCCACACACGTCACCTCCATTGCTGAGCTGCAACGCACAGTGCAGACACTAGTTGCAAAATCGGATGACGCGGAAAATCGGATGAGACGCAATAATGTGCGAGTCCTTGGCCTGCCTGTGGGAGAGGAAGGGGATCATCCAGCAGAGTTTGCAGAAGACTTCTTTAAAAACCTGCTGGGACTCACAGATGTTCGCTCCACTTATGTGGTTGAAAGAGCCCATCGGGAGCGATTTCTGGAAATCCGCCTAGACCCTTTTTAGTCCGGTTTCTTAACTACCGCGACAGGGACAGGATCCTTTCTGAAGCTCGCAGGCATACAGACCTCAAATACAGCAATACCTTGGTTCTCCTCTTCCCAGATTTCTCAGCCGAGCTGCAGAGGAAAAGAAAAACCTTTCACGATGTCTGTAAACGGCTCAGAGATAAAGATATTAAGTACGGCATGCTGTATCCCAGTCGCCTCCGGGTCCAACTCGATGGAATAGTTTGTTTCTTTGATAATCCAGCGGATGCTGACGACTGGCTGACCACTCTGAGATAAGTATTTCTCACTTATACTCACCTGATGCACAGATTCTCCACATCCTCACTTGTATACTTTCAATTTTGCGGCAAGCACCAGAGTTGCCTCACGAGTAACTCTAAGTTAGCCTTGCACCTCCCTTCACGGGTTGTTCCCGAAGAGATCACTTGAAGTTGTTGAAACACTATTCTCCACTCACCTGGAGGAACTTTATACTGTGACCTGTTTATCAGGTTTACAATCACAGTCATTGTTTTTTGTTTTTGGGTATAGACCACTTCCTGCCCCCCCCCATGATGTTCTGGGGGCACTAAGAAATGGTAGGATAGGTACCTGGTGCCTGGGAGGTTTTAGTTTGGTTGCATTGTTTTTCTATGTTTATTTTATGTCTCATGTACAATGGCCCTTGCTCCACTTCTGCTCACCAGGTGTTATCTGCTCGACTGCTATAAGTCTCCTTTACTTATTTTGGCTGGAATGAACAAGCCATCACGTGATCGGGATACTTTTTCTGTGGTATCCTGGAACGTGCATGGCCTCAACTCTAAATTTAAGAAGGCGCTTCTTTTTCCATATGTCAAACAATATAGTCCAGCTGTTCAAGTTCTGCAAGAGACACACCTGGTGGGCAGTAAACTAAGGGCTCTGAACAGGCCCTGGGTACAAAAGGCTTTTCATGCCTCTTACTCAACATACGGGGGTTTCCATCTTAGTGCATAAGTCTCTCCCGTGTGTCATAGAAGCGGTTCACACAGATCTGCTGGGTAGGTATGTGATACTGGTACTCACGCACAGGTATGTCTTTGCTGGCATATATGTGCCGCCGCCCTTTAAGTCTGAAATTCTATATACTATACTGGAGAGGATCACCCCCTGGGCGTTATCTGCAGGGGTCATAGAAGTCTGGAGGTGGAAATTCCCATCCACCAAAACCTTTTCATGTTTTTCTACCTCCTACAAAACCACCTCCAGAATTGACTATGTGTTTGCCAACCCCTCTATGCTGACAGACGTTCTAGAAGCTGCTTATTTACCCAGCGGTCTGTCTGACCACAGGCTCCTAGAGATCACCCTGCGCACCTCTGTCTCTCGTAATGGCTCTATGTGGCATCTGGGTGCTTAATGGATTTCCCAACCCGATATAGCCGATCAAACCCCACTGGCCCTACGCAATTACTGGGATTTTAATGAAGGGATAGTATGGGATGCCTTCAAGGCATTTACAAGGGGCCATTACATCTCAGCCATCAAGATGGTCAGGTTTCAACAAACCGCTGCCACAACAGCACTGGAGAACGAGGTGGGGTTGGCTTCTAACCAGTATGGATTGGATCCCTCTGCTTCAAACTTTGATGCGTTGCAGGCATCTAAATGCAATCTTCACCTTCACTTAACAGAGGTTACTAGACTTAAAATGTATAATACGAAGCAAAAGTTCTTCGAACAGGGAGACAGGAATAGCAGGCTGTTGGCGATGATGTCCCACCATGACACCCTTAACACCATGATTCCTGAACTTACCTCTCCCACAGGTGAGGCCATCTCCTTCCCAGAGGATATTTTGCAAGCTTTCCATGGTTTTTATCAAACCTTATATACCACCACACTACCCTTGGGTTTAGACCCAAAGAGGTTGGCATCTCTTCTGGATCCGATAGCCCTTGGCTGGCTCTCCGATTCTGAAAGATCTCAACTAGTTGCTCCAATTACCGCAGAAGAGGTTCTTGATGTAATTAACTTCCTATCCACTGGCAAAGCTCCTGGCCCAGATGGTCTTCCGATTGATTTCTATGTAGCACATGGCAACATGCTGGCACCCCGGCTGGCCACCCTATTTACACATTGCCTGGAGCGGGACTCTCTCCCACCCTCCATGGCACACGCTCATGTTATCCTCATCCCCAAGACGGATAAAGATCCAAAATTATGTGCCTCTTATAGACCTATAGCACTCCTTAACAATGACCTCAAAATCCTAACTAAGCTCCTCACCACTAGACTTAACTCTTTTCTCCCCTCTCTCATCGACTCAGATCAGACCGGGTTCATGTCCCACAAGTCTACAGATATCAATCATCGTAGATTGTTCACTAACCTCCATGCAAGACACAACAATCAGGGTACCAGAGTGGTCGTCTCCTGTTTTTGAACTCTCTAGGGGTACACGGCAGGGCTGCCCTCTCTCTCTGGCACTCTTTGCCATTGCCATGGAACCAGTGGCGGAGGCATTACGTGTCTCACCACACATTAAAGGACTACGGCTGGGCTGGCTGGAGGAGAGGGTGGCCTTGTTTGCAGATGACCTCCTCCTCTTTCTGAATGATGCTGGCTCCTCTTTGCAGGGGACATTGTCAGTCCTAGAAGAATTCTCTGTAGTGACGGGGCTCAGGGTTAATTGGTCAAAGTCGCAACTGCTTGCTATTGATGCTGATGCTAAAAAAGAGGCCTTGGCTTCTCTTCAGTTACAATGGGTGGACGAATTTACCTACTTGGGGGTGCGTATTTCAGGTAACGTGACTGACTTAATTCCACTGAACTTGTCCCCAGTAATAAACTCAGTCAGAGCCAAGCTGAAAGCATGGGAGAACCTCCCTCTGTCCCTACTGGGTCGTATTAACCTCATCAAAATGAAAATCCTTCCCAAGTTTACATATTTGTTTCGTAATGCCCCTCAATGGATCCCTAAATCATTCTTCTCCCAACTAAACAACATTTTCTCCTCCTTTCTTTGGGGCCCACGCCCCCCCCCGCTTTAAATTAAACACCCTAATTCGCAGGGGGGCCTAGCATTCCTGGACTGTCACAAATACTTAATTGCGGCTCAAGTGGTCACTGCATTTTGGTGGCTTGTTCCAGATAGATCCAACTCGGCTTGGGTCATTGAGGCTGCAGTGTTGCGATCTGTGGAGAAGTTGTGGAATCTCCATTTGCGGGGTCCGATGGCTCCATACGACCTAACCCCTTCCATACTTACCACCCTTAGTGCCTGGAGGGAGGGCCTGGTCTGTGAAAAGTATCCTCTGACTGCTGTATCCCCGAACGCCCCCCTCTGGAACAATCCCAACCTACAGCACTTTCTTGAGATTCCAGACCCTGTGATATGGGCCAGGTACCATATTAAGGCTCTCTCAGAGATCATCTCAGACCTAACGATATTCACCTTTGATCACTTAATATCCTATCACAATACCCGGCCCTCACACAAATTCAGATACCTACAGTTGTCCCATGCTTACAGGGCTCAGTTCCCATCAGGTGAAAGGCAGATGGTGCAGTCTGAACTGGAGCGGATTTTGCGCTTTGATTGTTCAGAAAAACCCACCTCTGTGCTATATGCACATCTCCTTCGGGTCTGGTCTCCTGAACTGTCCAAGCTCCATCAGCAATGGGGCCGGGATGTTCCGGAGATGGACTCCGAGGATTTTGGGAGATGTGTGGGACTTCCCATTTAAAATATTGGTTTCCTTTAGAGACCGCCTCATTCAATACAAGATTGTCCATAGGGCATATCTTACTCCCGCTCGGGTGCAAAAGATGAGGTCTTCTCTCTCCCCGGAATGCTGGCATTGTGACCATACCCCTGGTGACTTTATCCACATCTTCTGGTCCTGCCCGGTAATTACAGGTTTCTGGTCACAAATTCTTACGGAGGTGAATGATCTACTAAGTATCTCTATTGTTCCATCCCAAGAATATGCCTGCTGGGGCTGGTGGGGGGCTTGGTGCCCAGGGTGGCTGAGAGTACCTTGTTGGGTCTCCTGCTGTTCTATGCCAGGAAATCCATTGTCCTATGCTGGAAGCGAAAGGCTCCTCCCTCTATAGGTCTATGGAAAACACTTGTTAACAATGTGATACCCCTCTACAGGGACACCTATATACATAGAGGCTGTCTGAAAAAACATGACAGAGTCTGGAGTAGGTGATTAGCGGAACCTTCTGCTGCTGCAGCAGATTAGGTGACCTCTCTGATGTATGATGGCTCTCCTTGACATCCTAATAGACCATTCCTTGATAGCAGGATAATTTAGGTGGGCTAGCACATTTTCAGCCCACCCTGGGAGCAAGAGCCAGGACAGCCCATTGATGTTGATATACTACGGTAATTGTAAATATTCTAATGTTTTTTTGATAATGTAAGGATACCGTGTAACCCCTGCGTGGGTCCCTTCCCTGTTAATAGCCAGGTGGTGGCTGTACGTCTGTATTGTCTATGTGTTTATTAAGAAAATGAAAACGTTTTTTAGAAAAAAATGCAGCGGAACTGTGTGTGTAGTGTAAACTGTAAGCAAAAACTCATCCGTAACGTACCTGGAGTGCGAACTGGACCCAAGTGCATTCTTTTTTATTTATAAATGTACAACTGCAGTTTACAATACTTTGAGCAATCTTCAAGCAATACCATGTTACAAACACCTCTAGGAATACTGACCTTGTTGTAAACCATTGTGCCATAAGCAAAAAAGACATTCTTTATCAAAAAAGAAAAAAGGCGTGGACCCCACAGCAGCTACTATCCAAACATAATTTATTAGAATAAAAATCTCATCACAGCAATATAAGTATCAAAAACTATATAATCCAGTGCATGCAGGCCTGATCCAGTCCACCCAACAACCCCTGAACCGTCCACCCACAACCACTCCCAAACTCCACCCCCACTAACCTATGGTACCCCACACCCAGCAGCCAAAAATCTCTCCCCCCTCCCCCAGAGCCCAACCACCAGGGACGGATTAAGAATATCATGGGTCTGGCGCTGAGGATTATGGTGGGGCTTTTTATTAAAAAAATAAATAAGTAAATAATTAAAAATGCAAACTTGTTTTGTTATAACAAATTCAATTAAATAGAGAGAGGGAGAATGAGAGAGAGAGAGAAAGGGGATGAGAGAGAGGTGAGGGGTAAGGGACGGAGGATGAGAGATAGAGGGGGGATTAGAGAGAGACAGAGGATGCGAATGAGCATGTGTGGAAGTGACAGCAACACAGCCCAGCCAAGGCAAGTGACCGAAAGCAGAGAACCCGGAAGGAAGACATGGTGAAGATGAATCAAAAGTGTGCCCATTCTAGAGCTGATAACATTGAGGATATTCAATATCATTTTAAAGAACTGTTTTTGTGTGTAAGAGGCATAGGGGAGGAGTATGGCTGGTATAAAAGTGGAAAGTATGTGCAGGTGAGGGAGAGGAATGTGGACGGTTTAACAGTGGGCACTATGTATAGGAGAGGAGTGTGGAGGGTATGCCAGTGGGCAGTATGTACAGGAGAGGAGTGTGGAGGGTAGGATAGGGGCAGTATGTACAGGAGAGGAGTGTGGAAGGTATTATGAGGGTGGTATGTACAGGAGAGGAGTGTGGAGAGAAAGATAGTTGGCAGTATGTACAGGAGAGGAGTGTGGAGGGTATGACAGTGGGCAGTATGTACAGGAGAAGAGTGTGGAGGATATCACAGTGGGCAGTATGTACAGAAGAGCAATGTGGAGGGTATGACAGTGAGCAGTATGCACAGGAGAGGAGTGTGGAGGATATCACAGTGGGCAGTATGTACAGAAGAGCAATGCGGAGGGTATGACAGTGAGCAGTATGCACAGGAGAGGAGTGTGGATGGTATGACAGTGGGAAGTATGTACAGGAGAGGAGTGTGGAGGGTATGACCATCAGCAGTATGCACATGAGAGGAGTGTGGAGGGTATGACAGTGAGCAGTATGTACAGGAGAGGAGTGTGGAGGGTATGACAGTGGGCACTATGTATAGGAGAGAAGTGTGGAGTGTATGACAGTGGGCACTATGTATAGGAGAGAAGTGTGGAGTGTATGACAGTGGGCACTATGTATAGGTGAGGATGTAGGAATCTGGGTAGGAAAAATGTAAAGGTTTGTGGAAGGATGTTTAGGGATTGCGTAGTGGTTAAGGGGGCCATACATGAAATGAAATTAAGCCAATTAAGCAGACCAGCTATAGTTGATCTATGTATGGGCTAGCTGGTTGTACACAAGTCTATCTATTAATCGACTTGAGTACAACCAGCCTGTCAGGTTTTTCCCAAAACAGTCATTGCTGCCAGCTATAGTTAGCAACACTGATCATTGTATTCTGTGGGTTGGGAAGGCTCCCCACTGGCAGAACACAATAACACTGTGGGATTGATTCCCCCATCCACAGCTCAGCAGGTGAGGTGGTGTGTGGGGACAGACTGGGGAGAGAGGTCTGTCAGCAGGGTGGTGTGAGGTGGTCATGGAGGGATATCAATCAGCGGGTGGGGGGAGTAACTGGGAGTGATATCTTTTGGAGTAGGGTCTGTCATCTGCAGGTTGGGAAATGGTCACCTGTGATATAAGTTAAAGGGAGGTGGCTAACATGGAAAGGGGCTGGGGAGTGACCTGGTTAGTGGTGAGTGTGAAATGGATGATGTGTTTCAAGTTTCTTTCACATTTGCAGTAATGCTTACTGCCCTCTGAAAAGTGATCTGTGGTGTATTGCTTTTCAACCAGTGGTATAGCAACAGCTGACAGGCGTTCATGAGGTGCTACTGCTACCTCCTTTTTTTTTTTTTACATTGTTGGACTATGCTGCTACTGCAAGCGAGTTTGACAGGCGGTGCTACCTGTCAAACTCTGCAGGCTCCAAGTTATCCATTGAGATCAGTGAGGAGAAGTGAGGAGAGGCACTGTGAGCTCATCCTCTTAGTCCCCTGCAAACAGAGTGTGCCAGCTTGTATTTAAACTGGCCGCTCTGTATGTAGCTTCTGACAGACAGCGCAAGGAGCCCTGTATCTCCAGGACCATAGGTGATAGGAGCCCCAAATTTTGACCAGTAGTGGGGTAGACCTTCAGCTACATACCCCCTAATTTGGGCTCTATGTGACTCCTGGGCGCTGAGCCATGACCCTCAAAGTCAATTGTTTTTGGTTATATATATATATATATATATATATATATATATACACAGTCAGGTCCATAAATAATGGGTCATCAACACAATTCTAATCTTTTTGGCTCTATACCCCACACAATGGATTTGAAATGAAACAAACAAGATGTACTTTAACTGCAGACTTTCAGCTTTAATTTGAGGGTATTTACATCAAAATTAGGTGAACGGTGTAGGAATTACAACAGCTTGTATATGTGCCTCCCACTTTTTAAGGGACCAAAAGTAATGGGACAATTGGCTGCTCAGCTGTTCCATGGCCAGGTGTGTGTTATTCCCTCATTATCCCATTTACAAGAAGCAGATAAAAGGTCCAGAGTTCATTTCAAGTGTGCTGTTTGCATTTGGAATCTGTTGCTGTCAACTCTCAATATAAGATCCAAAGAGCTGTCACTATCAGTGAAGCAAGCCATCATTTCGCTGAAAAAACAAAACAAACCCATCAGAGAGATAGCAAAAACATTAGGTGTGGCCAAATCAACTGTTTGCAACATCCTTAAAAAGAAAGAATGCACCAGTGAGCTCAGCAACACCAAAAGACCCGGAACACCATGGAAAGCAACTGTGGTGGATGACTGAAGAATTCTTTCCCTGGTGAAGAAAACACCCTTCACAACAGTTGGCCAGATCAAGAACACTCTCCAGGAGGTAGGTGTATGTGTATCAAAGTCAACAATCAAGAGACGACTTCACCAGAGTGAATACAGAGGGTTCACCACAAGATGTAAACCATTGGTGAGCCTCAAAAACAGGAAGGCCAGATTAGAGTTTGCCAAACAACATCTAAAAAGTCTTCACAGTTCTGGAACAACATCCTATGAACAGATGAGACCAAGATCAACTTGTACCAGAGTGAAGGGAAGAGAAGAGTATGGAGAAGGAAAGGAACTGCTCATGATCCAAATCCATACCACCTCATCAGTGAAGCATGGTGGTGGTAGTGTCATGGCGTGGGCATGTATGGCTGCCAATGGAACTGGTTCTCTTGTATTTATTGATGATGTGACTGCTGACAAAAGCAGCAGGATGAATTCTGAAGTATTTCAGGCAATATTATCTGCTCATATTCAGCAAAATGCTTCAGAACTAATTGGACGGCGCTTCACAGTGCAGATGAACAATGGCCCGAAGCATACTGGGAAAGCAACCAAAGAGTTTTTTAAGGGAAAGAAGTGGAATGTTATGCAATGGCCAAGTCAATCACCTGACCTGAATCCGATTGAGCATGCATTTCACTTGCTTAAGACAAAACTGAAGGGAAAATGCCCCAAGAACAAGCAGGAACTGAAGACAGTTGCAGTAGAGGCCTGGCAGAACATCACCAGGGATGAAACCCAGCGTCTGGTGATGTCTATGTGTTCCAGACTTCATGCTGTAGTTAACTGCAAAGGATTTGCAACCAAGTATTAAAAAGTGAAAGTTTGATGGATGATTGTTAATCTGTCCCCTTACTTTTGGAGCCTTAAAAAGTGGGAGGCAGATATACAAACTGTTGCAATTCCTACACCGTTCACCTGATTTGGATGTAAATACCCTCAAATTAAAGCTGAAAGTCTGCAGTTAAAGTACATCTTGTTTGTTTCATTCAAAATCTATTGTGATGGTGTATAGGGCCAAAAAGATTAGAATTGTGTGGATGTCCCAATATTTATGGACCTGACTGTGTATATAATATATATATATATATATATATATATATATATATATATATATATATATATATATATATATATATATATATATATATATCTTGTTGTGTGTGTGTGTGTATGTATGTATGCATACCTCCCAACATTTTGAGATGGGAATGAGGAACACCTATTAGCAAATGCATGTAGGCATAGGACACGCCCCCTGCCACACCCCCTTAAAGGAGAATTAACCAAAAAAAGCATCAAATGCAGCCACTTGTGCCCGTCAAATGCAGCCACTTGTGCAAAGCATATGCAGCCACTTGTGCCCGTCAAATGCAGCCACTTGTGCCCGTCAAATGCAGGCACTTGTGCCCATCATATGCAGCCACTTATGCCCATCATATGCAGCCATTGTGCCCATCAAACAGAGCCACTTGTGCCCATTAAATGCAGCCACTTGTGTCCATCATATGCAGCCACTTGTGCCCATCAAATGCAGCCACTTGTGCCCATCATATGCAGCCACTGTGCGCATCATATGCAGCCACTTGTGCCCATAAAATGCAGCCACTTGTGCCCATCAAATGCAGCCACTTGTGCCCATCAAATGCAGCCACTTGTGCCCATCATATGCAACCATTGTGCCCATCAAACGCAGCCACTTGTGTCCATCAAATGCAGCCACTTGTGCCCATCATATGCAGCCACTTGTGCCCATCATATGCAGCCACTTGTGCCCATCATATGCAGCCACTTGTGCCAGTCAAATTCAGCCACTTGTGCCAGTCAAATTCAGCCACTTGTGCCCATCATATGCAGCCACTTGTCCCCATCAAATGCAGCCACTTGTGCCCATCATATGCAACCATTGTGCCCATCAAACGCAGCCACTTGTGTCCATCAAATGCAGCCACTTGTACCCATCAAATGCAGCCACTTGTACCCATCATATGCAGCCACTTGTGCCCATCATATGCAGCCACTTGTGCCAGTCAAATTCAGCCACTTGTGCCAGTCAAATTCAGCCACTTGTGCCAGTCAAATTCAGCCACTTGTGCCCATCATATGCAGCCACTTGTCCCCATCATATGCAGTCACTTGTGCCCATCATATGCAGCCACTTGTGCCCATCATATGCAGCCACTTGTGCCCATCATATGCAGCCACTTGTGCCCGTCAAATGCAGCCACTTGTGCCCATCATATGCAGCCACTTATGCCCATCATATGCAGCCATTGTGCCCATCAAACAGAGCCACTTGTGCCCATTAAATGCAGCCACTTGTGTCCATCATATGCAGCCATTGTGCCCGTCAAATGCAGCCACTTGTGCCCATCAAATGCAGCCACTTGTGCCCATCAAATGCAGCCACTGTGCGCATCATATGCAGCCACTTGTGCCCATAAAATGCAGCCACTTGTGCCCATCAAATGCAGCCACTTGTGCCCATCATATGCAGCCACTTGTGCTCATCATATGCAACCATTGTGCCCATCAAACGCAGCCACTTGTGTCCATCATATGCAGCCACTTGTGCCCATCATATGCAGCCACTTGTGCCCATCATATGCAGCCACTTGTGCCCATCAAATGCAGTCACTTGTGCCAGTCAAATTCAGCCACTTGTGCCAGTCAAATTCAGCCACTTGTGCCCATCATATGCAGCCACTTGTCCCCATCATATGCAGTCACTTGTGCCCATCATATGCAGCCACTTGTGCCCGTCATATGCAGCCACTTGTGCCCGTCATATGCAGCCACTTGTGCCCGTCATATGCAGCCAATTGTGCCCGTCATATGCAGACACTTGTGCCCGTCAAATGCAGACACTTGTGTGCCCATCAAATGCAGACACTTGTGCCCATCAAATGCAGCCACTTGTGCCCATCAAATGCAGCCACTTACCTTCAAAACAAATTGCCCGTATCCTCCACCGCCACCGATCTCGATGCTCTGGAAGCTAGGGTAACAATGGCAACAAAAGCCTGGTTGCCCTTTTTTAAAATGGCGCTGGCCATCATATGAAGCCACTTGTGCCCATCAAATGCAGTCACTTGTGCCAGTCAAATTCAGCCACTTGTGCCCATCATATGCAGCCACTTGTCCTCGTCATATGCAGCCACTTGTGCCCGTCAAATGCAGCCACTTGTGCCCGTCAAATGCAGCCACTTGTGCCCGTCAAATGCAGCCACTTGTGCCCGTCAAATGCAGCCACTTGTGCCCGTCATATGCAGCCACTTGTGCCCGTCATATGCAGCCACTTGTGCCCGTCATATGCAGCCACTTGTGCCCGTCATATGCAGCCACTTGTGCCCGTCATATGCAGCCACTTGTGCCCGTCATATGCAGCCACTTGTGCCCGTCAAATGTAGACACTTGTGCCCGTCAAATGCAGACACTGGTGCCCGTCAAATGCAGCCACTTGTGTCCATCAAATGCAGCCACTTACCTTCAAAACTAATTGCCCATATCCTCCACCACCGCCGATCTCGATGCTCTGGAAGCTAGGGTAACAATGGCAACAAAAGCCTGGTTGCCCTTATTTAAAATGGCGCTGGCCGCCGCCTTGCATTGTGTCATTTCCGGTTTTGAAATAACACGATGCTGCGGCCCAGCGATGCCTATTGCCTCCTGGGATTGATGACAAACATCTCCCAGGAGGCATTGCAGACAGAAAAAGAAGTGCTCGGCCGCGGCCGAGCACAGGAAATAAAGATTGAAATTGTCTATATAACAGCGAGTTTAAAAAAAAAAAAAATTATATGCCAATTCTTTTTGAGCACACACAGTGGCTTTGGATGCCAAGTACTTTAAAATATGAGTGGAACTCTGCTTTAAATGTTTTGCTGGAATCAAGATGTCCACAACACCACCCTGGTCCAGACCATTTGTTATATAGTCCAAAAATCCAGTTGGATTTGTCTGACATGATCTGCTCTTAGTAAAACAATGCTGCTTTGGGTCCAGCAAGCTGTGTGTTTTTAAACAATATCTGATCCTTTTTAGGAGTTTAGGATTCTATTTAGGAGTGATTCCATTAGTATTGCTGCCAAGATGTTAAACTCACCAGCTTGTAGCTGTCAGCTTCTTCCTTACTACCCTTCTTGTGAATAGGTAAGATATTTACCAGTCCTGGGGAACTTCTCCTGTTAGAGAGATTTAACCACTTCTGGGCTGCCGCACCACGATGTACGTCCTTACTTTGAAGGGGGATATCGTTGTTATGGCAGCAGCTAGCTGCCATAATCCCAGTATCCTCTTCTTCAGCCAGTGGTCTGGTTTCCGATAAGAGTGGTCTCTGTGGCGCCCCCCTCCTGCCGTGCTCCGGTGTCCTCTGCCGCTTACCGGAGCCATCGGCAGCAGCGGAGATGATCGGCTGTTTCCCCTTGCTTGACATGGAGATGAGTGAGGGTAAGATGACCCCCACCCATCTCCATAACAATGCAGGGCGGAAGCAACGTCAAAACATCACTTCCGCCCATAGCCCTTAACAACTGAGCACTTACAACCCCCTTCCTAACCAGACCAATTTTCAGCTTTCGGTGCTCTTACATTTTGAATGACAATTACTCAGTCATACAATACTGTACCCATGTGAAATTTTTGTCCTTTTTTTTCACACAAATAGAGCTTTCTTTTGGTGGTATTTAATCACCGTTGGGTTTTTTTTTTGCGCTATAAAAGAAAAAAGACTGAAAATTCAGTAAAAAAATGAATTTTTCTTTGTTTCAGTTATAAAATTTAGCAAATTCGTAATTTTTCTTCGTAAATTTTGGCCAAAATTTATACTGCTACATATCTTTGGTAA
Source organism: Aquarana catesbeiana (assembly GCF_042186555.1). Classification (NCBI taxonomy): domain Eukaryota; kingdom Metazoa; phylum Chordata; class Amphibia; order Anura; family Ranidae; genus Aquarana; species Aquarana catesbeiana. Next base: position 187,626,004 of record NC_133324.1, read on the forward strand.
AAATAAGTACAAATTGGTGTATATTATTTGGTCTTTGTGAAAGTTATAGAGTCCAAAAGCTGTGGTGATAATATCTAAAAAAATTGATCACACCTGAAGTACTGACGGCCTATCTAAATTCTTGAGACCCTAACATGCCAGAAAAGTACAAATACCCCCAAAATTACCCCTTTTTGGAAAGAAGACATTCCAAGGTATTTAGAAAGATGCATGGTGAGTTTTTTGAAGTTGTCATTTTTTCCCACAATTCTTTGCAAAATCAAGATTTTCTTTTCTTTTTTTTTTCATAAAATTGTCATATTAGCAGGTTATTTCTCACACACAGCATATGCATACAACAAATTACAACCCAAAACACATTCTGCAATTACTCCCGAGTATGGCAATACCACATACGTGAGACTTTTACACAGCGTGGCCACATACAGAGGCCCAACATACAGGGAGCACCTGCAGGCGTTCTGGAGCACCCAGGCCAATTCTGACATTTCTCTCCTACATGTAAAAAGCATAATTTATTTGCTAGAAAATTACATAGAACCCCAAAACATTGAATATGCTTTTTTAACAAAGACCCTAGAGAATACAATGGCGGTTGTTGCAACTTTTTATCTTGCACAGTATTTGCGCAGCAATTTTTTGAACGCTTTTTTTGGGAAAAAAAACAGTTTTGTGCTTTAATAAAAAACAAAACAGTAAGGTTAGCCCAATGTTTTTGCACAATGTGAAAGATGAAATTACACCGAGTAAATAGATACCTAACATGTCACCCTTCAAAACTGCACACGTTCGTGGAATGGCGCCAAACTTCACTACTTAAAAATCCCCATAGGCGACGCTTTAAAATTTTTTACTGGTTACATGTTTTGAGTTACAGAGGAGGTCTAGGGCCAAAATTATTGCTCTCGCTCTAACGTTCACAGCGATACCTCACATGTGTGGTTTAAACACTGTTTTCATATGTGGGCAGGACTTACGTGTGCGTTCCCTTCTGCATGCGAGCACACGGACAGGGGCGCTTTAAAAAAAATTTATTGTTTATTTTACTTTATTTTAGCTTGACACTTTTTTCCCAAAAAAAATTTTTTTGATCACTTTTATTCCTATTACAAGGGATGTAAACATCCCTTGTAATAGGAATATGGCATGACAGGTCCTCTTTACAGTGAGATATGGGGTCAATAAGACCCCACATCTCACCTCGAGGCTGGGAAGCGTGAAATAAAATAAAAAAAATAAACCTGGCTTCAATCGTAGCGGTGAGTCGGTAGAAGCACTGGAGGGCGGCGGGAAGGGGGGGGACATCCCCTCTTGCCTCCCGTAAGAACGATCAAGCAGCAGAACAGCTGCTATGATCATTCTTATGGTGTAGGGAATCGCTGGCTGAAAAAGCTGATGTCTGAATGATGCCTGTAGCTGCAGGCATCATTCAGATATCCCCGCACAAATTCAAGGACATCATATGATGGCCGGCGGGCAGGAAGTGGTTAAAACGCATTTTATTTAACACAAAGTAGTCCATTTATGCAATATTTCTAACACATAGCATGTACATACCAAAAAAGACACCCCAAAATAGATTTTCCTACTCCTCCTAGGTACGGCGATACCACATGTGTGAGACTTCCACAGCCTGGCCACATACAGAGGCAGAGTACAGCCGAGTATGGCAGAGCATGGCCGAGCATGGCCGAGTATGGCTCAGTGTGGCAGGGTATTGCAGGGTATCGGAGAGTATGACTGGGTATCACCGAGTATCGCTGAGTATGACTGGGTATGGCTGGGTATGGCAGAGTATGGCTGGGTATCACCGAATTTTGCAGAGTATGGCTGGGTATGGTTGAGTATTGCAGGGTAGTGCCAGGGTATTGCAGAGTATTGCATGGTATTGCAGAGTAGTGCAGGGTATTGCAGAGTAGTGAAGGGTATTGCAGAGTAGTGAAGGGTATTGCAGAGTAGTGCAGGGTATTGCACGGTATTGCAGAGTATTGCAGGGTATTGCACGGTATTGCAGAGTATTGCAGGGTATTGCACGGTTTTGCAGAGTATTGCAGGGTATTGCAGAGTATTGCACGGTATTGCACGGTATTGCAGAGTATTGCAGAGTATTGCAGAGCATTGCAGGGCATTGCACGGCATTGCAGGGTATTGCACGGTATTGCAGAGTATTGCAGGGTATTGCAGGGTATTGCAGAGTATTGCAGAGTACTGCAGAGTAGTGCAGAGTATTGCAGAGCATTGCAGAGTATTGCACGGCATTGCAGAGTATTGCACGGCATTGCAGAGTATTGCACGGCATTGCAGAGTATTGCACGGTATTGCAGAGTATTGCAGTGTATTGCAGGGCATTGCAGAATATTGCAGGGTATTGCAGGGCATTGGAGAGTATTGCACGGTATTGCAGAGCATTGCAGGGTATTAGAGTATGGAGGGATGGCTGAGCATGGATGGCTAGATGTGACTGTATTTGTCACAGAGCAAGGGTAAAAGTTTGTCGCCATTCCACAGGCGGGCACAATTTTGAAGCGTTATCTTTCAATTTCAAATTGGCCTAACTTTACTGTTGTCTTATTTTTTAATTCAAAAAGATGTGCTTGTAAGACACCTGAGCAAATACGGTGTGGCAGTATTGCAACGACTGCCATTTTATTCTCTAGGGTGTTAGAAAAAAGAATGTATAATGTTTGGGGGTTCTAAGTAATTTTCTAGCAAAAAAAAACTGTTTTTAACTTGTAAACAACACATCTCAAAAAGAGGCTTGGTCCTTAAGTGGTTAAAAAGATTTATACCTCATAGTTCTCGAAGTTCACCTCTAAAATAAATATGGTCTTCAACTTGTATTTGTTAGTGTCATTTACCTATGAGAAGACTGAATAGAAGTAATTATTTAAATGGCTTGTTACATCCAGGTCTCCATCAGCATACTGTAAGTTGTTCTGGATATATTATTGATAGGCAACTCCTATCCTCATATTGATTAGTGGTTCCAAATTAATAATAACTACTGCAGTAGGGAACAGACATAAAAGATACACTTAGCATCTTCCGAAATAACTGTTCTGTTTTATTATGACGCAATTGAAGGTTTTTATACACATGATTACATAGGTATCACATTAATATTACAATTGTACTTTTATGATAACAAGGGGCGTAACATAGGCAGACTAATTCTAATCAGGACTCGAAAGAATGCAAACATGTAATGAAAACATTATTAGTGTCATGTGCTCAATGAGTGCAGTGTGCAATACATACAAAATAGAATATAATTATATACAGAACTTACACATTTTCTTTACAATCTCCTCCCTTTTGATCAATATTTGATCACTAGCCATAACTGCTATCACCTTTAATCTGGAACCACCACACACTTGGGGGGGGGGGGGGGGGTAGTCCTGGCCAAATAGGCAAACTCCATTTTGGAGAATATAATAGCTCAGAAGCTTTTTCATTATAAAATGACTTTTCATTGTGAAAAACAAATGATTGATAAGAAATATTTACAGAGTACTGGCTGTACACTCCTGTGGCCAGAATGGCCTTCTAGCTTAATTGTTGGCATGCTGACTTATCAGCATATGTAAACACAGACAATTCTACATAAAATGGAAGTTGTATAAAAGACAACATGACTTCAACATGGCTAAACTACTTTTCAAATCACATTAAATATATATATATATATATATATATATATATATATATATATATATATATATATATATATATATATCACTTACAAGTGAAGTATTTGAATAAATAGTAGCCTAAACTGTGGTTCCAAAAAGGAAACAAATCAAACACAGATATTTCTTTAATTCAGCAATTTTTGCAGTGTCTGATGTGGATCCAGATGACTTTTCCTACAAGTCTTGCAAACTGTACATGAATAGATGCTGTATTGTGTCTCCAAACATTTCCTTATATTTATAAATGTTTCTTAACAATCCACAAGTCACCTGGCTTTAGCTTATGATATCCTTCCAAACTGTTAGGATCTGGAATTGGGGAGAAAACACATAAACGAGTTTGTAAAAAACCTTAAAAGATCACCAACTTTGCGGCGATCGTTGTTGCGGTGTGTCAGTCTGACACACCACAACTCCGATCTAGGTAAAGAGTCCCTGATGGAGACTCTTTACCACATGATCAGCTGTGTCCAATCACGGCTGATAACGATGTAAACAGGAAGTGCCAGTGATCGTTTTTTTCTCACGTCTGTCAGATGCAAGTAGAGGAGAGCCGATCGGCTGCTCTTCTGACAGGGGGAGTCTGTGCTAATCGATTATCAGTGCACCCCCCCCCGAGGATGCCCACACTGGACCACCAGGAACACCACCAGACCACCAGGGATGCCCACCACCAGATATGCCACCCTAGACCACCAGGGATGCCAATCAGTGCCCACAATGGATGCCAGTGCCCACAATGGATGCCAATCAGTGCCCACAATGGGCATCACTGATTGGCAGGCATTATTGTTTGGCACTGATTGATCAGTGCCCCTCCATGCCCATCCGTGCCACCTATCAGTGCCCATTTGTGCCGTCTATCAATGCCCATTCGTGCCACCTATCAGTGCCCATCCGTGCCACCTATCAGTGCCCATCCGTGCCGCCTATCAGTGCCCATCTGTGCCGCATATCAGTGCCACCTATCAGTGCCGCCTATCAGTGCCCCATCATCAGTGCCCATCATCAGTGCCCATCATCAGTGCCCACACTCTAAAAACGAATCTCCTAGATTGTAAGGTCTAACGAGCAGGGCCCTCTGATTCCTCCTGTACTGAATTGTATTGTACTTGTACTGTCCTCCCTAATGTTATAAAGCGCTGCGTAAACTGTTGGCGCTATATAAATCCTGTATAATAATAATAAATAATAATGTCTTGGCTCAACAAAAAAAATTAATGCAACAGTTCGCAGCAAGCTTTTTAAGTTATGACAATGTCAGGTAAAATTAAGTGGAAGCAACAACCTACATTGTGTTGAGGTAATTAGCTTTTCTGCTAGATATAAATGCCTTTTTATTTACCACCCACTTAATTACTTGCATTATAAACACATGTTTTTAAGTTGAGTACTCAAAAATATTAAGTTGCTCCAATTAGTTTTTCCAGTCACATGTACTTAATTGCTACAATTATGAGCACAATTTCTTTAGGTTAATAAACAGCTAAAATCAAGTTGGTCCAAAGTTATTTTCTGTATTAGCGTTTAGCTTTCTTTTTATACTAGCTTTCACAAATAAATTCATTCAACAACACAATTGTTAAACAATTAACTGTATTACACAAAACCGTTGTTTTTTTCACATAAATATTAAAGTTAACATAAATAGAAAATTTTTCTTACACAAACATAAAGATTTGTACCATGTATCAGGCCTAATATATTTAAAACCACAGTGCCAAATAAACTTAGGGCCGTCTCACACCGGGAATTGCACAGGAATGCGCTGTATGTTCACATGCGATTCACATGCTGTTCTTTGTGGTGCGATTTCAGTCCATTCATTTTGGATGGGCTGAAATTGCACTGCACTAAAAGTAGTGTATCTACAATTGGAAACTCACTGCAACCGGATCACATGGTACTTCTGTACCATGTGATCCGGTGCGGGCGAACACACTGCGTTTGTGATCTGCATTTGGGGTGTCATTAGCTTAATATTGACACCCACTGCAGAACACAGATGCAGTGTATTTTGAACATGGTGTGGGAAACTCTCATTGAACGTGGGTTTCCTGCACTGCATTCTGGTGTTAACTGGCCTCAAAAGTATATCATTTTTTATTTCTTTGTAATCTTTATTTTGTTTTATCAGTATACAAACAATAAAATAATATTATCAACATATACATTTCCATAAAAAGGCAACAAGGCAAGTTATAATAAAGCAATATTTGGGTTTCACAAAGCAGGATGGAAAAAAAATACCATCATACCTACAGGGGCGGATCCAGAGCCTAGTCTCTGGAGGGGCACTGCCAGAAAATATTTTTTTTGGGGTAAATTTATCGGGGAAATAGCTGGTGTTAGCGCTTCAGTCATCACAGCGCCATGGTTGTTATGGTGTCAGGATAATTGAAGCACATTATTACTATTACTACATTGTTATAAAAAATGAAATGGTTCAACTCACCATAATGCAGAATCGGTGGGAGCCTCAAGCGTGTCACTTGCCACTGTCACCTGCCACACGTTGCGGATTGTCACTTGCCACGCCTCCTGTCACCAGATGCAGCTTGTCACTTGCCACATCACCTGTCACCAGATGCAGATTGTCACTTGCGATGTCCCATGCTGCACGTTGCAGATTGTCACTTGCCACGTCACTTGCCACGTCCCATGCCACACGTTGCGGATTGTCACTTGCCACGTCGCCTCTCACCAGATGCAGATTGTCACTTGCCACATTACCTGTCACCAGATGCAGTTTGTCACTTGCCACATCCCATGCCACACGTTGCAGATTGTCACTTGCCACGTCCCATGCCACATATTGCAGATTGTCACTTGCCATGTCCCATGCCACACGTTGCAGAATGTCACTTGCCACATCCCATGCCACACGTTGCAGATTGTCACTTGCCACGTCCCATGCCACACGTTGCAGATTGTCACTTGCCACGTCCCATGCCACACGTTGCAGAATGTCACTTGCCACGTCCCATGCCACATCCCATGCCACACGTTGCAGATTGTCACTTGCCACGTCCCATGCCACACGTTGCAGATTGTCACTTGCCACGTCGCCTGTCACCAGATGCAGATTGTCACTTGCCCTGTCACCTGTCACCAGATGCAGATTGTCACCTGCCACACGTTACAGATTGTCACTTGCCACATCTCATGCCACACGTTGCAGATTGTCACTTGTCACGTCCCATGCCACATGTTGCAGTTTGTCACTTGCCACGTCCCATGCTACATGTTGCAGATTGTCTCTTGCTGTGTCCCAGAGTCAGGCAGCAGATTACCAGTCAAGTAGCAGAGAGATAGTGTAATCTTTGCTGCCACGGCTGCCTGCACGCTGCACAGTGAGGGCGAAACTGCAGGGATGCAGGGCGGGCGCCGGGCGGTGAGAGATGATGTCATCTCTCTGCTCCCCCGCCGGCTCCCTGATTGGCCAGCAGCCCGCTCACACACTGTCACCGAGCCGCAAAGCTGCTCACCAATCAAGCTGCCAAGTCCGCCAGTGGAGCCGCCCGTGCTCTCAGCCACGGAGCTGCCCGCCGGCTCTCTCACCTGTGGTGACGCCTGCCCGCCCATTCACTCACCCTCATTCTCGGAGGGGGCAATTGCCCCGTTGCCCTCCCTGGATCCACCCCTGCGTACATATCAAAGGGAAATGTTCAGAAATGTTCAGCCCAACATCATATACATAAATGCTAGGGAAAGTAAGGCTACTTTCACACTGAGGCGCTTTGCAGGCGATATAGCACTAAAAATAACGCCTGCAAAGCGCCCTGAAAGAGCCACTCAATTCACTCTAATGTGAAAGCCCCAAGGGCTTTCACATTGGAGCGGTGCGCTGGCAGGACGATACAAAACATCCTGATAGCTGCATCTTTGAGGAGCTGTAGGAGCGGTGTATACACCGCTCCTACAGTGCCCCTGCCCATTGAAATCAATGGGCAGTTGCGCTTTGTGGGCAGTTTTAACCCTTTTTTGGCCTAGCGGCGCTAGCAGGCGTTAAAAGTGCCCGCTATGGGGCCGAATAGCACCACAAAAACAACGGTAAAGCGCCGCTAAAAATAGCGGCGTTTTGCCGACGCCTCAGTGTGATAGTGGTCTTAGGGGAAGTAGGAAGAGGGAAGAGGGAGCTGATAAGGGGGAAGAGCATCAAACAAAAAAAAATACAGACAAATAGGAATACCACAATAATGGCCTTAGGTTGGAGGGGAGAGAGGAAAACAGTCCCTCTGACTCCAAGGAAAGAAGACAATAAACAATCAGACTATGGGGTTTATTTACTAAAGGCAAATCAACATTCCCCTGGCACAAAAAAAAAACTTTTTCAAGCTTAGCAGATTTTAAAAAAAAGGCACACTATCAATCCTATCCACTGACATGAGGCAATGATGGTTAGTTCACAAGGCTAAATACAACCAGCACTATATTAGGACAAAGTTTGTTCGTTGGTGTTGCCTTTTAACCCTTAGTTCTCTACCTATATGCTATAAGGGATTACAAATAGTAATAGTTCCAAATTTCTTTGTAAAGCAAATTATTCTCACCTTAGAGTCTCGGTTCACACCAGAGGCGGCACGACTTGCAGGTCGCCTCACCGAGGCGACCTGCACACGACTGCCCGGGCAACTTGCAAAACGACTTCTGTATAGAAGTCTATGCAAGTCGCCCCAAGTCGCCCCCGAAGTCGTACAGGAACCTTTTTCTAAGTCGGAGCGACTTGCGTCGCTCCCCTTAGAACGGTTCCATTGTACTGAACGGGACGCTACTTGTCAGGCGACCTAGGTCGCCTGACAAGTCGTCCCAGTGTGAACCGAGGCTAAAAGTGTATTTTATATCTCTGTGCAGCAGGTCTTCCTTCCAACATGCCTCACCTTGTTCTGTGTTAAGTTAGTGGGGGTGGAGACTTGCAATAATACACTCAAGGAAAACAAAATTACCAAGTCCATTTTATTAGGTTACCACAACTTAAATTTCCTTTTACATCAATGAATGCAGAAATGGGACTGTGCATGACACACACAATTAAGTTGCTTTAATTTCCAACATTATAATATCAACACAACTTATTAAAATAGGTTTTCAATGTAAAAGGTTTATTCAAAACAATAAATTAGAATTTTTATCTTGGAAATATGCATTTAATTAAAGCGGTTGTATACCCGCTGTCTTTTTTTTTTTTTTCTACACCTGCAAGGGAAAAGGCATAATGAGCTAGTATGCACCGCATATTAGCTCATTATGAGATACTTACCTTAGAACGAGGCGCCGGCATCTCACCTGGTCCACGCCGAGGGAGCTGACATCTCCCCTCGGCGTGTCTTCTGGGTATCGCGGCTCCGGCGCTGTGAGTGGCCAGAGCCGCAATGTCGTCACTCCCGCGCATGCGCGCAGGAGACTTCTGCCCGGCAAGCTCCGGAGTTTGCCAGGCTGTCAGCCGAGAATCCCCTGTGCGCATGCGCCGCTGCAGTCAGCGGCTCATTGTGAGGGGAATATCTCCTAAACCTTACAGGTTTAGGAGATATTTTTTTTACCTACAGGTAAGCCTTATTATAGGCTTACCTGTAGGTAAAAGGTAAAAATAAAGGTATACAACCGCTTTAAGTGGTGGCAACAGGTCTCTTGAATTACTTTTTAGAGTGCATCAATGTCACCTCATCAGTGCCACCTCATTGCCCGTCAGTGCAGCCCCATCAGTGCCCATCAGTGAAGGAGAAAACTTAATTATTTACAAAGTTTTGTAACTGAAACAAAAAAAACATTTTTTTCAACATTTTCGGTCTTTTTTTTATTTGTTTAGCAGAAAATAAAAATCCCAGAGGTGATCAAATACCACCAAAAGAAAGCTCTATTTGTGGGAACAAAATGATACAAATTTAGTTTGGGTACAGTGTAGCATGACCGCGCAATTGTCATTCAAAGTGCGACAGTTGTCAGAGAGCTCACCTTGCTGGTCATGGTGTTGGCCGCCTTGGGGCACGCCGGTGTGCGCCGGGGCGCGTTGGCGCGCGCGTTCCTGTGCGTGCTGCTGCGTGCGTTCCTGCAGGCGCTGGTGTGCATACTCGCATGCTGGCGTGTGCGCGCGTGGGCGTGCGCGCATGCCTGTGAGCGTCGGCGTGCACGTGGGCATCGTTTGGCACCAAGCCGGCCTATTTAGGTTGGTCAGGCACTCTGTTCAGTGCTCCCTGATCATCAGCTTCCTGTGCCCTAGTTCCTGTTTCCTGTCTTGACTTCCTGTTTACCTGATCTCTTGACGACCCGGATTGCCCTTGGATTCTCCTGTTTGCTGCCTGAACCTGACCTTGGCCTGTTTGACTCTGCTTCTGCCTGCTCCTATTGTACCTTGTTGCCAGCCTGTTGCCGAACCCTGCTTGTGTCCCAATCTGTCTGTCTTGCTCCTGCTCAGCACCTGTTACCAGTGTTCCGGACTACTGACCTGTTGTCTGAAGATCATCTCTCATCCTGTACCTGGATCTCTTCGGCAGGCTCTCATACCATTCTGCACTCTCGTGCCTCCTGTCTTCTCTACCAGGGGCCGTGAGTCGGATAAGTAAGGAAGTCTACCCTCTGCCCAAGCGGACTCATCAGTCTGGTAAGTAAAAGTCTGACAACAGTGCTGAAAGCTGAAAATTGGTCTCGGCAGGAAGGTGTAAAAGTGCCCAGTATTGAAGTGGTTAATGTTAGTATGGCTACCTCAGCAAGAGGCTGGAAGGCTAAAGACAGACAGCTAATTAACCACTTGCCGACCGCCTAACGTATATATACGTCGGCAGAATGGCACGGGCAGGCAGAATCACGTACCTGTACGTGATCTGCCTCCCGCGGGCGGGGGGTCCGATCGGACCCCCCCCCGGTGCCATCGGCGGTCGGCATCTGACTGGGAGCGTCGGGAGGCGAGGGGGAGACCATCCGATCGTGGCCCCCCCCTCGCGATCGCTCCCAGCCAATGGGAATCCTCTTCTGCCTGTGTGTAGTTTCACACAGGCAGAGGATGTGATGTCATCTCTCCTCGGTCTGGCAGTTTCCGTCCCAGCGCCGAGGAGAGAAGACATGTAAGTCCACACAACACAAACACACACAGTAGAACATGCCAGGCATACTTTACACCCCCGATCCCCCCCCGATCGCCCCCCGATCCCCCCCCCCCAATCACCCCCCCCCCCCCTGTCACAAACTGACATTAGCAGTATTTTTTTTTTTTTTTTTCTGATTACTGCATAGTGTCAGTTTGTGACAGTTACAGTGTTAGGGCAGTGAATATTACCCCCCTGTAGGTCTAGGATACCCCCCTTAGCCCCCCTAATAAAGTTTTAACCCCTTGATCACCCCCTGTCACCAGTGTCACTAAGCGATCATTTTTCTGATCGCTGTATTAGTGTCGCTGGTGACGCTAGTTAGAGACGTAAATATTTAGGTTCGCCGTCAGCGTTTTATAGCGACATGGACCCCCATATACTATCTAATAAAGGTTTTAACCCCTTGACTGCCCCCTAGTTAACCCTTTCACCACTGATCACCGTATAACTGTTATGGGTGACGCTGGTTAGTTCGTTTATTTTTTATAGTGTCAGGGCACCCGCCGTTTATTACCGAATAAAGGTTTAGCCCCCTGATCGCCTGGCGGTGATATGCGTCGCCCCAGGCAGCGTCAGATTAGCGCCAGTACCGCTAACACCCACGCACGCAGCATACGCCTCCCTTAGTGGTATAGTATCTGTACGGATCAATATCTGATCCGATCAGATCTATACTAGCGTCCCCAGCAGTTTAGGGTTCCCGAAAACGCAGTGTTAGCGGGATCAGCCCAGATACCCGCTAGCACCTGCGTTTTGCCCCTCTGCCCGGCCCACCCAAGTGCAGTATCGATCGATCACTGTCACTTACAAAACACTAAACGCATAACTGCAGCGTTCGCATAGTCAGGCCTGATCCCTGCGATCGCTAACAGTTTTTTTGGTAGCGTTTTGGTGAACTGGCAAGCACCAGCCCCAGGCAGCGTCAGATTAGCGCCAGTACCGCTAACACCCACGCACGCACCGTACACCTCCCTTAGTGGTATAGTATCTGATCGGATCAATATCTGATCCGATCAGATCTATACTAGCGTCCCCAGCAGTTTAGGGTTCCCACAAACGCAGTGTTAGCGGGATCAGCCCAGATACCTGCTAGCACCTGCGTTTTGCCCCTCCGCCCGGCCCAGCCCAGCCCACCCAAGTGCAGTATCGATCGATCACTGACACTTACAAAACACTAAACGCATAACTGCAGCGTTCGCAGAGTCAGGCCTGATTCCTGCGATCGCTAACAGTTTTTCTGGTAGCGTTTTGGTGAACTGGCAAGCACCAGCCCCAGGCAGCGTCAGGTTAGCGCCAGTACCGCTAACACCCACGCACGCAGCATACACCTCCCTTAGTGGTATAGTATCTGATCGGATCAATATCTGATCCGATCAGATCTATACTAGCGTCCCCAGCAGTTTAGGGTTCCCACAAACGCAGTGTTAGCTGGATCAGCCCAGATACCCGCTAGCACCTGCGTTTTGCCCCTCCGCCCGGCCCAGCCCAGCCCACCCAAGTGCAGTATCGATCGATCACTGACACTTACAAAACACTAAACGCATAACTGCAGCGTTCGCAGAGTCAGGCCTGATCCTTGCGATCGCTAACAGTTTTTTTGGTAGCGTTTTGGTGAACTGGCAAGCACCAGCGGCCTAGTACACCCCGGTCGTAGTCAAACCAGCACTGCAGTAACACTTGGTGACGTGGCGAGTCCCATAAGTGCAGTTCAAGCTGGTGAGGTGGCAAGCACAAGTAGTGTCCCGCTGCCACCAAGAAGACAAACACAGGCCCGTCGTGCCCATAATGCCCTTCCTGCTGCATTCGCCAATCCTAATTGGGAACCCACCGCTTCTGCAGCGCCCGTACTTCCCCCATTCACATCCCCAACCAAATGCAGTCGGCTGCATGAGAGGCATTTTCTTTATGTCCTCCCGAGTACCCCTACCCAACGAACCCCCCCAAAAAAGATGTTTTGTCTGCAGCAAGCGCGGATATAGGCGTGACACCCGCTATTATTGTCCCTCCTGTCCTGACAATCCTGGTCTTTGCATTGGTGAATATTTTGAACGCTACCATGCACTAGTTGAGTATTAGCGTAGGGTACAGCATTGCACAGACTAGGCACACTTTCACAGGGTCTCCCAAGATGCCATCGCATTTTGAGAGACCCGAACCTGGAACCGGTTACAGTTATAAAAGTTAGTTACAAAAAAAAGTGTAAAAAAAAAAAAAAAAAAAAAACACATACAAAAATATAAAATAAAAAAAAAAAATAGTTGTCGTTTTATTGTTCTTTCTCTCTCTATTCTCTCTCTCTATTGTTCTGTTCTTTTTTACTGTATTCTATTCTGCAATGTTTTATTGTTATTATGTTTTATCATGTTTGCTTTTCAGGTATGCAATTTTTTATACCTTACCGTTTACTGTGCTTTATTGTTAACCATTTTTTTGTCTTCAGGTACGCCATTCACGACTTTGAGTGGTTATACCAGAATGATGCCTGCAGGTTTAGGTATCATCTTGGTATCATTCTTTTCAGCCAGCGGTCGGCTTTCATGTAAAAGCAATCCTAGCGGCTAATTAGCCTCTAGACTGCTTTTACAAGCAGTGGGAGGGAATGCCCCTCCCCCCCAACGTCTTCCGTGTTTTTCTCTGGCTCTCCTGTCTCAACAGGGAACCTGAAAATGCAGCCGGTGATTCAGCCAGCTGACCATAGAGCTGATCAGAGACCAGAGTGGCTCCAAACATCTCTATGGCCTAAGAAACCGGAAGCTACGAGCATTTTATGACTTAGATTTCGCCGGATGTAAACAGCGCCATTGGGAAATTGGGAAAGCATTTTATCACACCGATCTTGGTGTGGTCAGATGCTTTGAGGGCAGAGGAGAAATCTAGGGTCTAATAGACCCCAATTTTTGCAAAAAAGAGTACCTGTCACTACCTATTGCTATGATAGGGGATATTTACATTCCCTGAGATAACAATAAAAATGATTAAAAAAAAAAAAAAAAAAATGAAAGGAACAGTTTAAAAATAAGATAAAAAAATAATAATAATAAAGAAAAAAAAAAAAAAAAAAAAAAAAAAAAAAAAGCACCCCTGTCCCCCCTGCTCTCGCGCTAAGGCGAACGCAAGCGTCGGTCTGGCGTCAAATGTAAACAGCAATTGCACCATGCATGTGAGGTATCGCCGCGAAGGTCAGATCGAGGGCAGTAAGTTTAGCAGTAGACCTCCTCTGTAAATCTAAAGTGGTAACCTGTAAAGGCTTTTAAAGGCTTTTAAAAATGTATTTAGTTTGTCGCCACTGCACGTTTGTGCGCAATTTTAAAGCATGTCATGTTTGGTATCCATGTACTCGGCCTAAGATCATCTTTTTTATTTCATCAAACATTTGGGCAATATAGTGTGTTTTAGTGCATTAAAATGTAAAAAAGTGTGTTTTTTCCCCAAAAAATGCGTTTGAAAAATCGCTGCGCAAATACTGTGTGAAAAAAAAAATGAAACACCCACCATTTTAATCTGTAGGGCATTTGCTTTAAAAAAAATATATAATGTTTGGGGGTTCAAAGTAATTTTCTTGCAAAAAAAAATTATTTTTTTATGTAAACAATAAGTGTCAGAAAGGGCTTTGTCTTCAAGTGGTTAGAAGTGTGGGTGATGTGTGACATAAGCTTCTAGATGTTGTGCATAAAATGCCAGGACAGTTCAAAACCCCCCCAAATGACCCCATTTTGGAAAATAGACACCCCAAGCTATTTGCTGAGAGTCATGTTGAGTCCATGGAATAATTTATATTGTGACACAAGTTGCGGGAAAGAGACAATTTTTTATTTTTTTTATTTTTTTTTGCACAAAGTTGTCACTAAATGATATATTGCTCAAACATGCCATGGGAATATGTGAAATTACACCCCAAAATACATTCTGCTGCTTCTCCTGAGTATGGGGATACCACATGTGTGGGACTTTTTGGGAGCCTAGCCGCGTACGGGACCCCGAAAACCAAGCACCGCCTTCAGGCTTTCTAAGGCCGTAAATTTTTGATTTCACTCTTCACTGCCTATCACAGTTTCGGAGGCCATGGAATGCCCAGGTGGCAAAAAAAAAACCCCAAATGACCCCATTTTGGAAAGTAGACACCCCAAGCTATTTGATGAGAGGTATAGTGAGTATTTTGCAGACCTCACTTTTTGTCACAAAGTTTTGAAAATTGAAAAAAGAAAAAAAAAAATGTTTTTTCTCGTCTTTCTTTATTTTCAAAAACAAATGAGAGCTGCAAAATACTCACCATGCCTCTCAGCAAATAGCTTGGGGTGTCTACTTTCCAAAATGGGGTCATTTGGGGGGGTTTGTGCCACCTGGGCATTCCATGGACTCCGAAACTGTGATAGGCAGTGAGGAGTAAAATCAAAAATGTACGCCCTTAGAAATCCTGAAGGCAGTGATTGGTTTTCGGGGTCCCGTACGCGGCTAGGCTCCCAAAAAGTCCCACACATGTGGTATCCCCATACTCAGGAGAAGCAGCTAAATGTATTTTGGGGTGCAATTCCACATATGCCCATGGCCTGTGTGAGCAATATATCATTTAGTGACAACTTTTTGTAATTTTTTTTTTTTTTTTTTTTGTCATTGTTCAATCACTTGGGACAAAAAAAATGAATATTCAATGGGCTCAACATGCCTCTCAGCAAATTCCTTGGGGTGTCTACTTTCCAAAATGGGGTCATTTGTGGGGGTTTTGTACTGCCCTGCCATTTTAGCACCTCAAGAAACGACATAGGCAGTCATAAATTAAAGGCTGTGTAAATTCCAGAAAATGTACCCTAGTTTGTAGACGCTATAACTTTTGCGCAAACCAATAAATATACACTTATTGACATTTTTTTTACCAAAGACATGTGGCCGAATACATTTTGGCCTAAATGTATGACTAAAATTGAGTTTATTGGATTTTTTTTAGAACAAAAAGTAGAAAATATCATTTTTTTTCAAAATTTTCGGTCTTTTTCCGTGTATAGCGCAAAAAATAAAAAAACGGCAGAGGTGATCAAATACTATCAAAAGAAAGCTCTATTTGTGGGAAGAAAAGGACGCAAATTTCGTTTGGGTACAGCATTGCATGACCGCGCAATTAGCAGTTAAAGCGACGCAGTGCCGAATTGTAAAAAGTGCTCTGGTCAGGAAGGGGGTAAAACCTTCCGGGGCTGAAGTGGTTAACTTAGCATGCTTGATTGCTTTACTTGCCAAAATAAAAACAAACTTCTGTCCCTTCAAATGGAACCAAAAGCTCTCCAACTCTCTACTATCTATATAAATATATACTCTTTTGATAGCCCACAGCTCAAAGTCTCCAACTCTGCTTTTTGAGCTGGGGAAGAAGGATCCAATGACTCTAAGCCTCCTTCTTGGTGATAAACTGCATACTCAGTATGGGTATTGCCATCCTCAGTATAAAACCAGGATCAAATTTACAAAAAAATCGAATATTTGCGTTTTTCAATGAGTGTGTCCTGTACTGGGCTCACAGCAGCTGATTCCTATGTCATCAATTTAACACATATAGTTTTTCGTCACCAGCCTCCTCCAATAGAGGCAATAAGGTGGCTGGATTCAAATGTACAGGGTGAACCCTTCATTACTGTGTCCAATTTGCATAAATATATTACAATGGCTTGTTTTCTATCATGCTGTTTGTGTAAGAACTCCAGTTTTATGTTTCAAAAAAACAAACTTTTCCTGGCAATATTATAAATTCTCTATGCTTGCTCTGTTGTTAGTTTTAGCAAAATAACACAAGTCCATAGTTCCCATCTGACATTATTCTCCTGATGTCATAACATCATAAATGATAACAATACCGTGCAGTCATGCAGAGATGTCCATGAATTCAGCCTGACCATGGCACTTACAAGGAAAAGGGACACGTCATTTCACAATTCACACAAACTGCTTTGGATTTCAAAAATAAAAATAAATAAAAACAAAAAGTACCAACAATAAAAATCATCAGCCATATCAAAAACTATAAAACAGCTGGCTGCAGGTGGCATCTCTCCTAACAGGGTGTGTGGACTTGATGTCATCATGGATCAAGTTATTATCAGACCTTTTAGATTTCGTTTTTGTAGAAAAACTTTGTATGTATCCCATCCATATTGGCTTTGTTAAATATTATGGCAGCTGTATTCCAATTAACAACCTCATCTTAATCTAAACTAAACCCCATATTACAAGTTTTCCCAATAAAATGCATTTCATTTCCAAACAAAGGTTGTCTAAACCAGCTACAATATATCTATATTAATAAAATTGTTAACATCATATCAGAAATTAATACTCAAGTGATAATCTCAACATCACACCCTAATTCCAATTACAGGGATTTACTGTATATTTGAGCTGCACGATTCTGGACAAAATGAGAATCACAATTTTTTTGCTTAGCATAAAAAGATCACGATTCTTGCGGCGTAAAATCTTTCACATTATACAAAACAAATTGGGCTAACTTCATTAGTTTTTTTTTTTTTATTCATTAAAGTGCCATTTTTTCCCAAAAATGTGCATTTGAATGACTGCTGCGCAAATACAGTGTGACATAAAATATTGCAACAACCACCATTTTATTCTCTAGGGTCTCTACTAAAATATATATATATATATATATATATATATATATATATATATATATATATATATATATATATATATATATATATATATATATATATATATATATACATACATACAGATAAAAAAAATGTTTGGGGGTTCTAAGTAATTTTCTAGCAAAGAAAAAATGATTTTAACTTGAAACCAACAAATGTCAGAAAAAGGTTTAATGTTTAAGTGGTTAAACTTCCTTCATTTACACACCAAAGTGTATTCCTTTGATCTGAAGGACAAATTGTTACAATGTTTATACTTAAGTTCCACTGCTAAAGAATGTTGTGATGCTTGGCAGACTGCTCGTTTTTTTTTTTTCCTTTCTTTTTATGGCTGTCTGCTTTAGCAGAGCAGAGAGAATTCTCTGCATTGAAAGAATCGGGAAATACTTTGTCAAAGATCACAACGGGGAAAAATCGTGATAACGATTCTTAGCGATTAATCGTGCAGCTCTACTGCATATATATATATATATATATATATATATATATATATATAAATATATATGTGTTATTCTATACTTTGTGTGCACTTTTCTATGTACACGTTTAAATGTAACCTTCATTTTACCATGTTTGGAAGTCAGATTCAAAATAACCGTGATCACATTGTTTATCATTAGATTAATTAACCCGCCACATATTGTTATGATATACGTGTAGTCATATTATGGGTGTCCTTGCCAGTTATCAATAATGTCTCATCCAGCTACATTCTTTTATGAGGGTGCAAAGGAGGGGGTCTGCACAGAGCTAACATGACACACACACACAAGATGTAGAACTAAAGGTTCCAGCATTCACACACATACACAATTATCTCTCTAAAATCGCTTACATGTTTCCCATTTGTATACAACACATATATATAGGTCTCTCACTTTCTTTTAACTCTCTTTAATATTTCCCTGTTTAAATTAGTTTTACCTCCCTAAATTCTACTTTCCTTATTTTGTTCTGACATCCCTTGCATCTCATGTACTGTAAATCCCATACTTCACATACTGTAGCTTCTATGAGCAGACAGGCAGCCATAGTGCTCATCCCATCTACCCTCTCTGAAAACGTATAAAGTATTCTATTTTGTCTTTTTCTCATGTTTTAGAATGTACTAGTTGTAGTAGTGCCTGACCCTAAATTCATCCCACAACTTAACTTCAAAATGTCCCTTTACGTCTAATGTTATTTGTCTGTCACCCTAATCCATCCTGCTGACATAGATAGCCGTTTCTCTATCTGTTTAATCCGCATGGTTCTTAGTCCCTGTGGACTTTGGTAACCCAGTTACCCATTGTGGATCCCTGTCCACTCTAATCATTTATCTAGGGGCTCAGTATAGGTGGAACAGCATCTTTGGTTCATATATTTTATAGCACTACTCTTGCGCTGGGCATTTTTGAGGGTCTCTTACCCTTCATTCCCTTACTTAATTTAATGCCCATAATGACTGGCCAGTCTTCTCTCTTCTCTACTTGTGCCTATACCCTCTTGCCTCTAAACTACTTTTACAGCAGATGTGTACTTCATATTACCTGTGAACAGCACTATTCTTCCCTTTCTTATCTATAATGCTTTAAAGGACAGTAGACAGTAACCACATAACATATAACCACCAATCAATACAATTCTATTAAGGGGAGTAAAATAGGTACCCTTTGTCCCAAAAATGCCTTACTGATCAAGGAAGTCTGATAACTCAAATGTAAGCAAAAGGCTTACCTCAGCTGGCTGATTATCAGAAATTCCCAGGGTCACCTGTAAACCCCCTCCTAGCTGGCTCGCCATCTGTTCTGGATATTTTATAGATGGGCAACTCCTATCCTCATATTGATTAGTGGTTCCAAATTAATAATACATGTTGCAGTAGGGAAGAGACACAAACAGCATCTTTCCAAATAACTGTTCTACTTTATTATGACGCAATTGAAGGTTTTTATACACATGATTACGTAGGTATTGCATTAATATTACAATTGTACTTTTATGGTAACAAGGGGCGTAACATAGGCAGACTAATCCTAATCAGGACTCGAAAGAATGCAAACATGTACTGAAAACATTATTAGTGCCGTGTGCACAGTGAGGGCAGTGTGCAATACATACAAAATAGAATATAATTACTGTATGTACAGAACTTACAAATTTCCTTTACAATGTGTTGTATCAAATTTGCATTTTTGTGATCCTTCAATATATTTTCTTTCTGTCACTGATATATCTAAAAAGGGTTTGAAGTCTTTCTTAACAAATATAGCCAGTTGCTCCTTTTTCTGTGCTTTGGCAACACCGATAGTATGTTTGGTCTCCTTTTGGCTGTTTTTTTACACTTCTCTATCAGCTACATTTCTTGTAGGACCTACATTGAACTACAATAAACATAGCTACATAGTGTACATTCACCATTAGGGATGAGCCGAACACCTCCCTGTTCGGTTTGCACCAGAACATGCGAACAGGAAAAAAGTTTGTTCGAACACGCGAACACCCTTAAAGTCTATGGGACACGAACATGAATAATCAAAAGTGCTAATTTTAAAGGCTTATATGCAAGTTATTGTCATAAAAAGTGTTTGGGGACCTGGGTCCTGCCCCAGGGGACATGGATCAATGCAAAAAAAGTTTTAAAAACGGCCGTTTTTTCAGGAGCAGTGATTTTAATAATGCTTAAAGTCAAACAATAAAAGTGTAATATCCCTTTAAATTTTGTAACTGGGGGGTGTCTATAGTATGCCTGTAAAGGGGCGCATGTTTCCCATGTTTAGAACAGTCTGACAGCAAAATGACATTTCAAAAGGAAAAAAAGTCATTTAAAACTACTCGCGGCTATTGCATTGCCGGTCCGACAATACACATAAAAGTTCATTGATAAAAACGGCATGGGAATTCCCCACAGGGGAACCCCGAACCAAAATTAAAAAAAAAAAAATTACGTGGGGGTCCCCCTAAATTCCATACCAGGCCCTTCAGGTCTGGTATGGATATTAAGGGGAACCCCGGCCAAAATTTAAAAAAAAAAATGACGTGGGGGTCCCCCTAAATTCTATACCAGACCCTTCAGGTCTGGTATGGATTTTAAGGGGAACCCTGCGCCAAAATTTAAAAAAAAACGGCTTGGGGTCCCCCCAAAAATCCATACCAGACCCTTATCCGAGCACGCAACCTGGCAGGCTGCAGGAAAAGAGGGGGGGACGAGAGAGGCCCCCCTCCTGAACCATACCAGGCCACATGCCCTCAACATTGGGAGGGTGCTTTGGGGTAGCCCCCAAAACACCTTGTCCCCATGTTGATGAGGACAAGGGCCTCATCCCCACAACCCTGGCCGGTGGTTGTGGGGGTCTACGGGTGGGGGGCTTATCGGAATCTGGAAGCCCCCTTTAACAAGGGGATCCCTAGATCCCGCCCCCCCCTGTGTGAAATGGTAAGGGGGTACAAAAGTACCCCTACCATTTCACTAAAAAACTGTCAAAAGTGTTAAAAATGACAAGAGACAGTTTTTGACAATTCCTTTATTTAAATGCTTCTTCTTTCTTCCATCTTCCTGCATCTTCTTCTTCTTCTGGTTCTTCCTCCGGTGTTCTCCTCCAGCATGGGGGGAGGCTCCCGCTGTTCTCTTCATCTTCTTCTCTTCTTCATCTTCTTCATCTTCTTCTCCGGGCCGCTCCGCATCCATGCTGGCATGGAGGAAGGCTCCCGCTGTGTGACGCGTCTCCTCTTCTGACGGTTCTTAAATAACGGAGGCGGGGCCACCCAGTGACCCCGCCCCCCTCTGACGCACGGTGACTTGACGGGACTTCCCTGTGACGTCACGGGGAATGCCACAGGGAAGTCCCGTCATGTCCCGTGCGTCAGAGGGGGGTGAGGTCACTGGGTGGCCCCTCCCCCCATTATTTAAGAACCGTCAGAAGAGGAGACACTCACACAGCGGGAGCCTCCCTCCATGCCAGCATGGATGCGGAGCGGCCTGGAGAAGAAGATGAAGAAGAGAAGAAGATGAAGAGAAGAGCGGGAGCCTCCCCCCATGCCATGGGTGCGGAGTGGCCCGAGGAGAAGAAGATAGAAGATGCCGTGGAGGAGATGCTGGACGAGAACACCGGAGGAAGAACCAGAAGAGCCAGAAGAACCAGAAGAAGAAGAAGATGAAGGAAGATAGAAGAAAGAAGAAGCATTTAAATAAAGGAATTGTCAAAAACTGTCTCTTGTCATTTTTAACATTTTTGACAGCTTTTTTGTGAAATGGTTGGCGTACAAGTACCCCCTTACCATTTCACACAGGGGGGGCTGGGATCTGGGGGTCCCCTTGTTAAAGGGGGCTTCCAGATTCCGATAAGCCCCCCGCCCGCAGACCCCCACAACCACCGGCCAGGGTTGTGGGGATGAGGCCCTTGTCCTCATCAACATGGGGACAAGGTGTTTTGGGGGCTACCCCAAAGCACCCTCCCAATGTTGAGGGAATGTGGCCTGGTACAGTTCAGGGGGGGGCGCTCTCTCGTC
Organism: Aquarana catesbeiana; assembly: GCF_042186555.1. NCBI lineage: Eukaryota > Metazoa > Chordata > Amphibia > Anura > Ranidae > Aquarana > Aquarana catesbeiana. The sequence goes on from NC_133324.1 coordinate 187,647,919, forward strand.
CCCCCCTCTTTTCCTGCGACCTGCCAGGTTGCGTGCTCGGATAAGGGTCTGGTTTGGATTTTTGGGGGGACCCCACGCCGGTTTTTGTTTTTTTTATTTTGGCGCGGGGTTCCCTTTAAAATCCATACCAGACCTGAAGGGTCTGGTATGGAATTTAGGGGGACCCCCACGTCATTTTTTTTTTTTTTATTTTGGCCGGGGTTCCCCTTAATATCCATACCAGACCTGAAGGGCCTGGTATGGAATTTAGGGGGACCCCCACATCATTTTTTTTTTTTTAATTTTGGTTCGGGGTTCCCCTGTGTGGAATTCCCATGCCGTTTTTATCAATGAACTTTTATGTGCATTGTCGGACCGGCAATGCTATAGCCGCGAGTAGTTTTAAATGACTTTTTTTCCTTTGAAATGTCATTTTGCTGTCAGACTGTCCTAAACATGGGAAACATGCGCCCCTTTACAGGTATACTATAGACACCCCCCAGCTACGAAATTTAAAGGAATATTACACTTTTATTGTTTGACTTTAAGCATTATTAAAATCACTGCTCCTGAAAAAACAGACGTTTTTTTAAACTTTTTTTTGCATTGATCCATGTCCCCTGGGGCAGGACCCGGGTCCCCAAACACTTTTTATGACAATAACTTGCATATAAGCCTTTAAAATTAGCACTTTTGATTTCTCCCATAGACTTTTAAAGGGTGTTCCGCGGCATTCGAATTTGCCCCGAACACCCCAAATTGTTCGCTGTTCAGCGAACTTGCGAACAGCCAATGTTCGAGTCGAACATGAGTTCGACTCGAACTCGAAGCTCATCCCTATTCACCATACACACTTTCTCCCATATGTACGTTCTCTCCCTCTTCCATCTTACTGAAAGGAAGTTACAAACCATTTCTGCATTTCTACAAACCTGCTCAGTCTGAGGCTGTGGAACTTAGTCCAAGTGGAACTGGTCTAAGTGGTGAGTTAAAAACCAGAGTTAGAGTGAACAAGTCTTGCTTTTTGTTTGCTGGGTTGCATTTTTGGGGCTTTTCCTTTTAGTTTTTCAATCACCTTTTTCTGTCACTTTTTAAATAGCTTTTTTTTTTTTCCTCTGGTTCCTTCAGGCTATCAATTAAGGGGGGTGGTTAATTGCTCACAGGTGCCTATATAACTGTGTGTAGGACTCATTCTGAGCCTGCTCCTCAGTCTGAGGCTGTGGAACTTAATCCAAGTGGAACTGGTCTAAGTGGTGAGTTAAAAACCAGAGTTTAAAACTGGAGGTTATAACAGGGGTCATAGTACCTGTGTAGTGTGAGTACCTGAGTGTTTTCTGAGTAGTGAGTGTGGATCGTTAGTACTTGTGTATTGTGTACTGTATACTTGAGTATTGCGAGTGCACGTAGGTCTGCAACTGTTCTGCGATTGCACGTAGGTCTGTGAGTACCTGGGTATTGTCTTGTTGTGTACCTGTGTATTGTCTTGAGTATTAGTGCCAGGAAGCTAGCTGTTAGGTCATTTGGACAGGGTAAAAACCCCAAATCCTCACTAAAGGTACGATGCCCGGCGGGTGTGGAGAGGCGACTCTTTGTACATCTTGCTGCATGTATGCGTTCCTTGATCATCTGATCGAGGGCGAATACTGCTGTGCAAAATGTAAGCACATTGTTTCCCTGGAAGCCCATGTTCTGAATCTGGGGAAGCAACTGTCAGCACTGAGAAGTCCCTCCATACTAAAGGAGAGCCAGGAACGTACACAGCAGGTGCCGGCAGGGGCCAGCACAGAGGCGGGTGGAGACAAAGAGGTGCAGGCACTAGCAAAGAGTAGATGGGTGACAGTCAGGAGGGGTAGAGGGGGAAGTGCCAGGGAGGCCGATCCAGGACTGGAGCATCCCAATAAGTATGCTCCATTGAGTGACATTGGTGAAACCAGTCAGGGACCAGCACTGCTGGAGCTGAGGGACTCTCCTAGCTGCTGGGGGAAGAACTCCTCCAGTGAGAGTGGGGGGGCAGCAAAGGGAAAGGAAAGACAGATTCTGGTGGTAGGGGACTCAATTCTTAGAAGGATAGAGAGGGCAATCTGTAACCAAGACCTGAAGCGTCGAACAGTATGTTGTCTACCGGGCGCTCGGGTCGGCACATCACGGATCTTGTGGACAGATTACTGGGAGGGGCTGGGGAAGACACGGCTGTCATGGTGCACGTTGGCATCAATGACAAAGTCAGAGGCAGATGGAGTGTGTCCTAAAGAACGATTTTAGGGACTTAGGAGCTAAATTGAGGAAAAGGACCTCCAAGGTAGTATTCTCAGGAATACTACCGGTACATCGAGCCACACCAGAAAGGCAGAGGGAGATTAGGGAAGTAAACAAGTGGCTGAAGAGCTGGTGTAATAAGGAGGGGTTTGGGTTCCTGGAGGACTGGGCCGACTTCTCAGTCGGTAACAGGTACTATAGAAGGAACAGACTGCACCTAAATGAGGAGGGTGCAGATCTGCTGGGAATGAAGATGGCCAAAAAGTTAGAGGGGTTTTTAAACTAGGTGATGGGGGGGAGGGTCCAGAGACAGAGATAGCCAGCGCGGAAGATATTCCAGAGGGTAGTATTGGGGGCATTAGTGGTAGGTTAACCAAAGCACAAAAACACAAGGTGAGTATAGTAGCAAGTCCTAGTTGCAATCTCGAAACACCCAATACGAGGACAATATGCGACCGGTCTAAATTATGTGGCATGTTCACCAATGCCAGGAGCATGGCGGACAAGATGGGTGAACTAGAGATACTGTTGTACAAGGAGGATTTGGATTTTGTGGGAAATTCAGAGACCTGGTTCAACAGCTCTCATGATTGGCTGGCAAACATTCAAGGGTATACCCTATACTGCAAGGATAGAGAGGGTAAAAAAGGGGGAGGGGTATGCCTATATACAGTATCAAGAATAATGTACAAGCGAATGTGAGAGATGACATCACTGAAGGAGCTAGAGAGGAGGTGGAATCCTTAAGGGTAGAGCTCCAAAGGGATGAAGCTAAGGGGAAAATAATACTAGGAGTATGCTATAGGCCCCCTAACCTGAGGGAGGAAGAGGAGACGGATCTCCTTTCACAAATTGGATTAGCAGCAAGGATGGGAAGTGTTATCATAATGGGGGATTTTAATTATCCAGACATAGACTGGGCGGAGGGAACCGCACATTCATTTAAGGCTCGCCAGTTCCTTAATGTCTTGCAGGACAACTTTATGGGTCAGATGGTAGACGCACCAACTAGAAATAAAACATTACTGGATCTACTGATTACCAACAATACAGACCTGATCACGGATGTGGAAATACGGGGCAATTTAGGTAACAGCGATCACAGGTCAATTAGTTTCAGTATAAATCACACAAATAGGAAACATAAAGGGAACACAAAGACACTGAATTTCAAAAGAGCCAACTTCCCTAAACTACAAACCTTGCTAAAAGGCATAAATTGGGATAAAATATTAGGAACAAAGAATACGGAGGAGAGATGGGTTTGCTTTAAAAGCATATTAAATAAGGGCATTAGCCAATGTATCCCATTGGGTAATAAATTTAAAAGAGCGAACAAAAATCCTGGATGGCTTAACTCCAATGTAAAAATGCATATAAAAGCAAAGGAGAAGGCCTTCAAAAAATACAAGGTTGAGGGATCATCCTCAGCATTCAGACTTTATAAAGAATGCAACAAGAAATGTAAGGGTGCAATTAGGACGGCTAAGATAGAACATGAAAGACACATAGCGGAGGAGAGCAAAAAAAATCCCAAGAAATTCTTTAAGTATGTAAACAGTAAAAAAGGGAGGACAGACCATATTGGTCCCATAAAGAATGAGGAAGGACATCTGGTTACAAATGATGGGGAGATGGCGAAGGTATTGAATTTATTCTTCTCCTCAGTCTTCACGAGTGAATCGGGGGGCTTCAGTAACCAAAACTGCAGTGTTTATCCTCATGACACAACACAGGAAGCACCTCCATGGTTAACAGAGGACAGAATTAAAATTAGACTTGAGGAACTTAACATTAATAAATCACCGGGACCAGATGGCTTGCATCCAAGGGTACTTAGGGAACTCAGTCAAGTGATTGCCAGACCGTTGTTCCTAATTTTTACATACAGTCTACTGACTGGAATGGTACCAGCTGATTGGAGAAAAGCCAATGTAGCACCAATATTTAAAAAGGGCCCAAAATACATCCCTGGGAATTACAGACCAGTTAGCCTAACATCAATAGTATGTAAACTCTTGGAGGGAATGATAAGGGACTATATACAAGATTTTAGTAATAAGAACGGTATCATTAGCAGTAATCAGCATGGATTCATGAAGAATCGTTCTTGCCAAACCAATCTATTAACCTTCTATGAGGAGGTGAGTTGCCATCTAGATAAAGGAAGGCCCGTAGATGTGGTGTATCTGGATTTTGCAAAAGCATTTGACACAGTTCCCCATAAACGGTTACTGTACAAAATAAGGTCCGTTGGCATGGACCATAGGGTGAGTACATGGATTGAAAACTGGCTACAAGGGCGAGTTCAGAGGGTGGTGATAAATGGGGAGTACTCAGAATGGTCAGGGGTGGGTAGAGGGGTTCCCCAGGGTTCTGTGCTGGGACCAATCCTATTTAATTTGTTTATAAACGACCTGGAGGATGGGATAAACAGTTCAATCTCTGTATTTGCAGACAATACTAAGCTAAGCAGGGCAATAACTTCTCCGCAGGATGTGGAAACCTTGCAAAAAGACCTGAACATATTAATGGGGTGGGCAACTACATGGCAAATGAGGTTCAATGTAGAAAAATGTAAAATAATGCATTTGGGTGGCAAAAATATGAATGCAATCTATACACTGGGGGGAGAACCTCTGGGGGAATCTAGGATGGAAAAGGACCTAGGGGTCCTAGTAGATGATAGGCTCAGCAATGGCATGCAATGCCAAGCTGCTGCTAACAAAGCAAACAGAATATTGGCATGCATTAAAAGGGGGATCAACGCCAGGGATAAAACGATAATTCTCCCACTCTACAAGGCTCTGGTCTGGCCGCACCTGGAGTATGCTGTCCAGTTCTGGGCATCAGTCCTCAGGAAGGATGTACTGGAAATGGAGCGAGTACAAAGAAGGGCAACAAAGCTAATAAAGGGTCTGGAGGATCTTAGTTATGAGGAAAGGTTGCGAGCACTGAACTTATTCTCTCTGGAGAAGAGACGCTTGAGAGGGGATATGATTTCAATTTGCAAATACTGTACTGGTGACCCCACAATAGGGATAAAACTTTTTCGCAGAAGAGAGTTTAATAAGACTCGTGGCCACTGATTACAATTAGAAGAAAAGAGGTTTAACCTTAAACTACGTAGAGGGTTCTTTACTGTAAGAGTGGCAAGGATGTGGAATTCCCTTCCACAGGCGGTGGTCACATCAGGGAGCATTGATAGCTTCAAGAAACTATTAGATAATCACCTGAATGACCGCAACATACAGGGATATACAATGTAATACTGACACATAATCACACACATAGGTTGGACTTGATGGACTTGTGTCTTTTTTCAACCTCACCTACTATGTAACTATGTAACTATGCATATTAGAACATAAATATACTTTATTTTTTTAGTTTTTTATTTTAATGCGAGAATGCGATTAACATTAAGAATGGCCGCAAAATTTGGTCAATAAGAAAGGCAATGTACAGTGTATTAGTATAGGCTGAAAGCAACAATGGTGGGTTTGAAAATGACCATTCAGAAACACCTGAATGGATGGCAGTCAGGCTAGTAGGTAGCAGGCAAAGGGAAGGAGGGGCAATCTCTATGAATATACACTTATTCCTAATATCTCTCCATTTATTGGAAAACTTTAAAAGACCAGTATAACACATTTCTAGTGAGCACAGTTGCTAAAAATTACAGTTTTATATAACTTTCATATCACTACACGTTCATTCTTTAATATTTTTAAATTAAATGCAGTGTCTGTTTGATATTAAAGTTGGCACTGCCTCCACCCAGGACAGAGCCTGTGAACAGAGGGAATTACCTTCCTGGGAAATGAATTGTTAATCTAAACAAAGTACTTTGAAGAACTGCAACCAGCATTTACCAAAGTCCAGCTTCTAGATCTTTAACCCTTTGTTGGGAGAGACAAGGTTCAAATCTAGTTTACAACTTATAATAAAGATCTGCCTGCACAGAACAGACAGGGTTAATTATGATAAATCCTATTTCCCCAGCCAGCTCTGCTTGCAAATGAAAATTTCACTTTTGGAGTTTTCTAAAAGAGCAAGTAAATGTAAGCAGCATTTTGTACACTTTAAAATCTATTTAAAACTATACTGTATGTCTATCTAAAGCTGGGTATACACTGATAACATTTTTACCTAAAATTTGTACAAAAATTCTCGGTGCATCAATGGCTTGACGAAAGTTATTCAAAATGATGTTTTCTTTTAAAGTGGTTGTAAAGCCACTATCGTACAATCATACAATCCCCTCTGTTAAATAAGGACATGCCCCACTGCATGTGCTTTATAAAAAAGATGCAGATTTCTACCTTCTTTCAGAGCATCTCCCAGCGTTCACATGACTCCTTGCCTCTCTCCTGTGCTGACAGTTCCAACAGGCAGGGCCGAGAACTCCCGCTGACCTCAGACGGGAGGAGAGAGCCAAGGAATCACGTAAGCGCTGAAAGAAGATAGAAATCGGCATCTTTTTTTATAAAACACACGCATTGGGGACATGTCCTTATTTAACAGAGGGGATTGTATGAACGTACAATAGTTTTTATAGCAGCAGGAGTGGCACTGTCACAAGCTGACAGGCAGGGAGGGGAGGGGGGAGAGGACAGGAGAGAGGACAGAGGAGACCTGCGGATGACGGAGGCATGTAAACTGACCACGGTGTCATGGCTCAGCAGCCATGATAAACCATGGTCAGATTACAGAGGGGATTACAGATGGGAGGGCTCTTCCGTGTAAGGGGACTACCACTGTGATTATATTCAGTGGGAGCCCATGTCCGTCAGCAACCATCAATCATTCAGAAGAGAGGCAGAATGGCAGTCTGCCTATGTAAACAAGGCAGATTGCCATTCTGACAGGAGGGAAGGCATGGGTCCTGTGTCTCTGCAAAGCAGGGACTAGGAACCATGTCTTCCCCTAGTAAAAACAGCCCACAAAGTTTACAAAAACACTGGCTAGGCACACAGTTAACGCTTTGATCGCCCCTGATGTTAACCCTTTCCTAGCCAGTGTCATTAGTACAGTGACAGTGCATATCTTTTAGCACTGATCACTATATTAGTGTCACTGGTCCTCAAAAAGTGGCAGAAGTGTCAATTAGTATCAGAATGTCCACCGCAATATTGCAGTCCCATTATAAGTTGCTGCCTGCCGCCATTCAGGGGTGGACTGACCATTATGGCACTCGGACACTGCCCGAGGGCCCGGGGCCAGCAGGGGTCCCAGGAGAGTACCTCCATCCCAATCTCTGCTTATCTGGGAACCCAGCGCCGGAACAAGTCCCAGTACTGAGTTCCGGTAACTAGGCTGACAGGGGCTCGCTAGTGTCGGGCACTCAGCAGTCAGGATAACATCTGTGCCCGTGCTCTCTCCCACAGTGATTCACCTCTGTGGCAGCCGACATCTCTCCCATCTGAGCCTGCAGCACATCACACAGACTCACTGAGGATCCTCCTCCTCGGCTCCGATGTACACAGACAGAAGGGGGATGAGACGGGGAGGAGAGATCTTACACAGCAGGAGCCTCGCTGATTCTGAGGTCTGTGTATAGTAGGGGGGTTGGTGGTATGGGGGGATTTTCCAATCCGACCCCCTCTTCCCCAAAGCAAAGAGTTGGCACCTGTCCCTCTCTGCTCCCATCCCAGGGCCCCTCTCTGTCTCCATCCCAGGGGCCCCTCTGTGCCCCCATCCCAGGGATCCCTCATTGCCCCCATCCCAGGGGCCCCTCATTGCCCCCATCCCAGGGGCCCCTCATTGCCCCCATCCCAGGGGCCCCTCATTGCCCCCATCCCAGGGGCCCCTCTGTGCCCCCATCCCAGGGATCCCTCTGTGCCCCCATCCCAGGGATCCCTCTGTGCCCCCATCCCAGGGATCCCTCTGTGCCCCCATCCCAGGGATCCCTCTGTGCCCCCATCCCCGGGATCCCTCTATGCCCCCATCCCCGGGATCCCTCATTGCTCCCATCCCAGGAATCCCTCATTGCCCCCATCCCAGGAATCCCTCATTGCCCCCATTCCAGGGATCCCTCTGTGCCCCCATTCCAGGGATACCTCTGTGCCCCCATTCCAGGGATACCTCTGTGCCCCTATCCTAGGGATCCCTCATTGCCCCCATCCCAGGGATCCCTCATTGCCCCCATCTCAGGGGCCCCTCTTGCCCCCATCCCAGGGATCCCTCTATACCCCCATCCCAGGGATCCCTCATTGCCCCCATCCCAGGAATCCCTCATTGCCCCCATTCCAGGGATCCCTCTGTGCCCCTATCCTAGGGATCCCTCATTGACCCCATCCCAGGGCCCCCCTGCGCCCCCATCCCAGGGATCCCTCTCTGCACCCCATTCCAGGGATCCCCTCTCTGTCCCCCATCCCAGGGATCCCCTCTCTGTCCCCCATCCCAGGGATCCCCTCTCTGTCCCCCATCCCAGGGATCCCCTCTCTGCCCCATCCCAGGGATCCCCTCTCTGCTCTCACCCCAGGGATCCCCTCTTTGTTCCTCATCCCAGAGATCCCCTCTCGGCTCCCATCCCAGGGATCCCCTCTCTGCTCTCATCCCAGGGGCCCCTGTCTGTCCTCATGCCAGGGTCCCTCTCTGTCCTTTTTTCAGGGATCCTTCTCTGTTCTCATCCCAGGGGTCCCCTAAAAACCAAATGTGATAGGGAGCTCAGAACAGTAGGGGCTTGTTTACATTCACAGTTTGGGGGTTGCAAAACCTCATAGTTTATGTCCGTTTTTACCCCAACCACATCCCCTTTAACTGCAGTAGCCAGGGGTGTACACATGTTGCAGCCTCAGCAGGAATTATACACCCTGTCATGCTTGGCATGGGGCTGCTCTGCAAAGGCCGTGCAACCTTGTGCAGTACAGCAACTAAGTGGTTAAAGCAGGTGATAAAGTGGCATTGTATTGCCTCATCACATCACCTGCTTTAACCCCTTGGATCCCACAATAGCATGCTGCTACTGCGTGCATTACACATGGTTGCAGGGTGTTTGCAGAGTGGCCCTATTCACTTGATTGGGTCATGATCATCCACCAAAACCAAAAGGGGGTATAATTCCTGCCACAGCATGTGTACATTCTCAGCTGCTGCCTCTGCAGCTAAAGGGTATAGGGACCAACATATGCAATGTGGGCAGTGTGGCAGGGACACAGGGGGAGCCCCATGATCTCCTATTGCCTGGGGATCCCATGAGTTGTCAATCCGCCCCTGCCGCTATTACTAGTGAAAAAAATAATAATAATAAATAAATAAAAATATTCAATAGTTTGTAGACACGCTTAAATTTTGCACAAACCAATCAATGTATGCTTATTGGGATTTTTTTTACCAAAAATATATAGTAGAATACATATTGGCCTAAATTTATGAAGAAGTTTGATTTTTGATTTTTTTTTTGTAATTATTGGATATGTTTTAAAGCAGAATGTGAAAAATATATATATTTTTTAAAATTGTCTGTTGTTTTCTGTCTATAACAACAAAAATAAAAAACACAGAGGTGATCAAATACCACCGAAAGAAAGATCTATTTGTAGGAAAATTTGCTACGCAATTTGACTAATGGGTAATCAGCGTTTCCACCCTATTATATTTTTTGTAAAAACACTGGATCTACTGATAGGATTAACAGGTAGTAAAACTTTGATACAGGGGTCCCAGAAAAAAACAAAAAATGGCTGTGTTAATGTTTGTTAAAAACTGCACCATACAGTATAAAGTAGAGAAGATTTAGATGCTCTGTTGGGTTTTTATTGCTATTTCTATTTCCACTGGTGAGATTTACCCTCTCTGCTTGACCTGATGACTATTGTCACTGGAACTAGAAGTGAGGAAAAGTCCAAAAATGTAGCTTGACATGGAATAGAGGGGAATTCCCTCCCTTTGGAGCAACATCTCGCTTTATGTTGTGTCTGCGGCATAAGAAAAAGAAAGATAAATCACCATAAGGCAAATCAGAAGACAGAACTGATTAGTCTAGTCCAGGGATATGCAATTAGCGGACCTCCAGCTGTTGCAGAACTACAAGTCCCATGAGGCATAGCAAGACTTTGACAGACACGAGCATGATACCCAGAGGCAGAGGCATGATGGGACTTGTAGTTTTGCAACAGCTGGAGGTCTGCTATTTGCATATTCCTGGTCTAGTCATACCAAACACACTAAAATCAATGTGCTTTCATTCCTTTTACTTCAAAGTGGCTACATCCTATTACACAACCTATCTGAATGTTTGCACAGAAATTAATTTTGGGCATGCAGTTCTGTTATTTCATCATAATGGTAGGTGATCGAACCATTATGAACTAAGTTAGTAAAATGTATTTTTTTAAATCATCACCAGGGATCGCACTTACATTGGATGAGGAGCGTCCCTTGGAGGCTGCTATGTTCATTGAAATTTGTATTCCTCTGCCCCCTTTGCTGCAAGGGTTAATTAAAATGGCTGGCACTTGTGGAAAGTGCCAACTATGCCCGACCATTTTCACCCCTCCTGCTCCCTGTACTGTGCTCCTCTGGCCCCCCTGTACTGTTCTCTCCTGGCCCCCATATGCTGCACCTTTCTGGACCCCCTGTACTGTTCCCTCCTGCACCCCAGTTCTGTGCTGTGCTCTTTTGGCTCTTTTGTACTCCTTGTTCCCTCTTTCCCCCCTATACTGTTCCCTTCTGTCCCCCCTATACTGTCCTCTACTGCTCTTCTGTACTGTTCTTTCCTGGCCCCCTTTTACTGTTCCCTCCTGGCCGCCCTGTACTGTTCTCTCCTGGCCCCCTGTACTGTTCTCTCCTGGCCCCCTGTAATGTTCCCTCCTGGCCCCCTGTACTGTTCCCTCCTGGCCCCCTGTACTGTTCCCTCCTGCCTCCCCTTCACTGTTCCCTCCTGGTCCCCCTGTACTTTTCCCTCCCCCCACTGTGCTGTGCTCCCCTGGGCCCCCTGTACCATTTGTTATCTCCTGCCACCCCCCCTGTACTATTCTGTGCTCTCCTGGCCCCTCTGTACTGTGCTGTGCTCTCCTGCCCCCCCTGTACTGTCCCCTCCTGGCACCCTGTACTGTTCCCTCCTGGCTCCCCTACACTGTTCCCTTCTGGTCCCCCTGTACTGTTCCCTCCCCCCTGTACTGTGCTGTGCTGCCCTAGGCCTCCTGTACTGTTTGTTCGGGCTCCTGACACAGTGCACTATGGGAAGTGCCACGGCTATGCAATCACAAGATTGCAGACGTGGTGCTTCATTTGCGGGCTTTTGTCCCGCCTTGCAGCGCATTCCAAAGTGCCGAGCAGCTTCCGTCCCGGTGCCCGTAGTATGTATTACTATGGCCAGGTGGTTTGATTGACATCCGAGTTAGATGTCACTTCCGGTTTTCTCTCTCTGGGTCCCATTGCGCCCAAGCGGAGGAAGTATGAGGAGTGGACTCCTCTATCATGGCTGCCAGTGCCCACTGGAGGAGACACAGCAGGAGGAGAGGACACCACAGCAAGGTAAGGTAAGTGCCGGTCCGGGCATCCCTCGGAGAATGGGGGGAGGGGGGTTTGATGGGATACAGGCTTCATCTGATGGGGCACAGGCTGAATTTCATGGGACACAGGCTGCCTTTAATGGGACACAGGCTGCATTTCATGGGACACAGGCTGCATTTCATGGGACACAGGCTGCATTTCATGGGACACAGGCTTTATTTGATAGGGCACAGGCTGCATTTCATGGGACACAGGCTGCATTTCATGGGACACAGGCTGCATTTCATGGGACACAGGCTGCATTTCATGGGACACAGGCTGCATTTCATGGGACACAGGCTGCACTTCATGGGACACAGGCTGCACTTCATGGGACACAGGCTGCACTTCATGGGACACAGGCTGCACTTCATAGGACACAGGCTGCATTTGATGGGACACAGGCTTTATTTGATTTGACACAGGCTTTATTTGATTTGACACAGGCTTTATTTGATTTGACACAGGCTGCATTTCATGGGACACGGGCTGCATTTCATGGGACACGGGCTGCATTTCATGGGACACGGGCTGCATTTCATGGGACACGGGCTGCATTTCATGGGACACGGGCTGCCTTTGATGGGACACGGCTGCCTTTGATGGGACACGGGCTGCCTTTGATGGGACACGGGCTGCCTTTGATGGGACACGGGCTGCATTTGATGGGACACGGGCTGCCTTTGATGGGACACGGGCTGCATTTGATGGGACACGGGCTGCATTTGATGGCACACGGGCTGCATTTGATGGCACACGGGCTGCATTTCATGGGACACGGGCTGCATTTCATGGGACACGGGCGGCATTTCATGGGGCAAGGGTGGCATTTCATGGGGCACGGGCTGCATTTGATGGGACACAGGCTGCCTTTGATGGGGCACAGGCTGCCTTTGATGGGGCACAGGCTGCCTTTGATGGGACACAGGCTGCCTTTGATGGGACACAGGTTGCATTTGATGGGACAGTGAGGCTGTATTTGATGGGCACAGCGAGGCTGCATTTGATGGTCACAGTAGCCGTATTTGATGGGGCACAGTAGCTGTATTTGATGGGGCACAGTGGCAGCATTTGATATGGCACAGTGGCAGCATTTGATATGGCACAGTGGCAGCGTTTGATATGGCACAGTGGCAGCGTTTGATATGGCACAGTGGCAGCGTTTGATATGGCACAGTGGCAGCGTTTGATATGGCACAGTGGCTGCGTTTGATATGGCACAGTGGCTGCGTTTGATATGGCACAGTGGCTGCGTTTGATATGGCACAGTGGCTGCGTTTGATATGGCACAGTGGCTGCGTTTGAAGGGCACAGTGGCTGCGTTTGAAGGGCACAGTGGCTGCGTTTGAAGGGCACAGTGGCTGCGTTTGAAGGGCACAGTGGCTGCGTTTGAAGGGCACAGTGGCTGCGTTTGAAGGGCACAGTGGCTGCATTTGATGGGCACAGTGGCTGCATTTGATGGGCACAGTGGCTGCATTTGATGGGCACAGTGGCTGCATTTGATGGGCACAGTGGCTGCATTTGATGGGCACAGTGGCTGCGATTGATGGGTTTTTTTTTTCAGAAAATTTTGAGCACCAGCCGCCAATGCCCTCTATATGCTACTTATTTCAAGTTTGACCCAGAATTGAGCATCAGTACAAAAAAAAAAAGCAAGCAGAAGGTCCACCTTAAGGAGGCAAGTTTTGAAATGTATTCTATTGTTTAAAGCTATTTCTAAGAATAAGCATTGTTATATCAACAGCTTGCTGATCACATCAATGTTCCGTGAGCTGCAGATATGAAAGTTATTTCAGGTGTTCCCTGAGATCTCAGACTTTTTTGCAAGGTGTTCATCAAAGGTAAACAGCTTGAGAAACACTGCATTACATCATTCACTAGAAATGTCTACAAAAGAGGAAACGAGGTAAAGGATTTACCTCTAAATATGATATAAATAGCTCTGCCTGTGACGTATTTATTTAATGTATGGTAACACAGTAAATATTACAAAGGAAGGCACTTTCCCGCCACCCACATACTATTATGATGTAATGTATTACACAAACATAACATATGCCTAACAAAGCATGCTGTTGCAACCAGAGGTGAATGAATTCCCCACACTGAACTTTATTTTCTTTACAGATGTAAATGTTGAAAGTTTAATGAGTGAACATAGCCTGAGGAATATGAAAACAACTGGTTTTGATATTGATTTTAGCAAAGCTGAGACATTTGTTATTTTTCTAACCTGGTATTAAGCCAGAATGGATTGTAAAAAAAAAAAAAATCGAAAACAAAAAAAATGTAAATGTCAACAGTATCATCAAGTACTCTGGAAAGAGGTATTAGGTATATTCCGAAAAGCTTTATATGGAGTGTGGATTTATTTATAATTTGCATCAGAGATTTTTCACTGGAACACCCGGATAAATGTTTGCATATTATCTGCTGATGAGATTTCATCACTAAAAGAGAACAAATCTAAGATCATAGTGCAGGGGAAATCCCTAAGCTCCATGAAAATAAATTGTGAGCGTTTTAACCTTTTTTTTAAAACAAAGGTATTAACCCAGTGGAGGCCAAAATTCTTGATAATGAGGGTCTCAAGTGCTGTCCCTGACATCAGCTAAGAACTGTCCATGATATTCAGTGAATGTAATGCTACAAAAGGACTAAAGACATGCACCATGAAATGGTCAGAGACTGCAACTGTGCTGTTATGCCCCGTACACACGATCAGAAATTCCGCCAGCAAAAGTGGGATGTGAGCTTTTGGTCAGAAATTCCGACCGTGTGTATGCTCCATAGGGCTTTTGCTGGCAGAATTCCAGCCAGAAAAAGATTGAGAGCAGGTTCCCTATTTTTCGGTCGGAAAAAGTTCCTATCCGAAAATGCGTTTGTCTGTATGCAATTTGGACACACAAAAAATTACACATGCTCGGAAACACAAAAGTTCTCTGAACTTTCAACCGTCAAGAATGCGGTGACGTACAACACTACGACGAGCAAATTAAGTTCAATGCTTCCGAGCATGCGTCGAATTGTTTCCGAGCATGCGTCGGAATTTGTACAGGCGATCACATTTTCGTATAGGAACTTTTCCCGACTGAAAAATAGAGAACATGGTCTCAATCTTTTTCTGGCTGGAATTCCGCCAGCAAAAGACCAATGGAGCATACACATGTTTGCATTTTCCAACAAAAAGCTCTCATCTGAGTTTTGCTGGCAGAATTTCCGATCGTGTGTACGCGGCATAAGACCCCTTTTACACTGGGGCGGTGCGGGGGTTAGCGGTAAAGTACCACTAGTTTTAGGGGCGTTTTATCACTGTTATAGTGGCGCATTGGCACTGCTAGCAGGCGCTTTTAACCCCCTCAGAAGGGGTTAAAAGCGCTCGCTTGGCGCTGCTTTCAAAGCCCTTTTAAGACGATTTGAAAGCGGTGCCCATTCACTTCAATGGGCAGGGGCGGTGGAGGAGCATTGTATACACCACTCCTGCACCACCCATAAGATGCTGCTTGCAGGACTTTTTTCCTGTCCTGGAAGTGCACTGTCCCAGTGTGAAAGAACTCAGGCTTTCACACTGGGGCTGCAGAAGAGGCATTTTACAGGCGCTTTTTTTTTTAGCACAAAAACGCCTGTAAATCGCCTCAGTGTGAAAGGGGTCTAACTATAGTAGTTTAGTTGCCCAGGCATACCCATGTAAGGTGAGTGTCCATTATGGCATTGTCCATGGCTTGGATGTCTCTGAATGTCCCAGTGTCTTCAGCAGCAGACACAATCCCACATACAGACAGATTCCAGTCAACTAGGAAGATCCGGCCAAGAAGGACCCTGGACCTCAACCTTCCCCCTTTTTATATCACAGGTGGGCTGGCTAGGACCAAAAAGCCCGGGAACATAACTTCCACAAGTTAACTCTTCCCCTGAGCCTGGGCCAGCCATTAACTGACTAGAACCAAACACAATTCAACCTACCTACACACAGAGTACACCTGGCGATTATAATGAACTAATCCCTTCCATTCAGATTGAGGGCCTGTTCACATCTAGTGATTTGAGATCACAGACCGAATTGCCGTGATTCTGCTTGTGATTCTAAATCACACTGCAATGTTGGCAAAGTGCATTGTACAAAGCTTGTCACCCACAAAGGTGCAGGAGCTTCTTTTGGGTGATATGCAATGCAATTTGGCACAATTGCCATGCGAAAAATCGTGCAGCAATTGCAGTAAAACTACGCCACATTCTGGTACCATTAAAAATGAAACACGCATGCTGTGTTTTGCCAGCACTGCACAGGGCCTGAATATGCAAAGGACATGGTGAAATAGCTGTTTCTTCAGAGCAACAAAAGATAGGAATCTGCTACAATGTTTGTTAAAATCTCTGAAGTGTATATTTTAAAAAAAAGTGGAGTTACTCTTTAACCCCTTGCTGACCAGCCATCGTCATTATACTGCGGCAGGTCAGCACGTTCCTGCCACCCATCATAGCTGTACGTCGGCCTTTTAAGCGAGGATAGCAGGCACTGCGGGATTGCCGATGCGCGTGACTGGTGGTCGCGATGACCGCCAGCCACGCGTGATCGCGATCACGAGAGCCAAAACAGAAATGTGTGTGTAAATCTGTCATCTCCTCTAGTCAGTTCCTTCCCCCTACAGTTAGAACACACATGAGGGAACACAGTTAACCACCCCTTCCCTGCCAGTGACATTTACACAGTAATCAGTGCATTTTTATAGCACTGATCGCTGTATAAATGTCAATGATCCCAAAAATGTGTCAAAAGTGTCCGATCTGTCCGCCATAATGTTGCAGTCCCGATAAAAATCGCAGATCACCGGCATTACTAGTAAAGAAAAAATAATAATAATAAAAATGCTATAAAAATACCATAAATCTTTCCCATAGTTTGTAGACGCTATAACATTTGCGCAAACCAATCAATATACACTCATTGCGATTTTTATTATCAAAAATATGTCCAAGAATACATATTGGCCTAAACTGAGGAAAAAATGTGATTTTTTTTTTTTAAAAATGGGGATATTTATTATTGCAAAAAGTACAAAATATTGTGTTTTTTTTCTAAATTGTGGCTCTTTTTGTTTATAGCGCAAAAAAAAGAAAAAAAAAAAAAAAACGCAGAGATGATCAAATACATACCACCAAAAGAAAGCTCTATTTGTGGGGAAAAAAGGACGTCAATTTTGTTTGGGTACAGCGTTGCACGACAATTGTCAGGTAAAACAACGCATTGCCGTATCCGAAAAAAAATGGCCTGATCACTAAGCAGCCAAATCTTCCGGGGCTGAAGTAGTTAAATGCTAGAAGCCACTCTGGAATACATTTCCTTCACTGGCTTTAAGGATATGCTCACCTTTTGTAATATGTTACAAGTTACATCCATATTTAGGGTGTAACATGTAAAATGTTATTTTGGAGCAACCCCTCACCCTCCCTGTGACAGCAGATGGGTAATCCTCTACCCGCATGCACTGTCACATTTGAAAAACAGCAAAGATATGTGGGGCTCTACCCACACTGCTGCATAGTTCATTCACAGAGTTCTGTGAATGAATGGACTCAGCGCTATCTTTAATGCGGGGCAAAGGGGGCAGCTGCCCAGGGCCCAGTTGTTGATGTGGGACCCTTGAGCCCGTGCCAGTGTTGTCATAGATCTGACATTCTGCCTGTCACATTGAGGCCGCTGCAGTCCCACCTCCTAGCTCCTGCTGCTGCCATTGCCGGCATTAGTGGTTAGTTGATAGGACCGCCCGGTGTGTAGCAACCAACCACGTGGTTAGTCCGGCTCTGCCCCTGCATTCAGCAAAAATCGGAACTTTCTCCTGCAGTCCTGGCTGCTGCCACACCTCCCGGCTCCCACATGCAGCTGACAGTAGTGGTTAATTATTAGGACCACTCAGCATCTAGCAACTAACCACAGGGTTCATCTGACTCTACCCACGCCCCCCTGGGTTCAGTGGAGGAGCACGGTACTTCATGCTCTAGACTGTGCTGCTGCGGCTGTTGCCAGTGCCACATGGCTTATCTGACTCTGCTCTTCAAACCCCCCTGTGTTCAGTGGAGGAGCACGGGCTTCCTCCTCCAGACCTGACTGCTGCAGCTGCTGCCAGTGCCAGTGTAGTGCACTCAAGGAAGGTAAGCAAATGCTCCGATTTATTGCTAGAGGGGGAGCAGCTCTGGTGTCCCTGATATAAGAAGGAGGGGACCCTGATGAAGGGGGGAAATGTGTGGACCCTGATGTAAAGGGGGTGGATCTGAGGACCATGATGTAAGAATGGGAAAACTCTGGGGACCCTGATGTAAGAAGGGGGGTTCTCTGGTGACCCTGATGTAAGGAGGGAGCTCTGGGGACCCTGATGTAAGAAGGGGCTCTGGGACCCTGATGTAAAGAGGGGACACTGGGGACCCTGATGTAAGGAGGGGGGCTCTCTGGGAAACCTGATGTAAGGAGGGGGTTCTCTGAGATCCCTGATGTAAGGAGGGGGCTCCTGGGACTCTGATGTAAGAAGGGGGGCTCTGGGGATCCTGATGTAAGAAGGGGGGCTTTGAGGACCCTGATGTAAGGAGGGGGCTCTGGTGACCCTGAAGGAGGGGGCACTGTGGACCCCGATATATAGAGGAGATAACTCTGGGGATCCTGATTTAAGTTTGGGGGCTCTGGGGACCTTTATACAAGAAAGGTGACTCTGGGGACCATTATAAAAGGTGGGGAAACTCTGGGGACTTTGATCGAAGGAGGGAGGATTCTACACTGTCACTGATCCTATCCCCCCAAGCACTGCCACTGATCCCATACCCGCAACAGCACTGCCACTCATTCCACCCCCCCCCAGCACTGCCACTAATCACACCCCCCATCACTGCCACTCATCCCATTCCCCCAGCACTGTCACTCATAACACCCCTTCCACCCCCTGCCATTGATCACAACCCCTACAACTCCAGCAACCAATGGGTGAGCAGTGATGATGTTCAGTAGTTTCTAGCATCCAATCAGTGAGTGTACGGATGTGCAGTAACCTCTAGCAACCTATCAGCAAGCAGAAATGATGTGCTGTGACCTCTAGCAACTAATCAGTGAGCCATAGTGTGTGCTGTAACCTCTACCAACCAGTCAGTGAGTGGTAATGTTATGCTGTAACCTTTGGCAACCAATTGCAATAGCTGCCTGATCTGCTGCAGTAAACAGAGTTTGAGTCTAGCTGCTATTCATTTTATTTAGAGCAGGCAGAGAGTGAAATTGCAAGGTGGGGGCCCAAAAACTAGAGTTAGACTTACCGGTAACTCTGTTTCTAGGAGTTGTCAAGGATAGCATTAGAGAGATAGGCTCCACCTCCGGAGGCAGGAAACACACATTCAGATCCTTAAAGGGCGCTTCGTACCCTCTTCCTCAGTCTTTAACCGAGAACTTCCCCGGAACAGCTTCTAAAATGATAAAAACACTCGTCCAAAGTTATAACAGCATATAGGGAGGGAATCCCTGCTGTCCTGGATGACTCCTAGAAACAGAGTTACCGGTAAGTCTAACTCTAGTTTTCTCTAGTCATCTGTCCAGGACAGCACTAGAGAAGATCAACAAGAACTTACCAGATTAGGGGGGGACTACCGCTTGGAGGACTTTTCTCCAAAATGTTTGGTCTTGCGCTGAGATAGGGTCCAATCTATAATGCTTCATGAAAGTCGAGTAGTTTGACCATGTGGCTGCTCGACAGATTTGTTCTGGTGTCGCTCCAGCTCACTCCGCCCAAGAAGCCAGTGTGGAGTGAGCCATGGGGGAAAAGGGACCTTCCTTTTTAAAATTTTGTAAGCTTCCATAGTAACTTGTTTAATCGACCTTGTGATTGTGCCTTTCAAACCTTGGAACCCCAATTTTTTTCCCAAATGCAAAATAAATAGAGCATTGGATTCTCCAATGCTTTTCGACAATTCCAGATACCGTAAGACACAGGCTCACACATCCAGTTGGTGGAATTCTGTTTCCTTTGGATTGGTTGGGGACCCACAGAATGAAGGCAAAACAATTTCCTGAGTCCTGTGGAATTTTGACACTACTTTAGGCAAAGAACCTGGGTCTGTACGTAGTACCAGCCTGTCTTCAAAACTTTGCAGGAAAGGCTCCTTAAGGGAAAGTGCCTGCAGCTTGCTAATGTGTCTAGCTGTGGATATGGCCACTAAAAAGACAGTTTTCAGCGTGACCCATTTAAAGGACAGCTCTTCCTTTTGCAACCATTTTATCCAACCTTGCAATGCTGGCGACAGGTCCAATTTTGGCAGAATCTTGAATGGAACAGGTCTAATTCTAGCTAACCCCTTAAAGAACCTGCTAACTAGCGGGTCTAATGCCAGGGGTTGCTCTAAAAAAAACAGACAAGGCCAAGACCTGTACTTTTAATGTACTAATGGCCAGTCCTTGATCCGCACCGTCTTGTAAAAACTCCAAGACGGCTGGGATACCTGCAGA
Source organism: Aquarana catesbeiana (assembly GCF_042186555.1). Classification (NCBI taxonomy): domain Eukaryota; kingdom Metazoa; phylum Chordata; class Amphibia; order Anura; family Ranidae; genus Aquarana; species Aquarana catesbeiana. The sequence continues at coordinate 187,668,131 of NC_133324.1, forward strand.
CACCTTCTTGGTTTCTAACCATGAACAAAAAACTTTCAAAAATGTAACATAAATTGCTTGGGTTACTTTCTTTCTACTAGAAAGAATTGTGTTTACCACCCTGTCCGAGAGTGCCTTAGACTTCAGGAGGCTTTCTTCAGACACCAAGCTGCCAATTTTAGAGTCTGTATTTTTGGTAATAGAACTGGGCCCTGGGACAGCAGATCCTTCCTCTCGGGCAGCATGAGGAAGGCTCCTCTGTCAGGCGTAAAAGCGTGGAAAACCACAACCTCTTCGGCGAATACGTGACCACTAGTATCATTGTGGTATGCTCTTAAACAAATTTCCTCAGGACCAGAGGAAGAAGTTTGAACGGGGGGGGGCATAACAAATGGGAAAAGCCCACCTCTGGGCCAACGCGTCTATCCCCTTGGTCCCTACTTCTCTTTCTAGCGAGAAGTACACCGGAACCTTGGCATTTCATTTGTTAGAGAACAAATCCACCTCTGGGAGTCCCCATTTCTCTACTATTAGCTGGAAGATTTCCCTGTTTAGTGACCATTCTGACTCGTACACTTGGTGTCGGCTCAGAAAGTCCACCAGGTGGTTGTCCACTCCTTTTAGATGGACTGTGGATATTGACTTTAGGTTTCTCTCGGCCCAAAAAAAGATGGCACTCGTTAGTCTGATTAAGGACGGACATCTTTTGTTCCCCTTTGCTTGTTTAAATAAGAGACTGCTACAGCACAGTCCAAGAGGACTTGTACGTGGTGACTTTTCAGCTCTCTGGCAAATGCCCTTAGCGCTTCCCAGATTGCCTGTAACTCCCTCCAGTTGGCTGATCTTTGGGACTGCACTTTCTCCCAATGCGCTTGGGCTACACTTGACCCCCAGTGGGCCCCCCAGCCCCAAGCACTGGCATCCGTGATGATACAGATGGACACTGGAAGAGACCATAATAGACCCTGCACAAGGTTCTCTTCGTCCCCCCCACCACCACAGAGACCTCCTGGTCTTTGGAGATAGGCAGAAAGTCATGTCCAGCGATTCCTGCGCTCCGTCCCAGCTGTTCAGGATATTGGCCTGGAGACACCTGAAATGGGCCCTTGCCCATGGTACTGCAGGGATTGTTGCTGCCAGGAAACCCAGACCCGACTTACCTGATTTGAGGGAAACTGCCAGATTGTTTTGAAAAAAGGCTGCAGTCGCCTTCACCTTTTCTACCTTCTCCTCTGTGAGATAGATCTTCTGTGTCACTGAGTTCACCAAGAACCCTAAATACTGTAAGACCTGTGTCGGGGTTAGGTTCGACTTCTCCCTGTTTATCAACCACACCAATTTTTTTAGAAAGGAAATGGCCATCCACAGATCTCCTTGTAATTGGAGCGCGGAGGGTGCAAAAAAAATAAAAGGTCATCTAAGTATGGGATGACCAATATCCCTATTCAGTTTCAGGGGGGTCAGTGCCTCTGCCAGGATTTTTGTAAAAATCCTGGGGGATGAGGACAGGCTGAATGGTAGGGCCCTGAATTGAAAATGTCGAACCTGCCTTCCCCACTGGATTGCCACCCTCAAAAATTTTTGAGATTCCTCGTGGATCGGGACTTGTAAATAGGTGTCCCTCAGATGGAGGAAGGTCATGAAGCAATCTGGGGCAAGAATTGACTTCACCGAAAAGATTGTTTCCATCCTTAATTTCTTGTAGGTTACCCAGTTGTTCAGTGACTTCAAATTCAATATTAGGTGGAATTTGCGTAACGGTTTCCTTTCTACAAAAACGTGAGAGTAGAAACCATGGTTTACTTCTTGCTATGGCACTGGGATAAGAACCCGCTGGTCTACCAAGTCACCAATTTGTGACAACAGGGCCGTCGTCTTCTGAGGATCCCTGGGAGGCGTGGTTACGAACGTCCTTGCGGGCGGAGTGCCCTTGAACTGAATTTGATAGCCTTCCCTGATTATTCTCAGTATAAATGTATTTGGGGTAGTATTTTCCCACTGTGGGAGGAACTGCCCCAATCTCACGGGAACCAAGTCACTGGGATTTGGTGGATTTCTTAGGAGAGGAAAACAGGACACCTTTCTGTTTTCCCCTTCTCCACTATTTTTTTAGAGGTTGACCCTTTTAGAGGTCTGTCCTTGTGATGGCCCTTGCCTTTGGGGACGAAAAAAACTTTTCCCCGGGGCTTTCTTACTTTCTATAGGAAAAGCCTTTTTCTTGTCTGAAGTACGGTCTAGAACTTTTTCTAGATTCTGCCCAAATAAGAGGTCTCCTTCAAATGGGATGCCATACAGCCTAACCTTTGAGGCCGGGTCCCCCGACCAGGATTTTAACCATAAAGACCTGCGAGAGAAATTTATAAGGACAGCGGTCTTTGCCGATAGCTTGACCGACACAGCAGATACGTCTGCCATATAACCTGCCATTTTTTTGAAGCATGGGAAGGGAATCAAGAATTTCCTTCCTTGAGGTCCCACTTTCCAAATGGCCTTGTAATTGGTCCAGCCAGACCTCCAAATTATGAGCCACTATTGTTGTAGCCATTGCTGGTTTTAGATTTGTCATGGATACTTCCCATGACCTTTTCAGCAGTACCTCCATCCTCTTGTTCATGGGTTCCCTAGGGACACCCATGTCCTCAAAGGCGAGGTCCGTTGATATGGCACACTGGGAAAAGGCTGCTTCCACTTTTGGCTCGTTGCTCTAAATACAGGCAAAATGCTCACTGAAAGGCAATCTCCTCATCAGACTTTTTGGAAAAAATCATTTTTTCTCTGGTTCCATCCACCAGTTCGCTATGTACCGGAAATACTCTGTTTTGGTCTTCGTTCATGGTTTGATACACCTGATCATGTGGGACAAGGAGGCCTGCTCTTCATTGATCTCTAGCGTCTCGTAGATCACCCCCCAATAAGGCATTCACCTCCTCGAGTGAGAGCCTGTATTTGGGTGAATTTGTCCCTTGGCTCGGAATATCTTTGGATGATGCTGTGTCACTTGGCTCATCCAAAGAATCTGATTCCTCTCCCACTGATTCGTCACCCTCCTCTGGGGATGAAACGGGGGGAACTGCGGCTGGTTGTTTTGTGGTTTCAAGGTTTGCCAGCATCGACCTAATGGACTTCATTTCCTTCTGAACACCAGAAATCAATTCCTTGCATGCCCCCGTTGCCTCCTTGTAAACCAATTTATCAATGCAGGGTTTACAAAGGGGCTTGTTCCACCCTTCCTTTAAATTTTTTCATACATGACAGACACCTCTTCTTCCCCCCTGACCTCTCCGGTTCTTTGGGCTGAGCCTGAGACAAGAGAAGGAGAGAAGAAAAGGGAGGCAAAAGGAAGGGAAAAAACAAAAACAAGCTGCTGTCAGAAAAAACCTTAGTCAATCAGTGGGTGTAATACTTCACCAACATCTATGTGCACCCCCACCAGCCACTGACGCGATTCACCTGACTCTTTAGCCCGGATCCCGTCTCAAAGGGGGGGACAAAAAAAGGGCTACTTGAGCTGGGCCAACACCACTGCCACCTGGTTCAGCCTATATCCATGCTGTCCTCTGTTCCTTGCTGGAGCATCTTGCTGTGGATCAGAATTGTCCTGTGGCTGGCGTTCTTTTAAAACAACCACCATGGCTCCGGCGTCCATACTCGCCGCATGACCCGGAAGTGGAAGTGGTGCCCTGGAAGTCCCCATCCTCCTCCTGCGTCCAGGAGGAGGCCGGAACTCGAGGCCTACACCTGCCACCCGCCGGACTCACACCAGGATACCATAGTATCCGGCCAGCCATGCGGGGAACGCCAGCCCACCGAGAGCTATACTGGAGGAGGACGCCGGTACCAGCTCTTCTGCAGCCTGAACGGGGGACCCAGATGCCTGCCACCTTTCCCAGGTACTGCAGACCTCCTTTCCCTTCTCCCATAGGCAGCTCCTAGGCTCAGGGGAAGGAGGGCTCCATTCAGCCTCCTCCCCCGGTGGAGGAAACACAAAGACTGAGGAAGAGGGATGGAAGCCGCCCTTTAAGGATCTGAATGTGTGTTTCCTGCTTTCGGAGGTGGAGCCTGACTCTCTAGTGCTGTCCTGGACAGACGAATAGAGAAAAAAAGTTTGCCCAGGGTCAAATCAATAATAAAGAGCAAGTAAACTTCCTCTGCTTACATTTACCTATAGGTAAGCCTATAACAAGGCTTACCTATAGGTAGTGAAAACATCTCCTAAACGTCTACCATTTAGGAGATAGTTAAAATACATGCAGCCAGTGACATCACTGGTGCATGCACTCAGAGAGCGGCCATGGGTGCCGTTCCTTCCGAGCCCTGTGCCGCAGGGCTGTCTTTAAGGCAGAGCAAAAGGGGCAGCTGCCCTGGGCCCTGTCATTGTTGTGGGGCCCAAAGCAGCTGCCTCATACTTGCCAACTATATCAGTTTAAAGTCCCTTGAAGTTTTAATCCTGTGCTGTATCCCGATATCTCAGTGTGAAGTGCTGGTACTAATGCTGCCCAGCTCTGCCCTATTGTTGTGTACAGATGACTCACCTGCAGACCCTGTGTTTACATGTACATAACCGGCATTCATATGTAAATAGCGGCGGCATTGCTAAGTAAACAGCTGCGGCCGGCTGCATTGATATGTAAATGCAATGCATACTAGCTCATTAAGCCTTTGTCTTACAGAGTTTGCAACCTCTTTAAAGACGATCCTGAATGGACTACAAGTCCCATCTTGCATTGCAACAGAAGGCTTGTAGTTCTCAAAGAACTGTGACGGTGTTGGTGAACATCCTCATAATTAAATTGATTCTTTCTGTCCTTCAGTAAATGTCTGCCCATATGGAGGTACAGGCAGACAACTGTACTGAGAGTCTGAAGGAGCATGGCATTGTTTTTGCCATCAACTGATATCAGATACAATGCTTTACAGTCTGCAGTGCAAAATAATATTAAATGCACAATTTTTCGCTGGAAATATTATGTGCATGTATTTATTTATTTTTAATAAAAGGTGTACTTTAAGGTCTGTAAGTAAGCCCCAAAGCAGATTTCTGTCTGCAGGGGCCCCAAGGGCTACACAGTAAGTACCAAAGTTCTGAATGGAGCCCCTAGAGTGAAGTTTGGGCATCAGGGTTGTAACCTTTTCTAACTGAATCACAAATGAGGAAAAACATTCTTTCTGGAGTTCCACTTAAATCATTGTTCTACTGTTCTAACCTAAGCTGTGTACATTTTTTATGTGGTATGTATCAGCTTATTTTTGTTATAAGCCATATAAGGTATACTTATCGCACTTCAAAGCATCCCTCTTTCAGATAAGTATGATGATAAGTTCACATCAAGTAAATAAAGCAGGCTTATTTATTCAGCATGTCAAAACCACGAACACTTGAAACTCAAAAAATTATTTTCAAACTGGTTTGCTTATTTTTAAAACAAATTTGTATGTGCAATAGCACAACAACATGTTAATGATAGTATATAAAAAATAAAGAAATTACACTTTTTACATGACTCTGATAGTAACTTCAAACTCAGCTAAAAAAATAATTATAATTATATTTTATTTGTATAAATTAAAACCATATTGATAAATATTAAAATACATATTGGAGGTCATAAATGTATCAACAGCATGAAAAAGGTGTCAAGGTGATCGCTGTAATGAGGTTGATGCATTTTGCGGGAAAACCTCTGCTTCCTCAGGACCTTACAGACTGATATTCCACTATTATTATGATGCCATACAAGACACTGCATATAGAAAACAGAGTAAATAAGGTGACAAAGTATGTGACCATAAAACAATAAAAATAATAATAACAAAGCAGAAATAATCATACATAAAATACATAAATGTAACACCTAATTTTTTTTCCTTCTCTCTTCCACCCTTGACCCCTGTTTTCCTATGCGGTGTTACATTTTCTGTAGTTTCAGTGTCTTGTATGGCATTTTAATGATAGTGTAATGTCCAACTTGGAAATCATCCCCTTATTACGGCAACCATCAGGGAGTTCATAATCATATACAAATAACAGAGAATACCTTAGATTGTTCCCTGGCCCCACTTCTAGGCAACCCCTGCTTTTCCCTGGGAGTGACAAAAAATTATCATCAATGGTCCCACCTGTTGAAGAAACCAAACATTTCTTGATAACCTTTAAACTTTTTCATCATTGTGCTACATCCCTTAGTTGTCCTATCTTCAGGTTAAATTTCCTGACTTATAAACACAAAAAAAGTCACTTTGCTAGAATGCGTGCCTAGTGAGGGGTCCACACAGACATTTAATTTCTTGGGGAAAGTAGGGGAAAGGGGAAAATAAATATGACTGCTCAAACCAGCTGAGAGATGAATTGTAAGCAGAACTTAACGTGACAATCACAGATATTTCCAGGAAATATGTTTTCTTTTATATTCATGAAGCTCACTTAGCAGCCAATTATATAATTATGATGCACTGGAATAGAACCCCCACCATTTTGCATTAAATAAAGCAATAAATATTCAAAACAAGCTATATATATCAGTGCCATCTTAAGAGCATTAAAGGCCCCCGGGCAACACAGTACGCTGGGGCCCTGTCTACACAATCACGCACGATTGCGCAAAGTTTGCACATTTTCTCTTTCTCCTCTGCAGCCTTTTTCCTCTTCTGTGCTCCACTCAAAACATTACGTTTCATTTCTGCTCTGAAGGTTATTTTCACCAACACGTAATAAAGTTTCTTTTTCCTCACCTTTCCTACACTTCCTCGAACTAGTGGCAACTCTAAGATTGATATATAAGGGGGACATAAGATAAGATATTACAGTCAAAACTTGGGGGGGGGGGGGGGGGGCACTAATAACTTTCACCACTAAATCATACAACTAAAAAAAACTAAATATATATAAATGTACACACTCACACTCTGGTGCTGCCTGGTGGGTATTAATGCTGGCGTGGGTACTGCTGGTGCTGGTGGGTATTAATGCTGGCGTGTGTACTGCTGCCTGGCTCCTCTGAGACGCGGAAGTGTGACAGGAAGCTGCAGCATGCGCCTGCAGTAGAGAGCAAAGCCGATGCTTCCTGTATCTGTCACAGGCGGAGTGCATTTCATATCACTCCGCCTCTGAAGAGCCGGAACTACACAGAAAGCATCGGCTCCATTCTTCACAGTGGCAGCTGACACACACTGCACACTGCCAGCTGCTGACTGATATCGGGACTGATCGCGCGGGACTCTGTCTCTGTGAGGGAGCATCGCACAGCACTGGCTGAAAGTGGCAGCGAACTTTGTGACATCTGAATGATGCTTGGCCGGGGGCCCCTGGGCAGGTGGGGCCGCCCAAGCAAGTGGGGCCCCCAGGCAACTGCCCAGCGTGCCCATGCGAACAGACGGCCCTGATATATATAGATATATATATATATATATATATATATATATATATATATATATATATATATATATATATATATATATATATATAAAATCTATTATAGACAAATAAGCTCCCTTTTGCATATCTTCTGGGGCATGTGCTGACATTCAATCGTCCTTGGGAAATGTACACAACATAGTGACAAACTTATAAGGATTTAGTCTACCTTTAAATCCAGAGCTCCATCTTCACATCTAACCGCAGTCCTTTCTCACCCAGAAATCCCTTAATAGACACTTGAGCAAAACAGGCTAGAAAAATACAATATTACATGTTATTGTTGGAAATACTTTACATATTCCCAGGAGTTTAAAAATGAACTTGATTTTAATGGTGTTTACGCACACCCCCACAGTCTACTGCCTTTTAGATGCAGCCTAACTGCATTACAGTAATGAATAGTGAGGGCTCATCGTGGCCTTAGCTCAGACTTGTCTCCTCACCCCTTTAATATATATGGAAAACAACACCTGAAAGAGCTTGGCCTTATTACATATTACAAACTGTATATCATATATAGAAATAAATATAGTAAGGGAAATATAAAGGAGATTTTGAATAGCTACAGTATTTGACACACATTAGGTAATATGAAGTAGGAGAAGCTTTCACTTTAAATAGCAATAAATAAATCTTTGTATACAAGCTCTAATTAGACTTTTTGTGGACTGATCAAAAGGAAACATCTGTTTCCCACAAACATCGGTACCCACTTAAGAAACTAGAGGTTCTTTGGACCTTTTACTATATAACTGGAGGTGCTTCACAAAACTTAAGTCTCCGCTCCTGTAAATCCATCCAGTGTTTCCTGTAATCAGTGGTGGCTGGACAGAAGTCCGTCTAACATATCACATACTGTGGATATGCACAGATAAAGGACCCAAACACTGCACACCTAACAAAGCCATTAGTAAACAGGTGTAAGCAGCCTCCGCCCCTAATGTGTTTCACCGCATCCACGGGCAGTGGTGTATTTAGGTTTTGTGCTGCCCTAGGCCTGACTAAGCTCGCGCACCCCCTAATTTAACTATGACCCACCCCTTCCTGTCAAGGCCACACCCCTTCCTTTTTAAGATCCGCCCTGTCATCTTCATGGGAGGACAGAGGGACACCGCGGGAGGAGGACAGTGAGCGATACAGCATCTTTTCATTTGGGGGTAAGGGGATATGTGCTGGGTGCTTTGGGAGGCTCTTGCACTGAAGTCGTGTCCCTCCTCTGTGGCTCCTCCTCCTCCTGGCTGTGTACTGAGTGTGTGTGGCTGACAGCGGGGAGAGAGGTGTCGGCTGCTACGGAAAGCCCATCGCCGCTTGTGGGACTCCAGGCGGCAGAAGTCCTGGGTGCCCACGCTGGCGCATCCCTGTCTGGCCAGTTACCAAAACTCAGTGCCGTAACTTGTTGTGGGCTCTGGGACAGTGGCGTCACTAGGGTTGGCCTAGAGGATATCAGGTTAGGTACTTCCTAATGGCTCAGTTCCTGGGAACAGTAATGTATAATGGCCAACAGGCTCTCTTACCAGACCCGGTGAAACTGCAACAGTGATTCCTCCGGCTGGACGTTCAATCACTCCGGGTTTCCCAGGCCAACTCTAGTCAGTAGTGTAGCATGTCTCTACCCTGGCAGTGGCTTCATCTTTCTCCCCCTCTGGTGTTGCGTGTACAGCGTGGCTCTCTGATGGTGCGTGTACAGCATGGCTCTCTGGTGGTGCATGTACAGCATGGCTCTCTGGTGGTGCATGTACAGCATGGCTCTCTGGTGGTGCATGTACAGCATGGCTCTCTGGTGGTGCATGTACAGCATGGCTCTCTGGTGGTGCATGTACAGCATGGCTCTCTGGTGGTGCATGTACAGCATGGCTCTCTGGTGGTGCATGTACAGCATGGCTCTCTGGTGGTGCATGTACAGCGTGGCTCTCTGGTGGTGCATGTACAGCGTGGCTCTCTGGTGGTGCATGTACAGCGTGGCTCTCTGGTGGTGCGGGAACAACGTGGCTCTCTGGTGGTGCGGGAACAGCGTGGCTCTCTCTCTGGTGGTGCGTGGCTCCCTATCTGGTGGTGAGGGTACAGCGTGGCTCCCTCTCTGGTGGTGCGGGTACATCGCGACTCCCTCTCTGGTGGTGCGGGTACATCGCGACTCCCTCTCTGGTGGTGTGGGAACAACGTGGCTCTCTGGTGGTGCAGGTACAGCGTGGCTCTGGTGGTGCGGGTACAGCGTGGCTCTGGTGGTGCAGGTGCAACGTGGCTCTCTGATGTGCGGGTACAGCGTGGCTCTGGTGGTGCGGGTACAGCGTGGCTCTGGTGGTGTGGGTACAACGTGGCCCTCCGGTGGTGTGGGTACAGCGTGGCTCTGGTAGTGCGGGTACAATGTGGCCCTCTGGTGGTGCGGGTACAGCATGGCTCTTGTGGTGCGGGTACAGCGTGGCTCTGGTAGTGCGGGTACAGCGTGGCCCTCTGGTGGTATGGGTACAGCGTGGCTCTTGTGGTGCGGGTACAGCGTGGCTCTGGTAGTGCGGGTACAATGTGGGCCTCTGGTGGTGTGGGTACAGCGTGGCTCTGGTGGTGCGGGTACAGCGTGGCTCTGGTGGTGCGGGTACAGGGTGGCTCTGGTGGTGCGGGTACAGCGTGGCTCTGGTGGTGCGGGTACAGCGTGGCTCTGGTGGTGCGGGTACAGGGGTACAGTGTGGCTCCCCATCTGGCTTCCCCCAGCACAGTATTCTCTTTTTCTCCTCCTGTAACCCCCCAGCAGAGTGCATGCATGCTGGGGGCTGTAGCATGATGTCTGACACACACAGGGGCCGCCATTCTTTAGGGATTACATTTCCTATGATGCCCCCAGAGTCTTCTGATTGGCCCTCTGCTGTGGCCAATTATGGGGAGGGAAACAGCGGGGAGGAAGCTGGGCGGTGGCACGGTAAAACCAATTAGAGCCGCTCTCTCTCTTCTCCGTTCAGCTGACAGAAAGGGGAGGGGGGGGCGAGCGGGGGAGATACACAGACAGCCCGCATCTCTCCTCTCCCTGTCACAGCGCTGCTCCATTTACCAGAGAACTCCCTCGCTCGCCCCCCCCTCCCCTTTCTGTCAGCTGAACGGAGAAGAGAGAGAGAGCGGCTCTAATTGGTTTTACCGTGCCACCGCCCAGCTTCCTCCCCGCTGTTTCCCTCCCCATAATTGGCCACAGCAGAAGGCCATTCAGAGAGAGAGAGAGAGAGACAGAATCGCGGCTTTACGGGGCGGCTTGACGGCTCCTGTGCGGGAGGAGAGCGGGTGCCGTTTTGGTGGGGGCGGCTTTTTTGCCGCCCCCCACAAAGTGCCGCCCTAGGCCTGGGCCTTGTTGGCCTAGGCCAAAACACAGCACTGCCCACGGGACTTAATCAAGGAGGATTAAGCCTGGGGGTGGCTGTATGTTACCCCAGAGCACATCTTCTTCAGTCAGTTAGTAACCAGGGCCTAATGATTATTCATTTATATTGAATGTCAGGATGCAAAACTTAGCGGGGTGAAAATGCCCCTTGTGACCCGGTAGGAAAGTACTAGATTTTTTATACAGTCTTGTCCTAATACAGACATATGGTACCTTACAGTTATAGTTACATTATTAGGAAGGCACGGGCAATATTTCCCCCTAGCGAAATAGCAAGGGGGCTATTTAGTAGATTCAAATACTACTAGTATGTTCTTAGCAGAGCAAACCTAGCCTCTGTTTTTCCCTGCCAAATCACTGATAGTGGGGATGTTCTTAAATTTGCTCACCTTTCTATTCTAAGAGCTCTGGGATATGCACCTGGACACATAAACAGAGAGGTATGAAAAACTGGTACAGTATAACATTGGCATAATTGATGAAGACATGCCCAGTGCCCACTTTGATCTAAGAGTAAGAGGTATGAGGGCTGTTATTGCCCTGTCAACTATTTCTGAGCTTGACACTGAGCTAGGACTCAGAGGTAACACTAATCATCAGGGGTGCGGGCTTTGTTTGCAGGTAAGTGTCACATAATGTGCTAGTATGCAATGCATACTAGCACATTATGCCTTTACTTTGCAGAGAAGAAGAAAGAAAAATCCATCAGGGTTTACTTCCTCTTTAAGGGCACATATGTATTCATCTGCTGTAGCTGTTCTGTCGCTTGACAATGTCTCTGTTGTGTATTTTTTCAAAAGTTTCAACATAAAAGTACTAAAATTCTCTAAGATGTACAGTATATACTTTATCTTTCAGCTTAAGATAAAACATTAGGCAGATTGGGGCCCTAGACATCTAGAAGCTTTAACTTCCCTTCTATTAACACTGATGAGGAATGCTATAAGTACAGAAAAGCTGCCTCATTTGCATTGTCTGTACCAGCATGGGCCATCCAATTCAATGCTTATCAGCACTCTTCACAGCAGAGTCTGCACACCCTTCAATGACTGGCTGTACACAGGTGGGAGTCTCAGCCAGGAGATGAGCTTGCTATCCACCGCCCTCTACTGCACCATCCATAGGAACTACACCTTCATTATGTTTAGGCAAGTCATGAACAAAAACAGCTTTTTCTGTCACCCGATGTTTCAAAGGTTTTGGGGGGCATCATTATCCTCGTCTTCATCCTCAGATGATCCAGACACAGCAAACTTGCGATCATGCAAAGGCGATTCTATTTCTGTAATAAACTTTAGCATACCTTCTCCCTTCACAGGCTCAGGTGGATCATCTTGCTTCATAGCCTCCTGCTGCTGTGACAAGGGCACAGAACTTCCTTGGCCTGATGACACATTGCCAGTCAAAACACCTGACTGCTGATCACCCACAGCCTGTCTGCAAGAGCTTTCTCCACCTTCTGCAAGCATACTGATACTTGGCACAGGATGCGAAGATTTTCCAGCGTACTGGCCAGAAACACAGTCCAAGCCCACAGAAACTTTTTTGCATTTCACTGACCTTGGCTTCTCGCACTCTGGTGATGCCTGCCCTCTATGGCTCCTCTGCGCATTGCACAGAAGTGATCATCGTTTCCATACTTTTCCTTGAAAGCTCCAATGGTTTCTTTCAATGCAGCCACCAGCAGACTCTGCTTTTCCACTTAGGCCTCCAAAGCTATTAACTCAGGCCGCATCTGTCTTCTTTTGGAACTTTGAAGCCGGTCACTTGCAATTTATTTATGCCTGAAGTCAAACTTTAACTTCGCGAGTACTTCCTCCTTGGCGACTCTCGCAATCTCCGCACAGACCTTCTTTCTGTAGGTTGCCAGGCTTTCACCTTTAGCTGGGCCATTTCCCAGGACCTCAAACACTGGTATGGGAGGACCAGTACTCTGGCCATCCAGGGGATCCTCCCCTGGGTCCACCCCAGATTCCTGCATCCACTCTGGGTATAGGAAGTAATCAAGCTCCTTGGATCAGTAGGCCTCACTGGAGCTCAGGAGAGCAGCAGTAGTGCAGCCACACCCTTTGCAGCTATAACAGTTTCAACTTTTCTGGGAAGGCTGTCCATGAGGTTTAGGAGTGTGTCTATGGGAATGTTTGACCATTTTTCCAGAAGCGCATTTGTGAGTTCAGGCACTGATGTGGACAAGAAGCATACCTCCCAACATTTTGAGATGGGAATGAGGGACACCTACTTGCAAACGTATGTAGGCATAGGACACGCCCCCAACACACCCACTTAAAAGCAGAATTAACCCAAAAAGGGCTCAGCTGGGGCCCTGGGAGACACAAGATGGATTGGACCTGGATTCTGTTTCCATGACTTTTTAATTGTAAAATCCAGCGTGTACAATGAGAGCAGGGAGCCACGGACCCCCTGGAGCTAAATAAGGGGTCGCTATGGCAACTCCTGCACCCCTTCACACTATGCCAGTGACCCTATGGACTAAGACTGGGATGTCATTAAAGTACACGTGCGTGTAATGATTGCCTCCTGATGACGCAATCATTATTTGCGAAACACATAGAGGCTGCTGGGAAATCACACGTGACGCCACAACTTCATCTCCCGTCAGGCGAAAGCGAGGCTTGGTCCGCAAGCCGGAACACGAGCGGGAATGAGGAGTGTTGCGCATGAGATAGACGGCGACCTTTGCCATCCATACAAACTGCTGGATTAGCTTGGTGCCGACTCTTGGGCACCGGCAACATGTGAGTTGTATAGCTTTTGTTTTTATACATATCTTCAATAAATAGTTTTAGCATATTGCACTATGTATGCCATTTGTTTCTTATGAGGACGGACTGAACAGCATCGGTCAGGGCCATCTTTAATTTTGATTGGGCCCTGGGCAAACATTTTCTTGGGGCCCCCCCTCCATTCTGAGACATAAAAAAAATAGCAGGTAGACTCAAAATCAGTTTACTGCAGCAGATCAGGCAGCGATTGCAATTGTTTGCCAGAGGTTACAGCCTATCATTACTGCTCAATGGCTGGTTTCTAGAGGTTACAACACATAATTTCTGCTTGCTGATTGGTTGCTAGAGGTTAATGTACATTATTAGCGCTCACTAATTGGTTGCTAGGGGTTACAGCACATCATTAGCATTTACTGATTGGTTGCTAGAGATTAAAGCAGATCACTACTTGTTTGCTGATTGGTTGCTAGAGGTTCATGCACATCATTACCTCTCACTGAGCAGTGGAGCAATCCCAAATAATTGAGCAAGTAAAGGAGCACATTAATACACATACTACAGGAGACAATCAGAGACTGCGGACATACTGCAGGAGACAATCAGAGACTGCGGACATTCTGCAGGAGATTACCAGAGACTGCGGACATACTGCAGGAGACAATCAGAGACTGCGGACATACTGCAGGAGACACACAGAGGCTGCAGACATACTGCAGGAGACAGAGACTGCGGACATACTGCAGGAGACAATTAGAGACTGCGGAAATACTGCAGGAGAAAATCAGAGACTGCGGACATACTGCAGGAGACAATCAGAGACTGCGGACATACTGCAGGAGACAATCAGAGACTGCGGACATACTGCAGGAGATACACAGAGGCTGCGGACATACTGCAGGAGACAATCAGAGACTGCGGACATACTGCAGGAGCCAATCAGAGACTGCAGAAATACTGCAGGAGCCAATCAGAGACTGCGGAAATACTGCAGGAGACAATCAGAGACTGCGGAAATACTGCAGGAGACACTCAGAGACTGCGGACATACTGCAGGAGACAATCAGAGACTGCGGAAATACTGCAGGAGACACTCAGAGACTGCGGACATACTGCAGGAGATTAACAGAGACTGCGGACAAAATGCAGGAGACAATCAGAGACTGCGGACATACTGCAGGAGATTACCAGAGACTGCGGACATACTGCAGGAGATTACCAGAGACTGCGGACATACTGCAGGAGACAATTAGAGACTATGTTCATACTGCAGGAGACAGAGACTGCGGACATACTGCAGGAGACAATTAGAGACTGCGGAAATACTGCAGGAGAAAATCAGAGACTGCGGACATACTGCAGGAGACAATCAGAGACTGCGGACATACTGCAGGAGACAATCAGAGACTGCGGACATACTGCAGGAGACACTCAGAGACTGCGGACATACTGCAGGAGACTAACAGAGACTGCGGACATAATGCAGGAGACAATCAGAGACTGCGGACATACTGCAGGAGACACTCAGAGACTGCGGACATACTGCAGGAGATTAACAGAGACTGCGGACATAATGCAGGAGACAATCAGAGACTGCGGACATACTGCAGGAGATTACCAGAGACTGCGGACATACTGCAGGAGATTACCAGAGACTGCGGACATACTGCAGGAGACAATCAGAGACTGCGGACATACTTCAGGAGACAATCAGAGACTGCGGAAATACTGCAGGAGACAATCAGAGACTGCGGACATACTGCAGGAGACAATCAGAGACTGCGGAAATACTGCAGGAGACAATCAGAAACTGCGGACATACTGCAGGAGACAATCAGAGACTGCGGAAATACTGCAGGAGACACTCAGAGACTGCGGACATACTGCAGGAGATTAACAGAGACTGCGGACATACTGCAGGAGACAATCAGAGACTGCGGACATACTGCAGGAGACAATCAGAGACTGCGGACATACTGCAGGAGATTACCAGAGACTGCAGACATACTGCAGGAGACAATCAGAGACTGCGGACATACTGCAGGAGACAATCAGAAACTGCGGAAATACTGCAGGAGACAATCAGAGACTGCGGAAATACTGCAGGAGACAATCAGAGACTGCGGAAATACTGCAGGAGACAATCAGAGACTGCGGACATACTGCAGGAGATTACCAGAGACTGCAGACATACTGCAGGAGACAATCAGAGACTGCGGACATACTGCAGGAGACAATCAGAGACTGCGGACATACTGCAGGAGATTACCAGAGATTGCGGACATACTGCAGGAGATTACCAGAGACTGCGGACATACTGCAGGAGATTACCAGAGACTGCGGACATACGGCAGGAGATTACCAGAGACTGCGGACATACTGCAGGAGACAATCAGAGACTGCGGACATACTGCAGGAGATAATCAGAGACTGCGGACATACTGCAGGAGATTACCAGAGACTGCGGACATACGGCAGGAGACAATCAGAGACTGCGAACATACGGCAGGAGACAATCAGAGACTGCAGACATACTGCAGGAGACAATCAGAAACTGCGGAAATACTGCAGGAGACAATCAGAGACTGCGGAAATACTGCAGGAGACAATCAGAGACTGCGGAAATACTGCAGGAGACAATCAGAGACTGCGGACATACTGCAGGAGATTACCAGAGACTGCAGACATACTGCAGGAGATTACCAGAGACTGCGGACATACTGCAGGAGATTACCAGAGACTGCGGACATACTGCAGGAGATTACCAGAGACTGCGGACATACGGCAGGAGACAATCAGAGACTGCAGACATACTGCAGGAGATTACCAGAGACTGCAGACATACTGCAGGAGATTACCAGAGACTACGGACATACTGCAGGAGATTACCAGAGACTGCGGACATACTGCAGGAGATTACCAGAGACTGCGGACATACTGCAGGAGATTACCAGAGACTGCGGACATACTGCAGGAGACAATCAGAGACTGCGGACATACTGCAGGAGACACTCAGAGGCTGCAGACATTATACAGGTGATGGTCAGAGAACTTTCAGCAATGCACAGCTTTACAGTTAAATAACACAGCTCAGGGTTTAAACAGTCAGGCATTTTATGGTTGTAAGGACATACCTGGCCAGCCAAACTTACTACATGCATTCAGGACTGTGGGCGGGGCTTCCACTCTCTGCTCTCACTAAAGCAGCTGGGAGCTCCACTGATGCTTTGTTGGAGGGCCCACATCACCCGTGAATTGTCGCCCCGATGACAGCTTTGCAGAGCGCACAGAGGACATGGGAGGATGTATTCCGCGCTAGCCAGCTGAGAGGGGCGGGGCCGGGAGCTCCACTGACGCTCTGACCCCGCCCACGTGCAGCCTATGTACTGGGAATAGAGCGCCTGTAGTGAGAGCCAGTGATCGGAGTGGGAGTGTCATTGGAGCTCCCAGCCCCGCCCCCGGACCTCTGTATTCACCAGCCAGTATAGAGGGGGCGGGGCCGGAAGCTCGCCACTGACACTCGCACTCCGATCACTGGCTCTCACTACAGAAGCTCTTTTCCGAGTACACAGGCTGCACGTGGGCGGGGTCAGAGCGTCAGTGGAGCTCCCGGCCCCTCCCCCTCACAGCTGGCTAGCGAGGAATACATCCTCCCGTCCTCTGTGCGCTCTGCAAAGCTGTCATCGGGGCCCCAATTCACGGCTAGCGCGGGCCCCCCAACAAAGATTGGGCCCTGGGCAAGTGCCCCGTTTGCCCTGCGCTAAAGACGGCTCTGGCATCGGTGACAGCTCAAAGTGGATTGGTTATCCCTTAATGAACCGAGGGCTTGTATGTATTTGTATCAGCTGAGTGGCCATTTTTTATACGGTGGTGGTTTTGGCACTGAAAAGCACTTTAAATAATAAGGAGAAAACAGAGCACCATATCAACACAACGGCACAACGGCAGTGGATTACCCCCATAGGGACCCACGTTTTTATCAGCACAAGTGTATTTAAGCTGGACTGTACACAATTTTATTTTATCTATATATGATTCATAGAGTGCTAAATTAGAGTAGTGATATTAATAGTTAACACTAATTACTGATGTGTAAGTAGATCGGATTAAATGGTAGCACAGCCAACACCAGATATGCACATATTTACACATTTTTTCACAAGTTGAAGGAGTAGTTTTTGACTGCAGCAACCAGGGTTTTTTTTTGATAATTGCACAATATATGTTATATTTTTTTGAATTTTTTTTTGAGTATTGAATTTCACACTGTAGTATACACGTATTGTGGGCCGGTGACACACTTATTACAATACTCACTACAGTCCGATTTGAATGTAGTCGCATCGGTGGCACAACAATTCATACTGGATTCATTCCATATGCACTACAGTCCAATCCGAATCTAGTCGCGGCGGCAGCACAATGATTCATATCAGATGCATATTCGTACACCAGTTCATATTTCTTCATATCATTTCCCTACAACCAATTCACATCGGATTCATTCCATACGCATAACCGTCCGATCCGAATCTAGTCCTGTCGTCGGCACATTGATTCGTATCGAATCTATTCCATACACACTACAGTCCCATTCGAATCTAGTCGCGTTAACAGCACAACATTTCATATCGGATGCTTTTCATACACTGATTCATATCGATCACGTCATTTATCCTACAACCGATTTGTATGAATCCGTTCAATACTCACTACAGTATCTAATCTAGTCGCATTGACAACACAACGATTCGTATTGGATTAATTCCATAAACACTACAGTCTGATCCAAATCTAATCGTGTCAGCGGCACAACGATTCGTATTGGATTCATTCCATAAACACTACAGTCCGATCCGAATCTAGTCACGTCCACGGCACAACGATTCCTATCAGATGCATATTCGTACACCAGTTCATATCTCTTCATTTCATTTCCCTACAGCCAATTCACATCGAATTCATTCTACACGCACTACAGTCCGATTCCAATCTAGTTACGTCAGGCAGCACAACGATTCGTATCGGATCCATTCCATACGCACTACAATCCGATCCGAATCTAGTCACGCCGGCGGCACACCGATTCATATCGGATCCATTCCATACGCACTACAGTCCGATTCGAATCTAGTCGTGTCAGGCGGCACAACAATTCGTATCGGATTCATTCTCATACACTCTCAGGCTCGGCTGCAGTTGTCTAGGATCACAGTTCATTCCTACATACTCAAATTTCTGCTATCCTTTTTTTCACCTGCTAGTAAGACCACCTCTCTTGCAATCACTGCAAGCATGTCTCTAGTAGCACAAACACTTGCAACCCCTGCAAGTACATTTCCAGTGACACAAACTTTCTTGCAATCGCTGCAAGCATGCATACAGGTACAGCTACTTGCAATCGTTGCAAGCACATATCCAGAGGCAAACTCTTGCAATCACTGCAAGTACATTTCCAGTGACACAAAATTTTTGCAATGACTGCAGGCACACATACAGGCACAACTTCTTGCAATCATTGCAAGCACATTTTCTAGTGGCACACAGTCTGGCTATACATCATTTTAGTGGCACATAATCGGTCACACATCATTTGTGGTGGCACATAATCAGCCACATCTCCAGTGGCATACAATTGAGCCACTCACCGTTTCCATACTTGACAACAGTCCCGATTTTCCCGGGACAATCCCGATTTTGGGACCCTCGTCACAATTGGAGCTTGTCCCGATTAATTTCCTGGGATTTTACCTTTGTCCCGGGAAAATCAGGAATGTTTTAGGAAAAAATGACCGGTGGGCTACAAAAAGATGGTCGCCGTCACAAGGATTATTTCCCCTTGTGTTCAGTGGAGAGGGGAGGGGCAGCCAATCGGCTTCTCCCCTCTCCACTGAACACAACCCGAGAAATCCGGGAACTGTAGCTGCCGCACTGCTGGGGGACTAAGATAGCGATGTAAAGAGGGCTCCACTGCTGCTGCCAGGGACACTGAAGTAAGGAGGGCTCTGTTGCTGGGGGACACAGATCTCTAAGGAGGGCTCCGCTGCTGGGGGGCACCAGATGTAAAGGAGGGCTCTGCTGCCGGGGACACCAGATGTAAAGGAGTGCTCTGCTGCTGGGGACACCAGATGTAAAGGAGGGCTCCATTGCTGGGGACACCAGATGTAAAAAAGGGCTCCACTGCTGGGGACACCAGATGTAAGGAGGGGCTCCGCTGCCAGGGACACAGATCTGTAAGGACGTCATTCATTTCAATGGCAGGCCACGAGAAAATGGCTGCCGTCAATCCAATTTAACACACTATTTAAGGACAGAAAACATAGCCTATTGTCATCCCCTTATGAAGTCACATGATGTGATGATACGCGTCGGGATTGGAGCAATAGACGTCATCAGGATTTGACGGAAGGATACGAGCATGGCGCTCGTGGATTGTTGCAGTTTTCTATTTTAAAAACGTGAGTTTGATTATCTTGTTTGTCACAACAAATTTTTGTAAATGGGATTATACTATGGGCACCTTTCTTTCCTATGTTTAAACCCTACATACCGAGATCACTAGCGAAGGGACTTTGACACTAGGTATTACCAGGTTTGGATGGAAGCATACAAGCTCGGGGCTCGTGGATTGTTGCCATTTGTTACTTTTTTTAAAAGTCAGTGCTTTTATTTTTGTCTGTCACACTAAACCCCCTTTTTTAATGGGATTACACTATGGGCATTTTTTTCTTTTATGCTTAAACCCCGCATATCTACTACTAGAGACTACTAGAGAAGGACTCATTTATTAAATCAAGAGGGAACATCACCTGTGATTGATTCATGCTGTATACCTTACGACAGTAAGGTGAGAGGCTTGCACATACACAGGTGCCATCACAGAAGATTGGCTAGGCACCAGTTTTTTGCTGTTTCACTGTGGAGGGATTCACTTTCTATATGGAAAACCGTTTAGACTGTCACAGTATATTTTTCAGGATCACATCGTCTAAAACGTTGGATTTTTTATCATTTTACTTGGACTGCTCTTTTCATTGTTTATTCAGTTGTGCACATTGGACTTTGTCACCTTGTTGTTTCATTTGTTCAATATTTGTATGATTTAGGCTATATGTTTTACCATTAGCCACCATTTTCAATCATTTTTGTTTATTCATGTATTTGCTTTAAGCAAGTTTTTTTATGGTATTTCCCACTTGGCTCTTTAATAATTAGACAGTTTCACTATACCATTCTTTCTATTAAGGTTCACACAGCGCAACACCATCATTTACCTAGTTACTGTCACATGTATCTCTGCATTATACTCTGTTTTCGAAGGGCGACTAGGCAGACAAGGTTGTTAAACATTGAGCTTGCTGACAGTGCAAGTTGTTTCGGAAATATTTATACCTCACTTAAACGATTAACGATACAAATATAAGTGATTAAACCTTTGTCTATATAAGAATAAAAACAAGCGATAACAGGGAAAAAAAGATAAACAATTACATTTATTTACACAGAAAAAGAAAGTTAGAATAATTAGAATTTATCATACATCTCTAGTGATGGTATAAGTACAGTGTTTGCTCTAGGCTGCAAAGTTAATTTAGGCCAAACTCATAAATGTTTGCAATGGACATATACAAGATACACAAAGTCATAAGACAAATCCTAGGATACAAAAAGGTTAGAAAGAAAGATAGACATAGATTCCAATATACTTTACGCAGACAGCATGTCCCCTAGATGGTCTCGGGCTGGACTGTTTCTAAAACCATTTAGCCATCTCTCTTTTATATGCATTCTCCACCAATCAACAGATGCAACATATTGATTGGGTCAGAGATGTCTCGAAGTCTGGTTGGCTACATTTGAAGCTCCTTTGCTAATTCATGCTCGGACATTGCTGTTACATTGCGACCCCCTCGGTGCCTATCAGTCTATGAATTAATGAACAATCTCCTTTGATCTCCCAGCCCAAACAGTCCCGACAGTAGTATGTTAATGGCCCCCTGGTGAGTTGATTACCACCTAGGGGACCTTTCCTGGTTCCCACTAGTGTATTGGAAGCATGTTAATGGCCCCCTGAAGAATGAATGCCTTGAGGTCTGCCAATACCCTTTGATCTAATCAACACCTGTAGGGCTTCTCGGGTTCACATCAATGTAACTACATTCCTTAAGTTGAGCTATATTCTATCATGATATTAAGAAACATATTCCATATATAAAATATATATATACCCACACATAGATACCCACATATACACGTAGATATATATATATATATATATATATATATATATATATATATATATATATATATATATATATATATATATATATATATATATATATATATATCCTATGGGGCAAGGCAGTTTAAATTGGAGTCCTTGCAATGGTCCACTTGAATCTCATTTAGGGTTGTCCCGATACCACTTTTTTAGGACCGAGTACAAGTACCGATACTTTTTTTCAAGTACTCGCCGATACCGATTACCGATACTTTTTTTTTAATGTCACGTGACAGTGTTTTTTTTTTCATTTTTTTTTTTTTTTTTTAACAGTGCTTGCTTTTTTTTGGGGGGGGGGGTGAACGTTGTATGTGTGTGTTATTTTTTTTTTTTTACAATTTTTATTTTTTACAATAATATTTCTTTTATTCTTTATTGTTTTTTTTTTTTTTTTTAATCAGCCCTTTTGGGGGGCTTTGGTGAGATATCAGGGGTCTTAACAGACCTCTGATATCTCCCCCTTGAGACAGAGAAAGAGACAGAGGATAGAGAATCCCCAGTCCCTTTCTCTGCAGCGTCAGCTGCACTGACAATGAATGGAGAGAAGACCGCAGCTTCTCTCCATTCATAAACTGACACATCGTAATCACAGGAGATTACAATGTTTCAGTTATGTAAATGGACAGAGTCAGCTGACTCTATCCATACACAAAGGAAGGAGGAGGGGGAGGACGGAGGAACTGAGGGGGAGAACGAAGGGGACAGATAAGAGCAGAACGGAGGGGACAGCTGAGAGGGACAGATAAGAGCAGAAGGGGGGGACAGCTGAGAGGGACAGAGGAACGGAGGGGGCACGGAGGAGGATGCAGTGACAGTCAGCTGTGAGCGATCACCGCTGTCTGTCACTAAAGCTGGTGAAAGCCGCTGGGGGAGAATCTTGTAACTCCCCCACGCGCCGATCACAGCTGACAGTTCAGGTATCGGGGAAGCATCGGGAGCATTTGCCCGAGTACAAGTACTTGGGCAAATGCTCGGTATCGGTGCCGATACCGATACTAGTATCGGTATCGGGACAACCCTAATCTCATTGATATAAATATAATATCCAATATCTCTATCACAAAGTGTTAGTAGCCCGAACACACGTCACAAACTACAGACCACAACATTCCTACATAGGCCGTACCAGACTTCAGCTTCTTGTCCCAGTACGCACTGAGATTCTAGTCCACAGGTTTGTGCTCAGCACAGACAGACACCTGAGCGATCGGTTAAGTGGCCAGTCACCACCTGGCTCACCCAAGCTTATAGCAGAGCTGAGACGCAAGGGTATTCCTTACCCTCCTACAGCCAGTAAAGCAGAGCTTTTCAGGCTACCTTTCCCGCCACCAGCTGCAGCCGGGCCCAGCACCCAGCAGGCATCCTTGCAATCTATCAGTCACCTTTTCACACCTGGAGTCAACCCTATTGGGCTTTTCAAGGGCAAGTTCTCCAATAAGACTTCGCTTAGTGCACGATTTGTCTGCGCCTCATTCTTCTCATAATCCAAGTCTGAATTCCCCAAATTCCCTCGAGGAATTTTCCCTGAAATATGCGTCGGTTGACTTGGCAATCCAGGCCATCATTAAAATAGGTACCGGCGCATGGCTGTCTAAAGCAGACATTTCAGACGCATTTAAACTTTTGGCACGGCATCAAATGGAGGTTTTCTTATTACTTTGCCACCAAGTCGACCTTCGGGTCCAAAAGCACCCAGTGGCTGTTCGATATCTTCGCCCAGTCTCTTACATGGATCCTATTGCAACAGGCCAGATGTCAGATGGTCATTCATTACCTTGATGACTTTCTCCTCATTGAACAGCCAGGCATACCCCTCCGTAGACCTGGACAGATTAAGAGTGGTGTTCAGCAACCCCAACCTTCCCATAGCCAAACATAAAGTGGAAGGCCCGACACATTCCGTCACCTTCCTAGGCATCACTCTGGACACATGTGACATGCAGGCCAGCCTTTCTCCCAACAAACTAGCCCGGATCAGATCGGTTATTCACCACTTTACCCTTTCGCAAGGGTGTACTAAGACAGCTACGATCCTTGATAGGGATGCTCAATTTTTCCACAAGGATTATCCATCGGGGGCGGTCTTTTATTTCACGACTCTTGGTTTTCCACTCTGAGGACAAGAGCCTGATCAAATCCTCAAACTAGACCCAGCAGCAATAGCAAACTTAACAATGTCGGACGTGTTCCTTACAAACTGGAATTGCATATCAATGTTAATCCCATCAGCATCATCTCTGTCACCTCAGGTAGCCATGGGTGCCACAGCCTCCACAAGCTTCACTGCAATTTTTAGCCATCACTGGTTCGCAGTCTAGAAATCCTCCTAATCCCCGTTTCACTCAGTCATCATAATTTTTCGAACTGTATCCTATTGTGACAGCTGCTCAGGTCTGGGGCCACACCTGGACAGAACAAACGGTGGTCTTCACCACAGATAATCGGCTGCTGCAGACATCATCAAGGGTAGGTCTAAGTCGCTCCCCATCATGTCCTTCCTACGCAGGCTGGTGCAGTTGTCACTCCATCACCAATTTAACATTTACTGTATGCATATTCAAGGCAAGTGCAATGTCGCAGCAGATGCACTGTCCAGTAACCCAATGGCTACTCCTATCCCACCTTGGTCACATCTAACGATGGATTAAAGCCACTCCTTTCCAACGCAACCCAGCTCATTAGCCAATCATTGTCCCGCAACACACTGAAGGCCTATCGCACAGCTTGGAATGCCTACTGCGGGTTTCTAGCCTTATGCCCCAGAGCAACGATAGGTGACATTAGGCACGTCCTAGCCTTCATATCGTATTGCCACACACAGCTGCCACCGTCTCAAAACACCATCAGGCTCCGCTTAGCCGGCATCCAGCATTTCTTGTCCTTACAAGACCCCAGAAGGCCATCTTTGTTCACAACCCATACAGCCAGATCCATCTTTTGTGGCATCCACAAGCATCAGCCAGTAGCCAAGGCAAACGCTTGCCCATCACAATTACCACTTTAGGGACATGTCTAAAATCCTCACATGTTCCCCGTTCGGAGTTCTGCCCAGCTTGGTCATCCAAGCGGCCATCTACCTGACATTCTATGGCTTCCTACAACATAGTGAATTCACCTCTAGTGGCACTGGCAGTCAGATATCTTTACAGACGCCAACTGACTCGCTTTCCTAGCCACTACGTTCTTCACCTCGTAGTCTCCAAAACTCAAGAATCCTAACCTGGGTGTCAGAAATCAGCTGCAAGGAGACCAGAAACTGAGCTACACCCAGAAACCAAACAAACAACGTATATATCCTTAAAGTGATATTTATTATTAGTGAACACACACCAATAAACATACACAGCAACCAGTGAAAACATAAACCACTCCAGCAAACAAGAACTAAAATAACTAATAAACCTAACTACTAACTATATACAATATATGTACAATATAAGGGACAAAGGTAACAGGGATGCAATGAAGGGAATCGCGGCTGGGTACAAGAGCAGGGAGAAGGAGCAAGGCAGAGGGGTGGAGGAAGGATCAGGATACAGGAAGAACAAGGATCTGGTAACTAGGGGGCAATCAACAGGATAGTGATGCGCTGGGGGAAGGGAGGAGCAGCCCTAAATATCCACCTGACAGCTGAACCCTGGTGTCACTGATCTTGGGAGACACCTGCTGGTGGACACTGGAGCTGCAGCAAAACAGCCCAGAGCAGCACAGTGCCACCAGCAGGTGAACTCAATGCTAACACCGGGGTCAACATCTACCTCTTTCAGACAAACACCTGGTTCCCAGTGACTGTTCTCGACCAGTTACTGCCTCACCTGCCCAGCCAATCAGACTCTACCCCTCTTGTTACATTTTCCGTTCAGCCCCCTGAGTGGCGGCCCATTCATCAGGCATGTTAGAATCCTACTGGTTAACCTAGGCCTTGACCCCGGTTGGTACTCTGGACATTCCTTTCGGATCAGAGCAGCCTCAGCTGCACCCCAGCACGGAATACCAGACCATTTCATCAAGAAATTAGGCAGCTGGAAGTCCGCCTGCTTCGCTCGATGCATTCCAAACCCTCAGATAGAAATGGCACAAGCCTTTACCAAGCTTTCTCAGTGATAACACAAGATCATTACAGAATTTTTTCCTATGCAAGTACTTTTTACCCCCTTTTCTTGGCATACCGACCAGCTGACAAAGGCACACCTCAGGTCTATGTTATGTTGTAAGCATTGTTGTGTGTTTATGTGATCCATATTTGTCTCGGGCGAAGGGCTTCAACCATACATAAGAAAGCCAGTATGGTGGTCTGGACTTATAGGAGGAGCCCTGGGGGTCATTTAAGCAGACCACTCACCTGTACTCTTTGTTGGTTCCAGTGTGCGATACCCTCCCTCCCATTCCCCTTTTTCTGGGAACTTCTCAGCACATTCATCTCCACAATCTTCCATTACTTATCTTGGGTATGCCCCCTTTTCTTGGCATACCGACCAGCCGACCAAGGCACACCTCAGGTCTAAGTTATGTTGTAAGTCTTGTCGCGTGTTTATGTGATCCATATTTGTCTCAGCTGGTGAGCGTGGGCTGCCTAGGAGCGAGAGGGGGTGAGCACCGCGCGGCTGGCGGGTTGTGCGAGAGGGAGCGAGCATCGCCGGCCAGCGAGTTGTATGGGAGTCATTCTCCCAGCACTCACAGAGGTGAAGAGAGAGCCGGCTGGATGATCAGAGCGCGAGGGAGATCACTAGCGGCTTTCATTTTAGTAGCCGAGTGTTCCCGCGCACTCACTGTCATACACAGCCCTGTCCCCTGGCCCCAGAGAAATTGATAGACAGATCACCCGTCCAAACCCGTGTGAATGAGGAGCAGGTGTGAATGAGGAGCAGGTGTTTTAAATTTGGTGTTATCGCTCTCACTCTCTCATACTGGTCACTGGAAGTTTAACATGGCACCTCATGGCAAAGAACTCTCTGAGGATCTGAAAAAAAGAATTGTTGCTCTACAGAAGGATGGCCTAGGCTATAAGACGATTGCCAAGACTCTGAAACTGAGCTTCAACACTGTGGCCAAGACCATACAGGGGATTAACAGAACAGGTTCTACTCACAACAGGCCTCACCATGGTCGACCAAAGAAGTTGAGTGCACGTGCTCAGCTTCATATCCAGAGATTGTCTTTGGGAAATAGACGTATGAGTGCTGCCAGCATTGCTGCAGAGGTTGAAGGGGTGGGGGGTCAGTCTGTCAGTGCTCAGACTAAACGCTGTACACTGCATCAAATTGGTCTGCATGGCTGTCGTCCCAGAAGGAAGCCTCTTCTAAAGATGGTGTACAAGAAAGCCCGCAGTTTGCTGAAGACAAGTAGACTAAGGACATGGATTACTGGAACCATGTCCTGTGGTCTGATGTGATCAGGATAAACTTATTAGGTTCAGATGGTGTCAAGCGTGTGTGGCAGCAACCAGGTAAGGAGTACAAAGACAAGTGTGTCTTGCCCTAGTCGAGCATGGTGGTAGAAGTGTCCTGGTCTGGGGCTGCATGAGTGCTGCCGGCACTGGGGTGCTACAGTTCATTAAGGGAACCATGAATGCCAACATGTACTGTGACATACTGAAGCAGAGCATGATCCCCACCCTTCAGAGACTGGACTGCAGGGCAGTATTCCAACATAACAAGCCCAAACACACCTCCAAGACAAACACTGCCTTGCTAAAGAAGCTGAGGGTAAAGGTGATGGACTGGCCAAGCATGTCTCCAGACCTAAACCCTATTGAGCATCTGTGGGGCATACTCAAACGGAAGGTGGAGGAGCGCAAGGTCTCTAACATCCACCAGTTCTGTGATGTCATCATGGAGGAGTGGAAGAGGACTCCAGTGGCAACCTGTGAAGCTCTGGTTAACTCCATGCCCAAGAGGGTTAAGGCAGTGCTGGAAAATAATGGTGGCCACACAAAATATTGACACTTTGGGCCCGATTTGGAGATTTTCACTTAGGGGTGTACTCACTTTTGTTGCCAGCGGTTTAGACATTAATGACTGTGTGTTGAGTTATTTTGAGGGGACAGCAAATTTACATTGTTATACAAGCTGTACACTCACTACTTTACATTGTAACAAAGGATCATTTCTTCAGTGTTGTCACATGAAAAGATATAATAAAATATTTACAAAAATGTGAGGGGTGTACTCACGTTTGTGAGATACACATATATATATATATATTATGATATTGGAATTAGCGCTACACCATTTTGCAAAAATAATTGGTTGACACGCATATATGAGAGTGTGGTAGGTTTCGGCAGCTGATATACAGTATGTAGATTGTGTGACTTATTTATTGGCGTATAACACTCACTTTTTCACCATGAAAATTGGGTGCAAATAGTGCGTGCGTGTTATACGCCAATACTTAAATTTTAGCTGCCTCGGAGGGGACAGGGAAAGGGTCGCCGTCAGATTAAATACAGTGAGAATCTCCTGTTTACTTGGCAGCCTCTGTAATAGGAAGTCCCGTCTCCTGGGACGCCATAGGAGATTCTCACTGTATGTAATCTGTCGGTGCTCATCCTGCCCCCCACCCTGTCCCCTCTAGGCTGCAGATGGGCATCGATCAGGCTGCATTGATGGCAATGGTGAGGCTGCTGCATTGATGGCAATGGTGAGGCTGCTGCATTGATGGCAATGGTGAGGCTGCTGCATTGATGGCAATGGCAAGGCTGCTGCATTGATGGCAATGGTGAGGCTGCATTGATGTGGACTGATGAGGCTGCATTGGTGGCACTTGTGAGGCTGCAGATGGTCATTCCTTATTTAAAATTTAAGTTTTTTTCGTGAAACTTCCCTCTTAAAATGAATGTGCGTGCTATACGCCTGTGCGTGTAATACGCCGATTAATACGGTAAATGTGACTTAAATGTGTGAAATAATAGCAGCTCACAAGGGATATAGTATTAAATAAAGTTAGGAGAAAGGGGATGACAAATATAAAGACACATAGAAAAATGGTACCTATGTCCTATCAAATGGAAAAGAAAATGGTTTGAGGCTATTGTGGACTTTGATGGTACCGTACAAAGGCTAGACATAACCAAAGTAAATATATTATTATTATTATAATACAGGATTTATATAGCGCCAACAGTGTATATAACATTTCATTTTATTTCAAATATATCTAAAAAAGATATAGACTGGAAGACTATACATGCTGGCTACCAGTCTGATTGTTTCCAGGTTCTTTCCCTGCATTCCAGGCTTTGCCCCTGCATTTATTCTCCTTTGCATGTTCCCACTGATTTTATCAGATATAGCTGATAAGATATTATGATGTAGGAATCTGTTGAAGCTATAGATGTATCCATACTCCACCATGTATGCCCCTATAAGTTTACCACTGCTGGGATGATAGAATTCATATACCATGATCAAGTTCTACTCTGAGAGGATCTGTCTCAGATGATGTGCATCTGTTATTACAATGGAGGACTGTGTACAGGGCCGGATTAAGAACATCACGTGCCTGGTGCTGAGAATTTTGGTGGGGCTTTTTATTAAAAAAAACAAATAAATAAAAATGCAAAGAATTTTTTGTTATAACAAATTAAATTAAAGAGAGAGAGGGAGGATGAGAGAGAGAGAGAAAGGGGATGGGAGAGGGGTAAGGGAGGCAGGATGAGAGAGAGAGGGGGGGATGAGAGAGAGAGAGAGGATACGCATGAGCATGCGTGAGAGTGATATCAACGCAGCCTGGCCAAGGCAAGTGACCGAAAACACAGTACCTGGAAGGAAGACCGGGTGAAGATGGAAGCGACAGAGACCCACTGGATTGATCACAGTGCAGCGCTGGAGGGCTTAGTCTGACAGGTAAGTGTACCTTAACCTGCTAATATGTTGTGCATACTTGTACATTATGACATAATTTACCTCAGGGCCTCTAAAAAGTAGTAATATTAGCAAAGTTTACTACCGCTTTAATATCACAGGATCCATGGAGCCTCTCTTGGGGTCCCCTACTGACCTGGTGGCCCTTGGGCAGTGCCCAAGTACATAGTTGCCAACATTTCAAAAATATTTTCAGGGACACTTTTTTTTTACCAGTGGTATATTTAGAGTAGATGACATCCCCTATGTTCCTCTATACATCACTGTAACGAGCCCCTTGCTCGCTCGGTTCCACTCTCCCGACACTCCTCTGCAGCTATAGAATCAGATTGCAGATCGCAACATCTGATTGTTCGGTCATCCGATGCTCCAGGATTAGAACTACAGCTATGTGCCGTTCTAACCCAGTTGTGATAGCTCAGAACAAACACCAGGCAGGCTGTATGTAAGTTCAACCAGGAATCTCTCTTTATTGACAGGAATACGGTCTCTTTTATACAATAAAAGAGGAGGTGCAGACCTCCTGATCATATTACTCTAACAATACAGCTGTATCCTAATTAACCTAATTAAGATGAGCTAATGAACTAATCCCTTTAGACAGCCTAGATGACTCAGACTTGACCTTTAGGCCAGACTGGCCATCTTGTAGCTCAGAAAGCCCAATCAACATTATCACAATAGCAGAGTTAATTAACAGAAACAACAATGGGGATCCAATGACTCTTAGATCCCATACTAGAGACTTATTTACAATACACATTTTAGCAGACAACAGACAGGTAGCTGGAATTGATGACATTAGCATTTAACAGTAGGAGTCCCAACAGTATGAATCAGTCACTATTCCAATATGGCAAATCCAGGGTCCCCACAGTCTGTGTGTCCTGGGGGACCAGGACCCGAATCCACAGTAATACCACCTCAAGGGTCCCCAGGCATACAGCTCACAAAGAGCACCGTTCCCCCCAAATGCCAGGGCCCACGATCGATCAGCAAGAGGCTAGCATTCAGTCCCCTCCAAAAGTCTCTCTCCCGGCTAGGTCTGTCACATTTCTCCCCTTTCAGCAGGAGACTAACACAGGAGGAGACCCCAGATGGGTTGACTCCAAAGTTAGTCAGTAGTTCCAGTCCTCTAATGCCTGTACCCACACAGTACCCCAAACAAATTGTTCCAAACAAAACATTACTCACCCAGCCAACCTCTGCCTCTCTCAGAGAACATATCTGCCGCTGGGGAGAGGCCTGGACTGGCCCTTCTCCCTGGAGTCTTTTCTGCCGCTGGAGAGAAGACAGGGTGTCTGGGCTCACTCCGTCATGCTGTTGGGGATCTGGGCCGACTGCCCAGCATCCCTGGGGTATATAGGTGGAGACTGAAGTCCCATCCACCTTCACAGGAAATCCATCCTCTGTTAGTTGAGGGCAGAGTCCAGCAGTACTCGGCCCTGTTGCCAGCCCTTCTGATGGAAACCCCACACCATCTGCTCCGGCTAACTGTTGGGGAGGGACAACACACACCTCCTCTCCCTTCTCCCCCTGTATCTGCTGCTGGGAAGTGATTGCCACCTTCTCACCCTGAGCCTCTGAAACTGCCACAGGTGTAGGGCAGAGGTCTTGGACCCTCTGTCCGGTTGCCAGCGCTTCAGCTGGGGAAGTTCCTTGTAACTTCACAGATACTTCTGTTGGTGCTGGGCAGAGCACAGTGAAGTTTGGCCCTAATAACAGCTCCTCTTCTGCTGGAGGCTCACCAGGTTTTTCTTCCTCGCAGAAAAGTCTATCAAATCCCCTGTCTCTGCAACTGGTGTCTGGGGATAAAGGTTCACCATCTCCTCTCCGTGGAACCCAGAAGATGCTATCAGTGCTGGGCAGAGCACAGTGAAGTTTGGCCCTAATAACAGCTCTTCTTCTGCTGGAGGCTCACCAGGTTGTTCTTCCTCAGCAGAAAAGTCTATCAATTCCCCTGTCTCTGCAACTGGTGTCTGGGGATAAAGGTTCACCATCTCCTCTCCGTGGAACCCAGAAGATGCTATCAGTGCTGGGCAGAGGTTAGCAGAGCTCTGCCCTGTTGTCAGCACTTCAGGTTTGGGGATGGCAATCTTCAGATTTTCCACTGCCGATTCTCTGGCATTCTGCTGGACAGGCACATTCCTCCATCCAAGATCATCCAATGCAGAAACAGGTTCATCAAGGTCAGTCAGCACTCGCTGCATCCGCCATAAGACCTCCGCCTCCATAGCTGCGGGGGGCAGGTTGGCAAAGCACACTGCTACTCTGCCACATTGTCAACTCTTCAGCCAGGATTTCAGAGTTGTCAACTGGTATTTCCTGATAGTCCCAGGCAAAAGGAGCACCACCCTGCTGCTGAGCAGAGTCTAACAGCTGTCTGTAGGCGATCTCCAGCTCCCATTCCCAAACGGCCAGAAACTCCAAATCTTCCTGTGCCCAGTGCACTTCTGAGACATTCAGTCTTCGCTCTCTGTGCTCCATTATTTTCTCCAAACGCCACTCCCGATCACTTCCAAAGTCAGGGTCCCTGGACAGCCTCCAGTACAACAATCCCAGGCCATCGTAGTCAAAGCCTTCCGTGGGGCTGTCATCCGCTGTCCATGGGCACACTTGGGCTACATACCACTGGAGGGCTCTGTAGCTCTCATCCAACTGCATTTCTGCCCGGATCAGCCTGCTTAACTCAGCTGTCCACTCCTGGTTCGGCTGTTCCCCCAATAACAGCATTCGCACTTCATACTGCGACCAGTACCTTACATAGATGGAGGGGAGAACTTTTCCCTGGTTTCGCTGCTCACGGGCTAGCGCTTCCTTCCAGAGTCCGCAGTGGATAGAATCAAACCATCCTAGCAGGACCTGCTCTGATACTGGTCCTCTGTGCTGTATCTGCTTCTCTCGCAACCTCCTTCTGAATTCCTCATCCATGGTGGCTGGTATCTCTCCTCTCCTGCTATCTCGACCTTGGATCCAGGTGATGGTTTGGATGTGTTCACGGCAAGGAAGCACGATCCCACCATTCCCTCCACGGCTCTCAAGTAAGTCTTTCAGCGTGGCTCTCCTGCAGGCTGGTTTGGAGTGTCCCAGTAACTGGAGAGCAAATCCCACTGCTGCCACCAATGTAACGAGCCCCTTTGCTCGCTCGGTTCCACTCTACTGACACTCCTCTGCAGCTATAGAATCAGATTGCAGATCGCAACATCTGATTGTTCGGTCATCCGATGCTCCGGGATTAGAACTACAGCTATGTGCCGTTCTAACCCAGTTGCGATAGCTCAGAACAAACACCAGGCAGGCTGTATGTAAGTTCAACTAGGAATCTCTCTTTATTGACAGGAATACAGTCTCTTTTATACAATAAAAGAGGAGGTGCAGACCTCCTGCTCATATTACTCTAACAATACAGCTGTATCCTAATTAACATGAGCTAATGAACTAATCCCTTTAGACAGCCTAGATGACTCAGACATGACCTTTAGGCCAGACTGGCCATCTTGTAGCTCAGAAAGCCCAATCAACATTATCACAATAGCAGAGTTAATTAACACAAACAACAATGGGGATCTAATGACTCTTAGATCCCATACTAGAGACTTATTTACAATACACATTTTAGCAGACAACAGACAGGTAGCTGGAATTGATGACATTAGCATTTAACAGTAGGAGTCCCAACAGTATGAATCACAATAGTAATCACAAAATTAAATGAGTACTAATAATGGGCAGAACAAATATGAGGACTGAGTAGATTTCCTTTAAATAATTTTAAATAACTGTTTTTGTGTGTAAGAGGCATAGGGGAGGAGTATGGCTGATATAAAAGTGGGAAGTATGTGCAGGTGAGGGAGAGGAATGTGGAGGGTATAACAGTGGGCACTATGTACAGGAGATGAGTGTGCAGGGTATGACAGTGGGCAGTATGTACAAGAGAGGAGTGTGGAGGGAATGACAGTAGGCAGTATGTACAGGAGAGGAGTGTGGAAGGTATTATGGGGCAGTATGTACAGGAGAGGAGTGTGGAGAGAAAGACAGTTGGCAGGATGTACAGGAGGGGAGTATTGAAGGTATGATGGGGGCACTGTATACAGGAGAGGAGTGTGGAGGGTATGACAGTGGGCAGTATGTACAGGAGAGGAGTGTGAATGGTATGAGAGTGAGCAGTGTGCACAGGAGTGGAGTGTGGAGGGTATGTACAGTAGAGGAGTTTATGAAAGTGGGCAGTATGTAGAGCAGAGCAGTGTGGAGGGTATGATACTGAGCAGTATGTACAGGAGACAAGTGTGGAGGGCAAGACAGTGGGCAGTATATACAGGAGAGAAGTGTTTCACAGTAAGACGTATGTACAAGAGGAGTGTGGAGGGTATGACAGTGGGCAGTGTGTACAGGAGAGAAGTGTGGAGAGTATGACAGTGGGCACTATGTACAGAAGAGGAGTGTGGAGAGTATGACAGTGAGCAGTATGTACAGGAGAGGAGTGTGGAGTATATGATAGTGGGCAGTATGTACAGGGGAGGAATGTGGAGGGTATGATCAGTGGCGTAGCGTGGGGGGTGCAGGGGGTGCCGTGGCCCCGGGCGCGATATTTAGGGGGGCGCCAGTATGTGTCACTGGCTGCCTCCTCCTAATTTCTAATTTTGTGTCTCCGGGCTCCGGCCACCATGTTAAGTGTCCAGCACCCTGTGATTGGGTGTATGGGGGTCATGTGAGGCGCCCCGCCTCCGCACATGACCCCCATACAACCAATCACAGGGCGCTGGATACTGAACATGGCAGCAAGCAGAGCGCAGGGGAGAGAAGAAAGTGAGCCGCCGCTGTGTTCTCCTCCTCATCCGGATCGATGCAGCCAGGATAAGAAGGTAAGTGAGAGTCATGTTACTGGGAGGGGGAGGGAGGGAGGGGGGCGAGAGAGAGAGACTGTAGGCAGGACAATGTAGTGTAGTATAGTATGGAGGTCAGTGTAGTGTCACTATGGGGGGCAGTGTAGTGGACAGTATAGTCAGGGCCGGATTAACATAGGGGCTGGTGAAGCTGCAGCTCCAGGCCCCTCCCTCAATATAGGCCCATGGCAGTGGCTTGTCAATTCCTGTGTGCCTTCCTGAAGGAAGAGGAGCCCTCTGTGCACACATGGAGGAGACAAGTCAGTGCAGCCGAGTCCTGTCTCTGCCGATGCCTGACCCCTATCACAGGATCTGTTCCACTCACACAGATCCTCAGTGTCTGGGGGAGGGGCGCTGATGTCCTAACCAGCAGGAGCCCGGGAGGAAGGACATCTCCCATGCTGTTATGATAAGGTCAGTACATTTGTTAGGGGGATGTTGTGTAATTATTGTGCTAGGGGACAGACTGCTGCTTCCCCCATGTAATGTGCTCTCTTGTGCCCAGTGCCCACCATGTCATGTGCATTGCAATGCCCCCCCATGTAATGTGCTGTGCCCACCATGTCATGTGCATTGCAGTGCCCACTATGTAAAGTGCTGTGCCCACCATGTCATGTGCATTGCAGTGCCCCGCATGTCATGTGCCTTGCAGTGCCCCCCATGTAATATGCTGTGCCCACCATGTCATGTCATGTGCCTTGCAGTGCCCCCATGTAATGTGCTGTGCCCACCATGTCATGTCATGTGCCTTGCAGTGCCCCCCATGTAATGTGCTGTGCCCACCATGTCATGTGCCTTGCAGTGCCCCCCATGTGATGTGCTGTGTCCAGTATGTCATTTGCTGTACGTTGCAGTGCCCACCATGTAATGCGCTGTGCTGAACAATGTCATGTGCTGTGCATTGCATTGCCCTTCATGTGATGTGCAGTGCCCACTATGTCATGCTGTGCCTTGCAGTGCCCACCATGTCATGTGCAGTTCCTAACATGTAATGTGCAGTTGCATTTCCCACCATGAAACGTGCTATGCCATGCAGTGTCCACCATGTAATGTGTTGTGCCCACCATGTAATGTTATGTGCCATTCAGTGCCCACCATGTAATGCGCTGTGCCCACCATGTCATGTCATGTGCCTTGCAGTGCCCCCCATGTAATGTGCTGTGCCCACCATGTCATGTCATGTGCCTTGCAGTGCCCCCCATGTAATGTGCTGTGTCCAGTATGTCATTTGCTGTACATTGCAGTGCCCACCATGTAATGCGCTGTGCTGACCATGTCATGTGCTGTGCATTGCATTGCCCTTCATGTGATGTGCAGTGCCCACTATGTCATGCTGTGCCTTGCAGTGCCCACCATGTAATGTGCAGTGCCCACCATGTCATGTGCTGTGCCTTGCATTGCCCACCATGTAATGTGCAGTGCCCACCATGTCATGTGATGTGCCATCCAGTGCCAACCATGTCATGTGCAATGCTCACCATGTCATGGCTGTGCCTTGCAATGCCCGCTATGTAATTTGCAGTGTCCACCATGTCATGTGCTGTGCCATACAGTGATCCCACCATGTAATGTGCAGTGCCCACCGTGTAATGTGCAGCGCCCACCATGTCATGTGCACTTCCCACCATGTCATGTGCTATGCTGTGCCCACCCTGCCATGTGCTGTGCCCAGCATGTAGTGTGTTGTGCCCACTGTGTAATGTGCTGTGCTGTTCAACAGTGCCCACCATGTCATGTGCAGTTCCTAACATGTAATGTGCAGTTGCATTTCCCACCATGAAACGTGCTATGCCATGCAGTGCCCACCATGTAATGTGTTGTGCCCACCATGTAATGTTATGTGCCATTCAGTGCCCACCATGTAATGCGCTGTGCCCACCACGTCATGTGCTGTGCCATGCAGTGCCCACCATGTAATGCGCTGTACCCACCATGTAATGTGCTGTGTCATGCAGTGCCCACCATGTCATGTGCAGTGCCCATCATGTAAATTGCTGTGCAGTGCCCACCATGTCATGTGCTGCACCATGCAGTGCCTACCATGTAATATGCTGTACTCACCATTAGGGCTGGGAGATTTTCTTTAAAAAAAAAATCTTCGATTCTCTTAAAAAAAACTCGATTCACGATTCGAATCGAGTTTTTTTTTTTGTTTTTGGAAACCGCGCCGGTCCCGAGGCGCTGCGGGCATGAGCTTTTAGGCAAGGCCGCGGCTTCGGCCTAGTCCGCGGCGTCCGGCCTAGCGGACTAGGCCGAAGCCGCGGCCTCACCTAAAAACTCCTTGCCCGCAGCTCTTCAGGCCCGGCGCGGTGTCCGCGCCGGTCCGGAGGCGCTGCGGGCATGAGTTTTTAGGCGAGGCCGCGGCTTCGGCCTAGTCCGCGGCGTCCGGCCGTAGCCGCGGACTAGGCCGAAGCCGTGGCCTCGCCTAAAAACTCATGCCCGCAGCGCCTTGGGACCGGCGCGGTGAAAAAAAAAAAATCTAAAAAAATCGATTTGCTTAAATTTTGAATCGATTTGACCTCTCAACTCGATTCAAGATTTAAATCGATTTTTTTCCCAGCCCTACTCACCATGTAATGTGCTGTACATTGTCCACCATGGCATGTGCCGTGCAGTACCCACAATGGAATGTGGTGTGCAGGGCTCATCATGTCATGTGTGGTGTCCACCATTTAATGTGCTGTGCTCACAATGTAATGTGCTGTGCTGTGCAGTGCCCACCATGCTATGTGCAGTACCCACTATATAATGTGTTGTGCCCACCATATAATGTTCTGTGCAGTGCCCACCATGTAATGTGCTCAGCTGTGCCTGCCATGTCATGTGCTGTGCCCGCCATGTCATGTGCTGTGCCCACCATATAAGGTCCTGTGCCCACTGTGTGCATGAGCTGTGCCCACCATGAAATGTGTTGTGCAGTACCAACCATGTCATGTGCTGTGCCCACCATATAATGTACTGTGCCTACCTTGTAATGTGCTGTATTGGGCAGTGCCAACCGCGTAATGTGCTGTGCCCGCCATTAAATGTGCTGTATCCATGTATCCACCATGTAATGTGTTGTGCCAACCATGTGATGTACTGTGCTATACCCCCCCTCCCGTGTAATGTACTATTCTGTGCCCCCCACAGACTCACCCCCTCACTCCCACCCCCCTCTCTCTCTCATCCCCTCTCTTTCACCCTGTTCTCTCTCTCACCCCCTTCACCCCCTACCACCCTCTCTCTCTATTCCCCTTTTTCTCTCTCTCTCTCTCTCTCTCTCTCCTCCCCCCCTCTCCTCCCCCCCCCCTCTCCTCCCCCCCTCTCTCTCTCTCCTCCCCCCCCTCTCTCTCTCTCTCTCTCTCTCTCTCTCTCCCCCCCCCCCCCTCTCTCTCTCTCTCTCTCTCTCTCTCCCCCCCCCTCTCTCTCTCTCCCCCCCTCTCTCTCACCCCCTCTCTCTCACCCCCTCTCTCTCACCCCCTCTCTCTCTTTAATTTAAATTTCACAAAAAATTGTTTGCGTTTTCATTTTATTTATTTTCATAAAAAGGCCCACCAACATCCTTAGCACCAGGCCCATGATGCTCTTAATCTGGGCCTGAGTATAGTGTAGTATAGTGGTCAGTATAGTGGTTAGTGTAGTATAGTATAGTGGTTAGCATAGTGGTCAGTATAGTGTAGTTTAGTATGGAGGTCAGTGTAGTGTAGTGGACAGTGTAGTATAGTGGACAGTGTAGTATGGTGGTCAGTATAGTGTAGTGGACAGTGTAGTATGGTGGTCAGTGTAGTATGGCGGTCAGTGTAGTATGGTGGTCAGTGTAGTATGGCGGTCAGTGTAGTATGGTGGTCAGTGTAGTGTAGTATAGTGGTTAGTGTAGTATAGTGGACAGTGTAGTATGGTGGTCAGTGTAGTATAGTGGTTAGTGTAGTATGGTGGTCAGTATAGTGGACATTGTAGTGGTTAGTGTAGTGGACAGTGTAGTATGGTGGTCAGTGTAGTATGGTGGTCAGTGTAGTATGGTGGTCAGTGTAGTATAGTGGTCAGTGTAGTATAGTGGTCAGTGTAGTGGTTAGTGTAGTATGTTGGACAGTGTAGTATGTTGGACAGTATAGTGTAGTGGACAGTGTAGTATGGTGGTCAGTGTAGTATGGTGGTCAGTGTAGTATGGTGGTCAGTGTAGTGTAGTATAGTGGTTAGTGTAGTGGTCAGTGTAGTATGGTGGTCAGTATAGTGTAGTATAGTGGACAGTGTAGTATGGTGGTCAGTATAGTGGACAGTGTAGTGGTCAGTGTAGTATGGTGGTCAGTGTAGTATAGTGGACAGTGTAGTATGGTGGTCAGTGTAGTATAGTGGAGAGTGTAGTACGGTGGTCAGTGTAGTATAGTGGACAGTGTAGTATAGTGGTCAGTGTAGTATAGTGGTCAGTGTAGTGGTTAGTGTAGTGGACAGTGTAGTATAGTGGACAGTGTAGTATAGTGGACAGTGTAGTATGGTGGACAGTGTAGTATGGTAGACAGTGTAGTATGGTGGTCAGTATAGTGGACAGTGTAGTATGGTGGTCAGTGTAGTATGGTGGTCAGTGTAGTATGGTGGTCAGTATAGTGGTCAGTGTAGTGTAGTGGTCAGTGTAGTGTAGTGGTCAGTGTAGTGTAGTGGTCAGTGTAGTATGGAGGACAGTGTAGTATGGAGGACAGTGTAGTATGGTGGTCAGTGTAGTATGGTGGACAGTGTAGTATAGTGGTCAGTGTAGTATGGTGGTCAGTATAGTGTAGTATAGTGGTCAGTGTAGTATAGTGGTCAGTGTAGTATGGTGGTCAGTGTAGTATAGTGGTCAGTATAATGTAGTATAGTGGACAGTGTAGTATGGTGGTCAGTATAGTGGACAGTGTAGTATGGTGGTCAGTATAGTGGACAGTGTAATGTAGTATAGTGGACAGTGTAGTATAGTGGACAGTGTAGTGTAGTATAGTGGTCAGTATAGTGGACAGTGTAGTATGGTGGTCAGTATAGTGTAGTATAGTGGACAGTGTAGTATAGTGGACAGTGTAGTGTAGTATAGTGGTCAGTATAGTGGACAGTGTAGTATAGTGGTCAGTGTAGTATGGTGGTCAGTGTAGTATGGTGGTCAGTATAGTGGTCAGTGTAGTGTAGTGTAGTGGTCAGTGTAGTGTAGTGGTCAGTGTAGTGTAGTGGTCAGTGTAGTATAGTGGACAGTGTAGTATGGTGGTCAGTATAGTGGACAGTGTAGTATGGTGGTCAGTATAGTGTAGTATAGTGGACAGTGTAATGTAGTATAGTGGACAGTGTAGTATAGTGGACAGTGTAGTGTAGTATAGTGGTCAGTATAGTGGACAGTGTAGTATGGTGGTCAGTGTAGTATGGTGGTCAGTGTAGTATGGTGGACAGTGTAGTATAGTGGTCAGTGTAGTATAGTGGTCAGTGTAGTGGTTAGTGTAGTGGTCAGTGTAGTATGTTGGACAGTGTAGTATGTTGGACAGTGTAGTATGTTAGACAGTGTAGTATGTTGGACAGTATAGTGTAGTGGACAGTATAGTGTAGTGGACAGTGTAGTATGGTGGTCAGTGTAGTATGGTGGTCAGTGTAGTGTAGTATAGTGGTTAGTGTAGTGGTCAGTGTAGTATGGTGGTCAGTATAGTGGACAGTGTAGTATGGTGGTCAGTATAGTGGTCAGTGTAGTGTAGTGTAGTGGTCAGTGTAGTGTAGTGGTCAGTGTAGTGTAGTGGTCAGTGTAGTATAGTGGACAGTGTAGTATGGTGGTCAGTATAGTGGACAGTGTAGTATGGTGGTCAGTATAGTGTAGTATAGTGGACAGTGTAATGTAGTATAGTGGACAGTGTAGTATAGTGGACAGTGTAGTGTAGTATAGTGGTCAGTATAGTGGACAGTGTAGTATGGTGGTCAGTGTAGTATGGTGGTCAGTGTAGTATGGTGGACAGTGTAGTATAGTGGTCAGTGTAGTATAGTGGTCAGTGTAGTGGTTAGTGTAGTGGTCAGTATAGTATGTTGGACAGTGTAGTATGTTGGACAGTGTAGTATGTTAGACAGTGTAGTATGTTGGACAGTATAGTGTAGTGGACAGTATAGTGTAGTGGACAGTGTAGTATGGTGGTCAGTGTAGTATGGTGGTCAGTGTAGTGTAGTATAGTGGTTAGTGTAGTGGTCAGTGTAGTATGGTGGTCAGTATAGTGTAGTATAGTGGACAGTGTAGTATGGTGGTCAGTATAGTGGACAGTGTAGTGGTCAGTGTAGTATGGTGGTCAGTGTAGTATGGTGGTCAGTGTAGTATAGTGGTCAGTGTAGTATGGTGGTCAGTGTAGTATAGTGGACAGTGTAGTATGGTGGTCAGTGTAGTATAGTGGAGAGTGTAGTATGGTGGTCAGTGTAGTATAGTGGACAGTGTAGTATAGTGGACAGTGTAGTATGGTGGACAGTGTAGTATGGTGGACAGTGTAGTATGGTGGTCAGTGTAGTATAGTGGTCAGTGTAGTGGTTAGTGTAGTATAGTGGACAGTGTAGTATGGTGGACAGTGTAGTATGGTGGTCAGTGTAGTATGGTGGTCAGTGTAGTATGGTGGTCAGTATAGTGGACAGTGTAGTATGGTGGTCAGTGTAGTATGGTGGTCAGTATAGTGGTCAGTGTAGTGTAGTGGTCAGTGTAGTGTAGTGGTCAGTGTAGTGTAGTGGTCAGTGTAGTGTAGTGGTCAGTGTAGTATGGAGGACAGTGTAGTATGGTGGTCAGTGTAGTATGGTGGTCAGTGTAGTATGGTGGACAGTGTAGTATAGTGGTCAGTGTAGTATGGTGGTCAGTATAGTGTAGTATAGTAGTCAGTGTAGTATAGTGGTCAGTGTAGTATGGTGGTCAGTGTAGTATGGTGGTCAGTGTAGTATAGTGGTCAGTATAATGTAGTATAGTGGACAGTGCAGTATGGTGGTCAGTATAGTGGACAGTGTAGTATGGTGGTCAGTATAGTGTAGTATAGTGGACAGTGTAATGTAGTATAGTGGACAGTGTAGTATAGTGGACAGTGTAGTGTAGTATAGTGGTCAGTATAGTGGACAGTGTAGTATGGTGGTCAGTATAGTGTAGTATAGTGGACAGTGTAGTATAGTGGACAGTGTAGTGTAGTATAGTGGTCAGTATAGTGGACAGTGTAGTATAGTGGTCAGTGTAGTATGGTGGTCAGTATAGTGGTCAGTGTAGTGTAGTGTAGTGGTCAGTGTAGTGTAGTGGTCAGTGTAGTGTAGTGGTCAGTGTAGTATGGAGGACAGTGTAGTATAGTGGTCAGTGTAGTATGGTGGTCAGTATAGTGTAGTATGGTGGACAGTGTAGTATGGTGGTCAGTGTAGTATGGTGGTCAGTATAGTGTAGTATAGTGGTCAGTGTAGTATGGTGGTCAGTGTAGTATGGTGGTCAGTATAATGTAGTATAGTGGACAGTGTAGTATGGTGGTCAGTATAGTGGACAGTGTAGTATGGTGGTCAGTATAGTGTAGTATAGTGGACAGTGTAATGTAGTATAGTGGACAGTGTAGTATAGTGGACAGTGTAGTATAGTGGACAGTGTAGTGTAGTATAGTGGTCAGTATAGTGGTCAGTGTAGTATGGTGGTCAGTATAGTGTAGTATGGTGGTCAGTATAGTGTAGTATGGTGGTCAGTGTAGTATAGTGGTCAGTGTAGTATGGTGGTCAGTGTAGTATGGTGGTCAGTGTAGTATAGTGGTCAGTATAATGTAGTATAGTGGACAGTGTAGTATGGTGGTCAGTATAGTGGACAGTGTAGTATGGTGGTCAGTATAGTGTAGTATAGTGGACAGTGTAATGTAGTATAGTGGACAGTGTAGTATAGTGGACAGTGTAGTGTAGTATAGTGGTCAGTATGGTGGTCAGTGTAGTATGGTGGTCAGTGTAGTATGGTGGTTAGTGTAGTATGGTGGTCAGTATAATGTAGTATAGTGGTCAGTGTAGTATGGTGGTCAGTATAGTGGACAGTGTAGTATGGTGGTCAAGTGTAGTGTAGTATAGTGGACAGTGTAGTATAGTGGTCAGTATAGTGGACAGTGTAGTATAGTGGTCAGTGTAGTATGGTGGTCAGTGTAGTATGGTGGTCAGTGTAGTATAGTGGTCATTATAATGTAGTATAGTGGACAGTGTAGTATGGTGGTCAGTATAGTGGACAGTGTAGTATGGTGGTCAGTATAGTGTAGTATAGTGGACAGTGTAATGTAGTATAGTGGACAGTGTAGTATAGTGGACAGTGTAGTGTAGTATAGTGGTCAGTATGGTGGTCAGTGTAGTATGGTGGTCAGTGTAGTATGGTGGTTAGTGTAGTATGGTGGTCAGTATAATGTAGTATAGTGGTCAGTGTAGTATGGTGGTCAGTATAGTGGACAGTGTAGTATGGTGGTCAAGTGTAGTGTAGTATAGTGGACAGTGTAGTGTAGTATAGTGGTCAGTATAGTGGACAGTGTAGTATGGTGGTCAGTGTAGTGGTCAGTGTAATATAGTGGTCAGTATAGTATAGTGGTCAGTGTAGTGGACAATGTAGTGTAGTGGACAGTGTAGTTCTCAGTGTAGTGGTCAGTATAGGAATCAGGTAGGTCAGTACTATTGTATTTGAAGGGACTCAGGGATAGCTAAAAGTCCGCAGGTTGGGGGGGGGCGCAAATTACTTGCCTTGCCCCGGGTGCTGACAACCCACGCTACGCCACTGGGTATGATGGGGGCAGTATGTACAGGAGAGGAGTGTGGAGGGTGTGACAGTGGGCAGTATGTACAGGAGAGGAGTGTGGAGGTATGACAGTGGGCACTATGTACAGGAGAGGAGTGTGGAGAGTATGACAGTGAGCAGTATGTACAGGAGAGGAGTGTGAAGGGTATGACAGTGGGCAGTATGTACAGGTGAGGAATGTGGAGGGTATGATGGGGGCAGTATGTACAGGAGAGGAGTGTGGAGGGTGTGACAGTGGGCAGTATGTACAGATGAGGAGTGTGGGGGGTATGATGGGGGCAGTATGTACAAGAGAGGAGTGTGGAGGTTATGATTGGGGGCAGTATGTACAGGAGAGAAGTATAGAGGGTATGACAGAGGGCGTTATGTACAGGAGAGGAGTGTGGAGGGTATGACAGTGGGCACTATATACAGGTGAGGAGGATGAAGGAGTCTGGGAAGGAAAAATGGAAAGGTTTGTGGAAGGATGTTTAGGGACTGCGTAGTTGTTAAGCAGGCCATACGTGGATTTAAATCAAGCCAATTAAGCAGAGACCAGCCATAGTCGATCTATATATGGGCTAGTTGGTTGTGCACAAGTCAATCTATTAATCGACTTGAGTACAACCAGCCTGTCAGGTTTTTACCAAAACAATCAGTACTGCCAGCTATAGTTAGCAACACTGATCGCTGTATTCTGTGGGTAGGGAAGGCACCCCACTGGCAGAACAAAATACTGCTTGAGTGGTTCCCCAT
The DNA here is from genome assembly GCF_042186555.1 of Aquarana catesbeiana. Classification (NCBI taxonomy): domain Eukaryota; kingdom Metazoa; phylum Chordata; class Amphibia; order Anura; family Ranidae; genus Aquarana; species Aquarana catesbeiana. The sequence continues at coordinate 187,712,118 of NC_133324.1, forward strand.
CCACAGGTCAGCAGGTTAGAGGGTGTGTGGGGACAGGCTGGGGAGAGAGGTCTGTCAGCAGGGGGGTGTGAGTTGGTCATGGAGGGATATCAATCAGCGGGTGAGGAAAGAACTGGGAGTGATATCTTTTGGAGTAGGGTCTGTCATCTGCAGGTTGGGAAATGGTCACCCGTGATATAAGTTGAAGGGAAGTGGCTGGGGAGTGACCTGGCTGGTGGTGAGTGTGAAATGGATGATGTGTTTCAAGTTTCTTTCACATTTGCAGTAATGCTTACTGCCCTCTGAAAAGTGATCTGTGGTCAATTCAGCAGCAGCTGACAGGGGTTCATGAGGTACATTGCTGAATTGTAGTTTTACATTGTTGAACTATGCTGCTACTGTGAGCGAGTTTAGCTTGCAGTTGCAGAGGGGTCCCATTAAAATCAATAGGCGAGTTTGACAGGCGGTGCTGCCTGCCAAACTCTGCAGGCTGAGTTATAGATGCTGCAGCTAAAGAAATTACAAAAAAAAAAAAAAGTTGCAGCTGTGAAGTCAAGCATCACAGCTATGGCATTCGTACAGCCCTGTCCAAATGTATTTTTAAGATTTGGATCAGGACATGCGGTGAGGTCAGTGGCAGGTGAGGCACTGACTAGTATCAGAGCCAAATATAAACAGGTTACATACACCACGAGCATTAGAGCGAGAGCAATAATTCTAGCACTAGACCTCCTCTGTAACTCTAAACATGTAACCTGTAAAAAATTTTAAAGTAACGCCTATGGAGATTTTTAAGTACTGAAGTTTGGCGCCATTCAACAAGTGTGCACAATTGTAAAGTGTGACATGTTGGGTATCTATTTACTCGGCATAACATCATCTTTTGTAGTATACAAAAAATCGGGATAACTTTAGTGTTTTTTGTTTTTTTTTATGAAACAGTTTCTTTCCAAAAAAAACACGGTTAAAAAATTGCTGCACAAATAGCATGTAACATAAAAAGTTGCAACATTTTATTTCCTAGGGTGTCTGTTAAAACTATATATATATATATATATATATATATATATATATATATATATATATATATATATATATATATATAATGTTTGGGGGTTCTGAGTAAATTTTCTAGAAAAAAATTATGATTATGATTTTTACATGTAGGAGAGAACTGTCAGAATTGGCCTGGGTATCAAGGGGTTAATTACCATAAGTAACTAATATACAAATAATTATTATATATTATTTTTAAGGTAATTTACTACAAAAGCTGTACTCAAGCAGGTGGCTTAACGGACAAATTACTGAAGTTTGAAGTTATAACTTCCAATCAATTTCACAGTTAATAGATAAATAATAAATTATGTTATGGGGCGTGGCCAGGCAGCGGATGTAGCCGGACGCATTCTCAGATCTCTCCGCCGAAAATCCGCTCATCTATCCTGAGAAAGTGCTCTAAACCGCTCCATACACAGCCCACCGGTGGTCGGAAGGTCCCCTGAATCTGAGGGTAACGCTGAATAGTTACCATGAATCCGATGTCCACTGCAAAAGGTCAGAATCCGTCCCGGTCCTTGGACCTCATGGGCCAAAATGGCGCCCTCACACAGCGCTCTGCTAGGGTGATATACAGAGAGGCAGCTGAAAAGCTGTTCTCCATGTTGCTCTCCACGGACCCTGCAGCCTCTTCCAGCATCTCGGAGGACTTGTCAGGAGGTGTATCAGAAGCTGACGATACAGTACCGCTGGATGGCACTAAGGGCACAGTATTTGCATGGAACGCAGTGAGTACTCCATGGGATATCCCTACTAGGCTCCAGGCCCCAACCAGCCCTAACATAGAAGGTGAACCCACGCTGCGGGACATTTTCATGGCTGTGAATACTTGCAATGTCTCTATTGCGGCTCTCACTACTAAAATTAAAGGGGTTAAAACGGAGATCACTTTTCTGCGCCAAGACACCCAAAAGCTAAGAGAAAGAACCTCTGCACTAGAGGCAATGGCGTTGTTAGGGGGGTGCGGGCTGCACCCGGGTGACACCCGCCAGAGGGGTGACACCTGTAGGTAGCGGCACGCACTGCTAACACTGCCCGCTGCCCTGATCTGCGCCTCAGGTCTTGCGCCCCTCAGCGCAGCGGACTGAAGCCGCCTCCCCCTCCTCTCTGTTTACATCCACACAAAAGGAGGAGGAGCCCGAGGGACACACATGGCTGTGTGTATCTGTCCGCACTGTTCTGAGGTCTGTAAACTTTATGTATATGTGTGTGGACATGTGCAGGGGGTGTCTATACTAATGGTGAGTCTGCACTGAGGGGGGGTCTGCGCTGAGGGGGGTTTCTATACTAATGGGGGGTCTGCACTGAGGGGGAATTCTATACTAATGGGGGTTGGCACTGACGGGGATTTTATGCTGATGGGGGTCTTCACTGAGGGGGGATTCTATACTAATGGGGTTGGCACTGAGGGGGGATTTTATACTGATGGGGTTGGCACTGAGGGGGGATTCTATACTAAAGGGGGTCTGCACTGAGGGGGGATTCTATACTAATTGGGGAGTCTGCACTGAGGGGGGATTCTATACTAATGGGGGGCCTGCACTGAGGGGGGATTCTATACTAATCGGGGGTCTGCACTGAGGGGGGATTCTATACTAATGGGGGGGTCTGCACTGAGGGGGGATTCTATACTAATGGGGGGTCTGCACTGAGGGGGGATTCTATACTAATGGGGGGTCTGCACTGAGGGGGGATTCTATACTAATGGGGGCTCTGCACTGAGGGGGGATTCTATACTAATGGGGGCTCTGCACTGAGGGGGGATTCTATACTAATGGGGGTTGGCACTGAGGGGGGATTCTATACTAATGGGGGTCTGCACTGTGGGGGGATTCTATACTAATGGGGGTCTGCACTGAGGGGGGTTCTATACTAATGGGGGTTGGCACTAAGGGGAGGATTTTATACTGATGGGGGTCTGCACTGAGGGGGGGGATTCTATACTAATGGGGGGGTCTGTGCTGAGGGGGGATTCTATACTAATGGGGGGTCTGCACTGAGGGGGGATTCTATACTAATGGGGGTCTGCACTGAGGGGGGATTCTATACTAATGGGGGTCTTCACTGAGGGGGGATTCTATACTAATGGGGGTTGGCACTGAGGGGGGATTTTATACTGATGGGGGTCTGCACTGAGGGGGGATTCTATACTAATGGGGGTCTGCGCTGAGGGGGGATTCTATACTAAAGGGGGGTCTGCACTGAGGGGGGATTCTATACTAATGGGGGAGTCTGCACTGAGGGGGGATTCTATACTAATGGGGGGCCTGCACTGAGGGGGGATTCTATACTAATCGGGGGTCTGCACTGAGGGGGGATTCTATACTAACGGGGGGGTCTGCACTGAGGGGGGATTCTATACTAATGGGGGGTCTGCACTGAGGGGGGATTCTATACTAACGGGGGGGTCTGCACTGAGGGGGGATTCTATACTAATGGGGGGTCTGCACTGAGGGGGGATTCTATACTAACGGGGGGTCTGCACTGAGGGGGGATTCTATACTAATGGGGGCTCTGCACTGAGGGGGGATTCTATACTAATGGGGGTCTGCACTGAGGGGGGATTCTATACTAATGTGGGGTCTGCACTGAGGGGGGATTCTATACTAATGGGGGCTCTGCACTGAGGGGGGATTCTATACTAATGGGGGTTGGCACTGAGGGGGGATTCTATACTGATGGGGTCTGCACTGTGGGGGATTCTATACTAATGGGGGCTCTGCACTGAGGGGGGTTCAATACTAATGGGGGTTGGCACTGAGGGGGGATTTTATACTGATGGGGTCTGCACTGAGGGGGGATTTTATACTGATGGAGTCTGCACTGAGGGGGGATTTTATACTGATGGGGGTCTGCACTGTGGGGGGATTCTATACTAATGGGGGGTCTGCACTGAGGGGGTTCTATACTAATGGGGGTTGGCACTGAGGGGGGATTTTATACTGATGGGGGTCTGCACTGAGGGGGGATTCTATACTGATGGGGGAATCTGCACTGAGGGGGGATTCTATACTAATGGGGGGTCTGCACTGAGAGGGAGATTTGATACTGATGGGGTCAGCACTGAGGGGGGTGTATGTACTGATGTGGGGGTCTGCAGACTCTGCACTGAGGGAGGGTGTCTGTACTGATGGGGGGGTCTGCAATAAGGGAGGGGGGTCTGTACTGAGGGAGGGGAGTCTGTACTTAGTGGGGGGTCTATATTGATGGAAGTGATGGAAGGGGGTCTGTACTGAGGGAGGGGCCTTTATTAAGTGTGGTCTGTAGTTATTGGAGGGCTGGTCTGTACTGAGGTAGTTGGTGGAGGAGGGGGTGACACCAATTTTTTCGGCACTGGGTGACACCAACCCTAGTGATGCCACTGACTAGAGGGGAGAGTGAGCTCCATAGAAGATGACATGGCGCCCATGCAGAGAGACCTCACATATAACAATCACTTGCTTTCACAATATACTTCCTGCTTAGAAGATTTAGAGAATAGGATGGGGAGAAATAATGTGAGAGCAATAGGAATGCCTGAACGAATGGAAGGAAAGAACCCTGTGGAGTTAATTGAAAAGTGGCTAATTACTGCCTTTGGTAGGGAAGTGTTTTCCCCAATGTTCTCTGTAGAACGTGCACACAGGGTCCCGGCTAGGCCTCCATAACCGGGAGCCCCCACGGCCTTTCCTATTCAAGCTCCTCAATTATAAGGACAGAGATGTGATTCTGCACAATATTAGGATGAAACCAGCTGCCATAAAAATTGATAATGCTAAAATATTGCTTTTTCCGGATTTCTTCGCTGATCTACAGAAACAGCGAGCTAAATTCACAGATGTTAAATGTCAGCTCAGAGACCTTGATCTTAAATATGCTATGCTGTACCCGGCCCGTCTACGCGTTGAAGTGCTGGGATCAGTACAATTCTTTGACACCCCATCTGCGGCTGCACAATGGCTGGATCGACAGGAGCAAACAATCCGTAAAGCTCGCAACAGACGCCCTGCACCACCATAAAGGATATCACTTCAAGTTCAACTACAGAAACTCATCACGTTTTCATTCTTTCTACTGACATTGTGCCAAGGGGGAGGTAACTAACTAACTGTTTGTTTTATAAAGTTCTGTCCATAAACACGGCTTTGGTTCTAGCTGTTGAGAAGTTTTAAGACACTGAAGTGCGCTTCCACTGTTGCCCCCAAGATGGTCTGGCTCTGACCTCTGCTTTACTCATGACAAGATTGCAAGGCCCTGTTGGCCAGTTACTTTTTGTTTTTGTTCTTTTGCTTTTTTTTTTCTTGAATTTTTGACCATGGCCTCTTTATTATTTTGTCCGTTCGTTGTGGCTCCTTCCTTCCTCAACTCTGCTACGCCTCTGGAGCTACAGATCTCCCATCTGCTGAAATTGAAGACTCCCCCAATATTTTTAGTCTGGCAAAAATCCCAGTATAAAAGTTATCAGGTGGTATTGTTATCTGCTCTTACAATATCTTCAGGGTGTATCCCTCCTATTCTTGTCATATTATTGCAATGTCTAAGATAACTAGAATATTGTCCTGGAATGTTCGGGGCTTAAATGATCCAGTCAAACGGATTGTTTGAGGAGACTTATCTCCCCTCGACATCCACTCCGTTATTTGCGCAAAGACAGTTTTGTCATCAATACCATGCTACATTATCTGTGTAATCAAGGGGAGTGAGTGTCTTGATAAGAAGAGGTACACAATTTTCCCACCTAGAAGTTAAAATTGACCCAGAGGGTCGCTACATATTTCTGTTATGCTCCCTCTATGGGACAAAATGCATATTAGCAGGGTTATACATTCCTCCTCCATTCTCGGCCAGTCTCCTGATGTTATTAGCTGATTATTCGTCCCGTTTCCCGGGATTGCCAATATTGGTTGTAGGGGATTTCAAAAACTATATCAATTTTGAGAAAGACAAACTGGGTGCCCATAGCGGGGACAGATCACAGAGAAAACAGAGACCTACACCGTTTGCTCGCCTTCTATTGGAGATGGGCCTTATAGATGTTTGGAGAATGCGTAACCCTGACGCTAAAGTGCAGTCATGCCAGTCAGCCCCGATAGGAGGCCTATAACGGATCGATCTAGGTCTGGGTAATGAATGTATGCTACCCATGATTGACTCCTCACAGTACCATGCCAGATATACTTCAGACCATTCCCCGCTCTCGGTAGATTTACAACTGGGGGCGATTAGGGGCAACGGACTATGGAAGCTTAACCCCTTCTGGCTGTCACTCCTGCCGGACCCTGATCCACTCCCAGGACTTCTGACTTCCTTTTTTAGACAAAATATAAGATCAACAGATATAGACACGGTGTGGGAGGTGGCTAAAGCTTATTTACGCAAGCAACTTTTTAGAGAGATATCCCATATCAAAACAAAAACTAAAGAATGGGAAAATCTGGTGATAGCAGAAGCACAAAAATCAGAAGCACTGTATGTAAATGACCCTACTGACAAAACCAAAAGAGTGTGGTTAGCCTCCCAGTCCATGCTCAAACACTTATCATTGCAACTCGCAGAAAATAAAAGGGTTCTTTTTACAACAGAAACACTTTGAAGAAGGGGAAAATACAGGTCACATGTTAGCCTTATTAGCCAAACCACAAAAACCGTCCTCACATATAGTGGCTGTGTCAGATGCACAGGGCACACCCTGTTATTCTACGCAAGCCATTATGGACCTCTTTAGGAAATTTTTCCAGGATGTCTATTCATCAAAAGTTCACCCCTCATCTGAGGATCTTCATTTATTTTTAGACAAATATCCCATACCCTGCCTGTCAGTTTCGGACGCAAACCAGCTAAATGCCCCTCTAACAGAGGAGAAGCTTCTAGAGGCACTAGCTCATGCACAAAATGGGCAGACGGCTTACCATCAGAAGTTTATAAGTGGTACACCACACAACTAATACCAACACTTCTGCAGGTTTATAACAGGGCATTTGAAACTGGAAAACTCCCCCCTTCCATGAATGAAGCACTTATAATAGTACTCTTGAAGTCAGGTAAAGATGCCCTGTCCCCAGATTCATATACACTTATTTCATTACTTACATTTGATGTTAAGCTGTTGGCCAGAGTTCTGGCCAACAGATTGGCCAAATGTATTCAAAGAATGATACACAGAGATCAGTCTGGTTTCATACCGACTAAATCAACAGGGCAAATCTTATGCAGGCTATTTCTCAACCTACAACTGCCCACAGACAACTCAGGTAATAGAGCCATCCTCTCTCTAGGCGCAGCCAAAGCGTTTGACAGCGTTGAATGGCTATACTTATGGGAAGTACTGACAAGATTTAGGGTGGGCCCCTCTTTCTTGAAATGGGTTCAGCTGCTATACAACACCCCATTGGTGAGAATGCGTATCAATGGAGACATATCGGAACCTTTCAGACTTTTTAGGGGCACATGACAGGGGTGTCCTCTATCACCCCTGTTGTTTGCCCTAGCCCTTGAACCGCTGGCCATACATGTCAGAGCGTCACAAAACATTATTGGCTTTTGCTGAGGCCCTAAACAAGACGTCCTTTCCTTGTATGCAGATGACACTCTGATTTATCTAGGGGACACCGATGGCTCTCTGAAGAATGTGATGCGTTTAATCGCTGACTTTGGGGAGTTGTCGGGGTTCAATATTAATTGGAATAAATCGGTACTTATGCCCCTAGATCCCCTACCACAACCCCTACCTGATTGTGCAAAAGACATACTTACGGTGGGGAGGGATGAGCTTCGAGTTCGAGTCGAACGTAAGTTCGATTCGAACATTGGCTGTTCGACCGTTCGTCGAATTGCGAACATTATGGGTCTTTTGCGCCAAATTTGAGTGGCGCGTCACGGCCCATAATTCACTGCGGCATCGCAGTGCATTGCTGGCTGATGATTGGCCAAGCATGCACTATGACCCGCATGCTTTGTCCAATTACAGCGCGGTAAGAACGGAGAGCCATAATTGGCCAAAGGCAGGGTGCTTTTGGTCAATTATACCTCAGGGGATTTAGTACACGCCCCACACTATATAAGGCCGCCTGCACGTCGGCCTTGTGTAGTGTGTAGGCAGGCAAGTCAGTTAGCTGCAGTCAGTGTATTGTGTGTGTGTGTACACTGTATTCAGTTTAGCTAGATATACTTTCAGGCAGGCAGCTGCAGTATTTTCAGTCAGTGTACTGTATCCTGCGCACAGTGTGCAACTAAAGCTAACTGGAGCCAATTGCTGGTGTTCTCTTCCTAATATACTTACAGGCAGGCAGCTGCAGTATTTTCAGTCAGTGTACTGTATCCTGCGCACAGTGTGCAACTAAAGCTAACTGCAGCCAATTGCTGGTGTTCTCTTTCTAATAATTCCTCAGGCACACAGTTCCAGTATTTTCAGTGAGTGTACTGTATCCTGTGCAGTGTGCAACTAAAGCTAACTGCATACAATTGCTGGTGTTCTCTTCCTAATAATACCTCAGGTAGGCAGTTGATTCAGCTAGCTGCAATATATTAGTGTACTGTATACTGGGCACAGTGTGCAACTAAAGCTAACTGCAGCCAATTGCTGGTGTTCTCTTCCTAATATACTTACAGACAGACAGCTGCAGTATTTTCAGTCAGTGTACTGTATCCTGTGCACAGTGTGCAACTAAAGCTAACTGCAGACAATTGCTGGTGTTCTCTTTCTAATAATTCCTCAGGCAGACAGTTCCAGTATTTTCAGTGAGTGTACTGTATCCTGTGCAGTGTGCAACTAAAGCTAACTGCATACAATTGCTGGTGTTCTCTTCCTAATAATACCTCAGGTAGGCAGTTGATTCAGCTAGCTGCAGTATATTAGTGTACTGTATACTGGGCACAGTGTGCAACTAAAGCTAACTGCAGCCAATTGCTGGTGTTCTCTTCCTAATATACTTACAGACAGACAGCTGCAGTATTTTCCTTGTCAAAAGAAGTTTATTGAGTATACAATGTTATAAAGATACATAAAGTAAGTTTACAAGGATCTATAAAGTAAGCTCATTGTTTTACAGTAGGGTTTATATAGGTAAATATCATGAAATTTCAAATATTAAACATTGGGTTCACGTAAACCTAAATTAAAGATATATATCATTTCCTTAGTTACTTTTGTATAGGGTTGTCCCGATACCGATACTAGTATCGGTATCGGCACCGATACCGAGCATTTGCCCAAGTACTTGTACTCGGGCAAATGCTCCCGATGCTTCCCCGATACCTGAACTGTCAGCTGTGATCGGCGCGTGGGGGAGTTACAAGATTCTCCCCCAGCGGCTTTCACCAGCTTTAGTGACAGACAGCGGTGATCGCTCACAGCTGACTGTCACTGCATCCTCCTCCGTGCCCCCTCCGTTCCTCTGTCCCTCTCAGCTGTCCCCCCCTTCTGCTCTTATCTGTCCCTCTCAGCTGTCCCCTCCGTTCTGCTCTTATCTGTCCCCTTCGTTCTCCCCCTCAGTTCCTCCGTCCTCCCCCTCCTCCTTCCTTTGTGTATGGATAGAGTCAGCTGACTCTGTCCATTTACATAACTGAAACATTGTAATCTCCTGTGATTACGATGTGTCAGTTTATGAATGGAGAGAAGCTGCGGTCTTCTCTCCATTCATTGTCAGTGCAGCTGACGCTGCAGAGAAAGGGACTGGGGATTCTCTATCCTCTGTCTCTTTCTCTGTCTCAAGGGGGAGATATCAGAGGTCTGTTAAGACCCCTGATATCTCACCAAAGCCCCCCAAAAGGGCTGATTAAAAAAAAAAAAAAAACAATAAAGAATAAAAGAAATATTATTGTAAAAAATAAAAATTGTAAAAAAAAAAAAATAACACACACATACAACGTTCACCCCCCCCCCCCCAAAAAAAAGCAAGCACTGTTAAAAAAAAAAAAAAAAAAATGAAAAAAAAAACACTGTCACGTGACATTAAAAAAAAAGTATCGGTAATCGGTATCGGCGAGTACTTGAAAAAAAGTATCGGTACTTGTACTCGGTCCTAAAAAAGTGGTATCGGGACAACCCTACTTTTGTAGGTATTTAAATGATTTATACCTACATATTGTTTACAAGTAGAGTGTATATAGGTCAAATAAATTCTGATAATGAGCTTTAATCGTAAGGTGGAGAAAAGGAAAGAGAAAGAAGAAAAAGGGTTGAAAGGTAGAGGTATGGTCCACAAGGTTGTCCCGCTCGTCAGTTTATTATTCTTTTTAGTTCTCTTTGAAGCCTTAGAATGGGTGTCTCTGTAAGTCATTTAATCTGCTACCATGGCAACAGGACAGCGTCATTGAAGTTTGACAGGAACTGTTGTTTTATCCAAGGATGCCAAAGTTTTTCAAATTTTGGAATTTGATTTTGATCGATGGCTACCATCTTGGCATGGGACATTGTATTATTCATTCTGTGAATTGTTTCTGCTAGTACCAATGTAGGAGATTTCCATGCCTTGGCCACTGTCTGTTTTGCAGCCGTTATTAGTTGGATCATAAGTTTGAATTGAGAGAGTGTTAACCATTCTGGTTTTAGATTAAGTAAAGTTAAATATGGATCTGGTTGTATTATTTTTTTAAATATTTTAGATGCAATCACAAAGACTTCCTTCCAGAAGGTTTGGATTACTGGGCACGTCCACCATATGTGTAAATATGTGCCTATTTCTGGGCATCCTCGAAAACAAAGAGCTGAGGTATTAGGTGAATATTTTGCCACTCTAGCGGGTACAAGGTACCAGCGAGTTAGGACTTTATAATTTGTCTCCAGTGCTAAGATGTTGGGTGAAGATGACTTAGATGTGAGCCATATGTTAGACCAGTCCGTGTCTTCTAAAGTTCGTCCCAGGTCCTCCTCCCACCGCTGAACGTAAGAGGGTCTATTAAGATTTGCTACTCCATATAATTGATTATAAAGTGATGAAATTGTACCTTTAGCAAATGGATCTTTTGTACAGATTGATTCAAAAATGGATAATTGGGATAATGGTGTATCCCCCTTTAGGAACGGTGTATAGAAATTTTTGATTTGGAGATATCTAAATATCTCAGAGTTTGGTAGATCATATTTTTCTCTAAGCGATGGGAATGAAAGGAATGATTTAGATGCTATGAAGTCATTTAGTGTCTGAATGCCTGATGTTGTCCAAGCTTTAAAAGAATTTGGGTAGATCCATGCCGGATAAAAGGCCGGATTTCTGATAAAAGAAAGGAGAGGATTGTGTGGAGATTGTAACTGATATTTGGTTTTTAGTTTATCCCAGAGAGATAGGAAGTGTTTAGTTATGGGATTATGAATTTTAAAGCGGTCTTTAGGATCAAGCCATAATAAATTTGATATTAATAGAGGGTCATTTTCTGAAGCCTCTATAAATACCCATAATGGGATTTCCTGTTTTGCATGGTATTTGGACAGACTGGCCAAATGTGCTGCTCTGTAGTAGTTAGTAAAACTAGGGTATCCCAGGCCTCCTTTATTTTTGGGAAGATGTAGTGTGTGTATAGGTATACGTGGTTTAGAAGAGCCCCATATAAACAAAGTTGCTCTTTTTTGTACTATTCTCAAAAAATAGGAAGGAATTGGAATAGGGAGGACTCTGAATAGATAAAGCAATTTGGGTAGAATAGTCATTTTGATTGCATTAATCTTCCCTATCCAGGATAAAGGAAGTTGCGACCATTGTTTTATTAGATTTGTGATCTGTCTTAATACAGGAGGATAATTGTTTGAGAATAAGTCAGAATGAGATGCTGTTAAATGAATTCCAAGATATGGGATTGATTTTTCTGCCCATGTGAATGGGAGTGCAGCCCTAGCCGGGATCAATTCCATGTTTGTGAGTGAAATATTAAGCACTAGGCATTTCTTAGGATTAATCATAAGGCCGGATAGGGCTGCAAATCCATCAAGAGCTGGTATTAAGTTAGGACCAGAGACCTGTGGTGATGATAGAAAAAGTAATATATCGTCTGCAAATATACATAATTTGTGTGTAATACCTCCTACTTCAATGCCAGTTATAGTTTGGTTTGTTCTGATGTATTGGGCCATGGGTTCGAGTATAAGGGCAAATAATAAGGGAGATAATGGGCAACCCTGTCGGGTACCTCTTTCGATATTAAAGGCTTCAGATTTGTATCCAGCATATTTTATATAGGCTTTGGGTTTATTATATAATGCTTTAATCCATGTTAAAAAGTGGGGTCCAAAACCCCATTTTTGTAATGAATATTGCATATATTGCCAGGATACTGTGTCAAATGCCCTCTTAATATCGAGAGATAGAAAACATAAAGGGATTTTCCGTTTTTTAGCAATATGTGCCAATAACACTGCCCTGCGTATATTATCGCCTGCCTGTCTATTTGGCATGAAGCCTACTTGATCTCTATGTATTAATTTTCCTATAATGCTATTGAGGCGTTTTGCTATTATTTTTGCTAATAATTTAATATCGAGGTTTAACAGAGAGATAGGCCGATAATTCACACAGGAAGTATCATCAGAAAAGGGTTTTGGGATCATACAAACAATTGCCATTAGTGTTTCTTGCCGAAAAGAATGTCCATCTAGAAGTTTGTTAAAAGTTTCAGTGAGAATGGGAGAGAGTATTTCTGAGAATGTTTTATAGTATAAAGCCGAGTAGCCGTCTGGGCCTGGTCTTTTGTTAAGTTTTAGGTTTTTTATGGCGTTAGCAACTTCATCTATAGTTATAGGCTCATCCAAACTGCTTTTTTGATTCTGAGATAACTCAGGTAAGGTTATTTTTGAGAAGAAGGATTCAGCCTCTGTAGGATTAAATTCATTGTTTGTCTTGTATAAAGTTGCGAGATGTGAGTGAAATTTATGGACTATTTTAACTGGATTACAAGTGTAAACATTTTTTGATAATTTCAAACGTATTGGTTTGAAAGATTTGTTAGTTGAATTTAATGCCCGAGCCAAATATGTACCTGGTTTGTTTGTATTCATGTAGAAATTGTGTTTGGAGCGTTTGAGGGATTTATCAACTGACTCAGTGAGAAATAGATCGTATTCCAATCTAGATTTTTCCAGATGAGATTTTGTACTCTGAGATGGATTATCTTGAAATGATATGTAGGCTGCATTAAAATTGAGTTCTAGTTTTTTTGCTAGATTTTTGCGTTCCCGTTTAAATAGTGCCATTTGTCTTTGTATTGTACCACGCAAGACAGGCTTATGAGCTTCCCACAGTGTTATTGGGGAGATGTCTGTTGTATTATTAATTGATATGTATTCCTTTAAAGCTTGTTCAATGGCCATCTGATGTAGTGGGTGTTTGAGCATTATGTCCGGTAAGTACCACGTTGGGTCATGTGCTTTTGGTATGGCTGAGGCTATAGTAGTGTATACTGCATTATGGTCAGACCACGGAATCGGAATTATATCTGATGCAATCATTTCTGGTATCATTCCTATTGTTAGAAAAATATGATCTATTCTGGTGAAGGTTTGATGAGGGTGTGAGAAATAAGTGAATTTCTTTTTCACTGGGTTACTTTCTCTCCATGAATCTACCAGATTGTATTTGGAAAGAAGTTGAGAAAAAGGTAATCTAGAGGTTATTTTGGATGGTGTAAAAGGTGATTTATCTAGAAATGGGAGGAGGACCTGGTTCGAATCCCCGCACATTATCACTGTTCCTATTTTGTGTGTATTAATCACTTGTAATATATGTGAGAGGAATGGTGTAGGTTGTTTGTTAGGAGCGTAGTAGGAAATCACCGTGATTGCTGTATCCATTATATAACCCATGAGTATCAGGTATCTACCTTCTGGGTCTTTAATTTCTGATGATAAGGTGAATGGTGTGGATCGGTGAAATGCAATTAGAGTTCCCCTTTGCTTGGTACAGGCAGAAGCCGTGTAAATTTGTTGATAAAAAGGAGAAATATATTTTGGAGTAGAATCTTTGGTGAAGTGTGTTTCTTGGAGGCATACTATGTGAGCCCTCTTGTTATGGAAAGTACGGAAGGCTTTGGTCCTTTTTTGAGGGACATTTATTCCCTGAACATTCAGGGAAAGTATATTCAGTGGTGCCATGGCAATAGATCAAATAGTTTTGACTTACTTTTTGTTATGCAGAGCTGACTGCGCAGATCAACCTGTGTGGGCTGAAGAGATGAAAAGATAGAAAAGAAACCAGTGAATTCTGGAGTAAAGAGTAAACAAAAAACATATGAGATTAGATGATACATTGTATAAATTATTTTTTGCAAGTAATCACAATTTACCCGTGAAAGAGAATAAATATCTCTCTCAGGGGAATAAGTGCCTTCGTCACACTCCCACATAATATGGTTGGGAGAATGAGGAGGGCTAATGGGGGTACACGGATCTTCCGCTTACAGGAGAGAAGTGCTATGTCAAAAGACATCAAAATGATGTTTCATTAATTGGAGTGCAGAATATAGTTTTTGTTGAAATTATTTATTCCAGGGTGGTTGTATATGGTTAGTCTTGCCCTAGGCTAAATAATTCAGTTAGAAAGGTACTGTTAATAACTTTGGTATTGATGAAGATAGTTTGAATTATTTTGGGATTTTAACCCTTTTAGAGTAAACAATTACATATTTTATTCATATGTAACTGTTTAGATATGTTAACTCATAAAATTGAGGTTGTATTGCTTCAGATTAGAATAAACAAAAACATAATTCTAGGAACTAGTTAGGTAATAATATATTTGTTTTAAGAAAAGAAAGAAAAAGCTTCCATTACTTCTGGATTATTGAACATATTTGTCCTAAAAAGTAATAAATCTATTGTTATTACCTGATAATATATAACTGAACAAGAATTTCCTTATTTCACTTATATATTCTAAGGCTATATGAATCAGAAGTAATAAGAAATATAACTGGAATGTAACATGATCGCACACAGTGTGTGACTATCAGAATGCAGTTACATTCAGTTATAAATATAGGTTTTTTATAGAGAACCATCTCTTAGTATAATAAATGAAGAGATATCAGGAATTAGGATGTCAGTCCATTGAATCTTCTTGGTCCATGGATGATGTGGCATAACGGCCTCTTTTGTGAGAATGATGATTCCCATTTTGTTCTGAAATTTTCTGGGTGCTGCCTGAAGGTGAAGATGATGCCATTCTTCTGTGTATGGGAGTGTTGCTGCTTGTGGGTTCTGTCAGATTTAATTTTAAAAGGGTTTGTTGTAGTTCATCTGCTGATCTGCTTCTGTAAATTGTACCTTGGTAGTTAAATCTGACTGAAAAGGGGAAGCCCCATTGATACATAATGTTGTGGCGTTGCAGTTCCATTAGTTGGGGTTTCATGGATCGTCTTTTAGTAATAGTAAGTTGGGATAGGTCAGCAAAAATTTGATAATTGTGTCCTTGAAAATTAAGTTCCTTTTTTTCTCTTGCAGCAATTAGTATTTGTTCTTTCGTTCTGTAATAATGAAATTTTGTGATTATATCACGTGGGGGTCCATCTTTCTTTTTGGCTGTGAGGGCTCTGTGTACTCTGTCCAGTTCTAAACGTTCAATAGGGATATCTGGCTTTAGTTCTTGTAATAGAGCAGTAATAGTAGATTGCAGGTCTGTCACAGTTTCAGGTATTCCCCTTATGCGCAAGTTTGAACGTCTGGCTCTATTTTCATAATCTTCGAGCTTAGTTTGAAGTATTAAATTCTCTTTTTTTAATTGTTCCAATTCTGTTATATTTTCTTGGGTTGTAATTTCAATTTCATCCATTTTTATTTCTAAGGCTGCGGTGCAGTTTCCCAGCTCTCTTATTTCTTTGGTTAGGCTTTTTGTTATTTGGTCTGAGGTTTGTTTTAAAGCCTTATGAAGCATCTTTTCAAATTGTAATAATATTACTGGGGATACTGAGGAGGCTTGTGGAGAAGTTTGTGAGAGGATTTGTTCTGTATCTGACTCAAATGGAGAGTTTTGCTGTGACATTTTCTGTCTGTGAGAGCGCCCTGATGCTGTATCTTGTGAGGTGACTGGAGCTGCTTCAGCTGCAGTGAGTGCCTGTGAGCTCTTTGTGAGGTGATTTTTATTTCTGCCACGGTTTCCTCCTAGTACCATATTTCCTGCCCAAACTTTCACAGTTTGTTCCCTGGGGCAAAAAGGTTCAAATGGATACCTTTTGAGGCTGCAGGCTCCGCTTTGTCCTTCTCTTTTCTCCTCAGCGGTGTGGAGCTCTAACAATGCATGTCTGCTCCGCTAGGCTCCGCCTCCTGCCCTTTCAGCTGCAGTATTTTCAGTCAGTGTACTGTATCCTGTGCACAGTGTGCAACTAAAGCTAACTGCAGACAATTGCTGGTGTTCTCTTCCTAATAGTACCACGGGCAGACAGCTGCAGTATTTTCAGTCAGTGTACTATATCCTGTGCAGTGTGCAACTAAAGCTAACTGCAGACAATTCCTGGTGTTCTCTTTCTAATAATACCTCAGGCAGGCAGCTGCAGTATTTTCAGTCAGTGTACTGTATCCTGTGCAGTGTGCAACTAAAGCTAACTGCAGACAATTGCTGGGGTTCTCTTCCTAATAATACCTCAGGCAGGCAGCTGCAGTATTTTCAGGCAGTGTACTGTATCCTGTGCACAGTGTGCAACTAAAGCTAACTGCAGGCAATTGCTGGTGTTCTCTTCCTAATAATACCACAGGCAGGCATCTGCAGTATTTTCAGTCAGTGTACTGTATCCTGTGCACACTGTGCAACTAAAGCTAACTCCAGACAATTGCTGGTGTTCTCTTCCTAATATACTTACAGGCAGGCTGCTGCAGTATTTTCAGTCAGTGTACTGTATCCTGCGCACAGTGTGCAACTAAAGCTAACTGCAGCCAATTACTAGTGTTCTCTTCCTAATATACTTACAGGCAGGCAGCTGCAGTATTTTCAGTCAGTGTACTGTATCCTGTGCACAGTGTGCAACTAAAGCTAACTGCAGACAATTGCTGGTGTTCTCTTTCTAATAATACTACAGCAGGCAGGCGATTCAGCTAGCTGCAGTATAATCAATATATATATACATCCCAGCTTTGTGCAGCTACGTCTCACTGCAGGCCATTCCTTGTGTACCTATTCCAGTACATCAAAGACAGTATGTCTGAAAGGCCAACAAGGAGAGGCAGACAGTCACAGACCAATAAAAGAGGGCAAGCAGGCTCTGTGTCTAGAGGCAACAGTGCTCGTCGTGGACATGGTACATCCTCATCAGCACGTGGCCGTGGGGCATGCTTGTCCTTTTTCTCAGCAGCTGGCCGTGTTGAGCTATAACATGCTGAAGAGTTGGTAGAGTGGATGACCAAGCCATCCTCATCCTCCTCATCCTCTGTCACCCAGGCTACCTTGGCTGCCAATGCAGGTGACAAAGCGGCCTATTCCTTGGACTCAAGGTCATCATCAGTTACTCCTTCCCTAGCCCCACAGTGTCGGGTACATGCTGCAGGAGGATGCACAGTGTTTTGAAGGCTCCGATGATGGTACCCAGCTTGAGGAAGGCAGTAACGTGAGCCCAGAGAGAGGGGTTGCCCAAGAAGGACAACAAACTGGCAGTCATGTTCCCCCAGCTGCAGCATACTGCCAGATTTATAAATATGGATGAGTAAATAATCACTATATATCAACCATTACCCATCAAAGCGGCGCTATTCTCAGTCCTAAATGCTGACTGATTAATCAAAAAGTCATTGTAAGATGCAGGCAAAACAGATGCAGGCAGGAAAATTCCAGCAAAGACACAAAGGCTAGGACTTAAGCTGGAGTCTCTTAAACGTATAGTAGATCTGATGAGTGCACCTTTCACCATCTGTTAGGACACCTTGTGCTGCACACACCCCGCAAGGGGGTTCAAACTCACCGGAACTGAGAGGTTAATAGGCCTTGGATAGTATCCTCACTCCGATTACTCCCGAAGTTCTCCAGGGTTAATAGTCAAACACCAGCAACAATGTCCATATGTAAAAAAGAGACCCCAAAATAGTCCAGTACTGTTTTGATAATTTATTAAACAAATAAAGGAAAATAAAATAAACTGTAAAAATCAGTGGGCGCAGGTCCTTTCAGAGGATAGCCTTCTAGCTTTCAGTTGGTTGGTAATAGTGGATAACTCAAAATAGCTTCTCTCAAAGCACAAGGGAGCTGGTTACAGACAGGATGGATGATGCACACTCACAGCTAATCAGCCCTTCATCCCACTAGTAACAGAAAGCAACGAGCTTGGAGCGCACTGCGTGTCAACCAATCTCAGCTGACCGGCACTTCCTCCCTCTCGTGTCTGAAGCTTCAGGCTTAGAGCGCACTGCACCCTCACGTGATAACGGTTGCCGTGGTATCAAGCTCTGACTAGTTTCGTCATTGAGACTTTTTCAGAGAGCGTGACTTCACGGCATGTTGAACAGAATTTATCTTAGAGATAGGGGGTGGAGTGCGGCCGGCACTCTGCCCTAGTGAGTAAATAATTTGTAAAATCTGGATCTGATTGAAAGGTGCGTCCCTATCTTATACTGGGAACGTATCCTCACTCCAACCAACCTAAAACTGCAGGCTGCACATTTTATTAACATCGCAGTGTAAATGTAGCAGAATACTGCAATACATCTGTAAACGCCCAATTTCTTGTAGCACAATAACTCAGCCACAGTTCTTATGTCCTAGATTGACATTAAAAACATTAAACTAGCATAAAACATTACATACAAAATCGCATATAATCATAGCAACAGCGGAACTTGTAATAAAATCAAACAGGTAATATTGATTCAAATCCAGTCAGATTGTAATTACCTGAATGGCAAACTATAGAAAAAACATTTCCAAAGGTAAGAAAACGGAGGTTAATAGTAGATTCTACAGTGCCTCTCTGTATCTCAAAGGTCTAACTGTACATACACAATAACTAATATGTAATCTAAATGAGGCAAAGTCATTATGTAATCCATAAAATTATGTCCTAGATTGACATTAAAAACATTAAACTAGCATAAAACATTACATACAAAATCGCATATATTCGCATATAATCAAGAAAATGGAGGTTAATAGTAGATTCTACAGTGCCTCTCTGTATCTCAAAGGTCTAACTGTACATACACAATAACTAATATGTAATCTAAACGAGGAAAAGTCATTATGTAATCCATAAAATAAACAAATTTAAATCCCAGAGTAGAGACCCCCTAAATTAAAACTCTAATACAGTACAGGATCATCCACTCTAGAAACCTAAAAATCACTGATAAAACAATTAATATCGAGTTCAATATTTAACCCTTTCGGGCTAAGAGTGTCAGTTAAAAAATCCATTGAGTTTCTTTTTTTGATAAATCCCTTACTATATTGCCCCCCCCCCCCTCCATGATTGTTTAATGTGATCTATCCCCCAAAATAACAAACCAGAAGGGTCTTGTCCATGATGTTGTTTGAAGTGCAGGGATACATTGTGGTCTTTATAACCAATAGAGATATTATGCACATGCTCTGCGATTCTAACTCTTAAAAGACGCTTAGTGCGACCTATGTGAATTAATCCACAAGGACAACGCAAGGCATACACAACATGAGATGTATTACATGTTATAAAGTGCTTAATTGCAAATTCCCTGTTATTAGAAGTTGAGGTAATTTTTTCTATTTTTCTCATAGGTCTAGCCACCTTTCTGCAAGCTTTGCATTTCCGGCATGCAAAAAAAACATTTTGCTCCCAGAAGGTTGGATTTCTCCCAGGGGCATCAATGATCTTTTTGACTATAACATCCCCAAAGCTTGGCGCCTTACGGTAAATGAACTTGGGTTTGTCTGGTAGAACCCTTGACAGTGTCTTATCCAAACATAGGACGTGCCAATGTTTATGGAAAATATTCATCACCTCCTTGAATTGTGAATGGAAGGGAGATATAAAACTCCATTCATGATCTAGGTTTCTTTCCATACTAAGTACATCTCTTAAACAATGATCCTGATGGAGAGCCCTAATCTCCTCAATAATAGGGTCTAAAAACTGAGGTTTATATCCTTTTTCCACAAACCTATTTTTTAATACTGTAACTTGTTGATCGAAATCCTCCAATTCGGAGCAATTCTCCTGACCCTCATTATTTGGCCCTTGGGCACATTTTTCAACCAAAGCGGATGGTGACCGCTATGCACTGGAAGGTAACTATTTCTATCGGTGGGTTTGCAGAACACTTTCATTTGTACTCTGTCACCAACTCTATAGATGTTCACATCTAAAAAGTGTATTTCCTCAGTGCTCCACTGACTCGTACGTCTGATATTATGAGTATTATCATTCAAATGAGCCATATAATTTTGGAGTGGTATACCTATATAGTTCACTCAAGGTTCCCAAATTTTCGAATCGAATTTGTGGGTTTTGTCAAGCAACTTGCTGACAATCTTCTCCTGGGCCATGATCCAGGAGATTTTATGTATCATTCCAGCTAGCGGTACTGTGTGACTTTTCCAATTCCTGGCGATGGTGATCTTGGCTCCTAAAAGCATATAAAAGCTCAAAGATTGTGTGTGTTTGGAAATGTTCTCTACCTGGACGTTGAGAAGAGTTATTTCTGGAACCTGTGGAATTGCTACTCTGATTTTACGCAATAAGTGAAAAAAGCCATTCCAGAAGGTCCGGATTTGAGGGCACGTCCACCATGTATGGAGTAGAGATCCCACATGGCCGCATCCCCTGAAGCACAGAGGGGATCAGTCTGGGAAAATTTTTGCAAGGGTGGCCGGTACTCGATACCAACATGTGATGATTTTAATGCTAGCCTCCATCAGAGAAGTGTTCATGATGCCTTTGAAAGATCTGTGAAATCATCGATACCATTTTTTCAAGTCCCACTCTTCTGCCAGGACCTGTACCCAAAGTCGGGCATAAAGCGGTTTGTTTAAGGTTCTGGCTACAGAATTATAGATAATGGAGATACCCCTCCTTGATCCTTTATGTTGGAGCATCACAACTCGTATGCAGTCAGTGTAGGGGGATCTGGTTCGTCCAACCATTTGGAACACAGGAAGTGAGTAATTTGGGATAGTCTGTATCTTTCGGAGTCAGGCATTTCCAATTTACTCACACAGTATCCGACTGAAAGGGGGCCCATGGAGTTTAGGAAGTGTCCTATCCTGTATAGGCCTTTGTCTAGCCACCATTTGAATGCAAGTATGTTTTGGCCAGGGGTAAATTCTGGGTTGTGGAATAAATTGGCAAATGGGGGAAGTTAGAGTGGAGTGCTTTTGAAGTCTATCCCATAAGGACATCGAATGAGACAGGGTTGGGGCTAAGGCATGGAAGAGCCCAGAATAAGTAGTCTATCGTGTGACGCAGTATCGCTTGTCCCTCCATCAGTAGCCAGTCAGGTTTAGGGCCCCTAGAGTAGGCTACAGAGATCTGAGCCAACTGCGCCGATTGGTAATACCACTAAATATTAGGGAGAGCCAAGCCTCCTTGGGTTTTGAGTCTGTAAAGTGTTTCTTTGGAGCATCGTCTGCCTTTGGAACCCCATATGAATTTCAGGATGGAGGATTGGAACCAAAGTAGTTGCTCTTTTTTCGTTGGGATTGGCAGGGATCGGAAGAGGTACAGGAGGCGGGGGAGGAGGGTCATTTTAATGGAATACACCCTACCCAGCCAGGACAGATAATGTTTGGACCATGCGAACATATCAGCTTCAAGTTTTTTGAACAGTGGGGAGTTGTTTTTGGCGAATAACAGTTCAAATCTAGGGGTAAGGTTGATACATAAATAAGGAATAGATTTTGAGCTCCAGGTGAAAGGGAAGTGTGCAGGCGTTTAAGAAGGTCCGGCGAGATTGAGATGTTCAGTCCTGCCGATTTAGAAACATTGACCCGGAGACCTGAGGTTTCCCCAAACTGCCCAAGGAGCTTAATAATGTTAGGGGTGGAGATGAGGGGCGAAGTAACAAAGAGGAGTAGGTCGTCCGCGAATAGGGCGCATTTATGCGCCACCCTTCATAGCCACCCTTTAATGTCAGGGTGGCTACGAATGGCGATTGCTAAGGATTCAATGGCGATTGCAAAAATAAGGGGTGATAATGGACATCCCTGTCTGGTGCCTTTCTCTATATTAAACGTGTACCTGCCCTGCAGTCTTACTTGGGCACTTGGATTAGAGTAAAGGGAGTTTAGAATGCCAAGGAAATTGGGTCCTATTCCCCATCTTTCCAAGACCTTAAAAATATACGGCCAAGTGACCGTATCAAATGCTTTTTGCAGATCAATAAAAAGCAGAAATCCCTCCTGATGGGGCCCCCCATCCCATTGAGAGCCTAGAAGGGTCACTAATTCTATAGCCCTTCTTACCTGGTCAGGGCCCTGTCTCCCTGGATAAATCCAGCTTGATCTTTGTGGACATACTGGGCTATGAATGAGGATAAACAGTTTGCCAGTATTTTTGTTAACAGTTTAAGATCATTGTTGATCAGGGAGATCAGGCGATAATTGCCTGTCACCGAGGGATCTTTTCCTGGTTTGGGAATAACAGTGATGTCTGCCAGGTACAAGGATTTATCCAGGTGAGATCCTAATTGTAGGGAGTTAAAAAATCTGGCCAGGAAAGGTGTCAGGGTTTCTGAGAATCTCTTGTAGTAGCCTACCGAGAAACCATCCAGGCCAGGGGCGGAGCCTTGTTTGAGATTCTTGATGATCTCCTTGATCTCTAAGGCAGTAATGGGTTGGTCAAGAAGCTCTATATGATCCGTTGAGAGTTTGGGCAATGAAATGGAGTCGAGAAACTCAGTGAGTTTGGAGGGAGGGCTAGATTTGTAGTCTTTGTAAGGGAGGCATAGAATGATTGAGTATGTTCTCGTTTGTTACGCTTACAGGATTCCTGGCATTCTTTAGTGAGGTTGTCTATTTCGGCACGGTGTTCTTTTTTTAATCGAGATGATAGCTGAATGATTTTGCCCCTTATCACAGCTTTGTGGGCCACCCATAGCGTAGCTGGGGAGATTGCCTCTTGATTGTTCATGTGAAAGTAATCTTTGAGGTCCTTCTCTATCGGAGAACAGTGGCCCGGATTACTTAGGAGTGATTCGTTGAGGTGCCATTTAAATTCTTTTTTTGTGTTATTTGAGTGGCGGAGGGAGAGAGTTACCATAGAATGATCTGAGATAGGGGAGTCTCTGATAGTCGACTTTATCGCAAGGGGTATGTGTGTCGCTTGAAGGAAAACATGATCTATCCTGGCATAGGTCCGATGGGGGGCAGAGTAATGTGTATGGTCTTTGAAGCAGGGGTTTAGTTCCCTCCAAATGTCCACCAGTCCCGAGTCGTAGAGGAGCTTGGCAATTTTGATACTTTGTTTGGGGGGTCGTCTGGAGCGTGGTTGGCTTGATCCCGACTTGTCTAGAGCAAGATCAAACGCTATGTTCGAGTGCCCTCCTAGAATAATGATATCCTCCATCTGGGGTGTAAGGGAATGCATCATCGAGGTAAAAAATTTGTCTTGACCCTTGTTTGGGGTGTAGTGTGAGACAAACGAATATAGCGTTCCATCTATGGTGCCCTTTATCAGAATGTATCTACCCAAGGGGTTTTGGTAATTTGTGACATAGCGAAATTTAAGTGTTTTGAAAAACAAATGGCTACTCCTTTTGTTTTATTCTCTGCGCTGGAGAGATAGAATTGGGGGAAGTGTTGATGAATAAAGGATGGGTTATAAGACTTGGGGAAGTGGGTCTCCTGAAGCAGAAGGACCTCCGACTTTTAGGATTGATAAAGTTTGAACAATTTCTTTCGTTTGACAGGGGAGTTAAGGCCCTGCACATTATGTGATACTATGTGAAGTTGCGGAGGTGGCGTGTTATTTACAGACATGGATCAGAAGGGGGGTATCTGCCAGAGGTGAGTGGGACTTACCTTGTGCAGAGTCATGGTGGACCACTGATTCGGAAGGGCGTAGAAGTCTAGGTGACCTTCGAAGAAGAAGAGAACAAGAAGTGGAGACTGTAGCGGGCGAGGGTGGACCTTCTAGGAGGATGTATGAGAGAAGTACCATGTTAATAAAGAGAGAGTTAATAAAGTGGAAAATATTTTCCCATTTCCCGATGGTGTGTGAGAACCCATTCCTGGACACCATTAAACCCATCCCAGAAAAAAGCATTGAACGAGCCACCTACGACGTCCAGAGCAGCCAGTAGTCTCTAATCGCAAAGAGGGAAAACAACCCCCCTCTCCAGACAGAGACAGGAGGAGGAGCAGGACAGCCGCTCCAGCCGTCTCCAGTTACCATAACATAACAGTGTATGAGGGCCGAGCCCTTGAAAACGTATAGCGTTTCCAGCGGGAGAGGTCCCCCCGACCACCAAGTCGGCCAGGGCCCCCATAATGGGGGTCCAGACTGGAACGGCTCAGAGGTCGAGGGGAAACGCCCCACACCCAGGAAGCCCAGTATAGCAGAATAATACAGTGTATGGGGGAGCCACGACTCCCGTAAGCTGGCCCTAGGATTGGCCAGTCGTGTTAAGGAGCATCTCAATATTAAGCATGTCATATTCAGAACAGGTGACTATATGTAGGCCAACATAGTAACAGAAATCAGAGTAACTGAAAACTTTGAGATAAGAACCAGGATAAAAATAACAGTTCCTTGGACTTAAGACTTTGGGAGAAAGGAAAAACAGAAGCAAACGCATGAATGAAACTGTTCTGCATTTCCCAACCATGGAGTCGGGATAAGGAGTGCTACGTCAAGCAAAGCCACCGGGTAAAGGTGAAAAAGTGTTCATCTGTGAATCCAGCTGGATTGAAAAGGGTCAGAGCGGGTCTACGTGGTACCCGGGTCTGAAGCTTTGGTTAGGGACGCCTGGATTCCTTGGAGTTTTTGGACATGCACTTCTGCCACGCTGGGGCGATGGGGCTGGAGGATGGAGACCTCTTGGAGGACAAGTTGGGGGCCTTGCCGAAACGTCGTCGACTCTGGATCATGGGAGATGAGGCCCAGCTGAAGTAGGAGCTCTTCACCTTCCGAAAGTGATGAGAAACCGTATGGTTTGTTGTTGTAAGAAAAGGTTAGGTGAAAAGGGAAGGACCATCTGTAGGTGATCGATTTCTGGGTCAGTGCAAGAAGGAGCGGTTTCAAAGCTCTCCTTTTTTGTATTGTAAAGGGGGATAAGTCCGCAAAGACTTGTATGGGATGGCCTTGGAACATTAGTGGCCTTTCTGCGTGAGCTGCCGCGCATGCGCCTCCCTAGACCTATATATTTAGTGTTTATATATATATATTATATATATATATATATATATATATATATATATATATACAGTATCTCACAAAAGTGAGTACACCCCTCACATTTTTGTAAATATTTTATTATATCTTTTCATGTGACAACACTGAAGAAATTATACTTTGCTACTTTGCTACAATGTAAAGTAGTGAGTGTACAGCTTGTATAACAGTGTAAATTTGCTGTCCCCTCAAAATAACTTAACACACAGCCATTAATGTCTAATCTGCTGGCAACAAAAGTGAGTACACCCCTAAAAAAATAATTGTTGCTCTACATAAAGATGGCTTAGGCTATAAGAAGATTACCAAGACCCTGAAACTGAGCTGCAGCACAGTGGCCAAGACCACACAGCGGTTTAACAGGACAGGTTCCACTCAAAACAGGCCTCGCCATGGTCGACCAAAGAAGTTGGTGATTCTGCCACAGCTCTCTCCTCCACCCCCTCCTCTTCCTATTCCTCTATGGCCTCTTCTGCAGATTTATCCTCTGAACCAGCGGTGCTCCGTAAGCGTTCAAGGGGCTACTCAAGCAGTCTGGCTAAAAGATGCCATGCGGTGCTTGAGTTGGTCTGCTTAGGGGACAGGAGCCAAACTGGGGCAGAGATTCTGTCAGCTATGCAGGGGCAGGCTCAGAGGTGGTTGACACCATGCCAGATTCAGCCAGGAATGGTTGTATGCGACAATGGCACAAACCTTCTCTCCGCCCTCCGACAGGGACACTTGACCCATGTTCCGTGTTTGGTACACGTCCTGAATTTGGTGGTGCAGCGGTTCTTGAGCAGGTACCGTACCCAAGCTTACAGGATCTCCTGAGGCAGGCCAAAAAAAGTCTGTGGTCATTTCCGCTGGTCATACAATGCCAGTGCTCGGCTGACTGACATTCAAAGGGAATGCAACCTGCCCACCAACCGCCTCATTTGTGACATGCCCACCAGGTGGAACTCAATGTTGGCAATGCTGCAGCAGCTGCACACACAGCTGAGGGCCATCAATGAGTACCTGTGCGAGTATGGCACCAGGACAGGGTCAGGGCAGCTTGGCTTCTTTGCACCACACCAGTGGCTACTGATCAAGGATACATGCACTGTTCTGTCACCATTTGAGGAGGCCACAAGGATGGTGAGCAGGGACAATGCATGCATCAGTGACACTGGGGGTTATTTACGAAAGGCAAATCCACTTTGCACTGCAAGTGCACTTTAAAGTGCACTTGGAAGTGCAGTTGCTCTAAATCTGAGGGGTAGATCTGAAATGAGTGGAAGCTCTGCTGATTTTATCTTCCAATCATGTGCAAGCTAAAATGCTGTTTTTTTATTCTCCTTGCATGTCCCCCTCGGATCAACAGCAACTTTACTTCCAAGTGCACTTTCAGTGCACTTTCAAGTGCACTTTCAGTGCAACATGGATTTTCCTTTAGTAAATAACTCCCAATATTCCTCTAGTCTTCCTGTTGGAGCAATCAAAAATCAGAAGAAGTTCTGGACTGCCGCACTCCAAAGAAGTTTTTGCCTTTATTCAAAAAATGTCATCAAAAATACATGCCACAGCGGAATGGACAAAAGAGCTTATGCGTTTCACACTACATACAGTGCTTAATCATAGCTATCAATCACAAGAATCAAAAGTGCAATAAATACTTTTTGTTACAAACCATGTGACTCCATAATTAGTAAATTGATTAGTCAATTGATGTGCCAATTAAGTACCATGAGACACCTGAAGTTTCAACAAGTGCTGTAAATATAACAAAACCTTTATTATGCGATTAAACAAAGTGCAACTAAGTGAAACCATGTGCAAAAATATGTGTATATATAAATGTAAAAATTTATAAAAAAAAGTGAACATGAAATGATATGTGTAAAAGGATGTTAATGTTAATATACATGAAATAGAAATGAATGAGTGAATATATATGTTTATATATGAGTGAACCAGCTATGAAACTCATTAGTGCTTAAAGTGAAAAATAAATAATGAAAATAAAAAATAAAAAATGTAAAAAAATAAATAAATGAAAAATACCATGTAAAATATAGACTAAATGTGTTAATGAATTAAATCCAATAGATGTTAAATAGTATGTTAATATGCTGTAATAGATATTGCAAATATCAAACAAATCTATAAATATACATGCACTAATGAATGTGTAAATAGTGTATTGGTGAATATATGTATACGAAAGAGGAGTTTTGTAGGGAGGGGGGGGGGAAGGAAGAGGGGAAAAAGGACATGAAGGAAAAGAAAAGAGTCCACGTGAAATTATGCAGGCCAGTGAAAGTGAACAGGTAAATAAGTGTAAAAGACTGTTGGTGTATGTCAAAAAGTTCTAATCACCTCACATCCTCACATGGACACCTCTTTCTATTAATGCATGCAAGTACTAGATATATAAGATAAAATAAGATAATAGTGATCTAAATGAAGTGTAGCGATATTGGTAAATAAAATAATGGAATGTTGGCAGTGATATCAGTGATGGTAACATTGTAGATGTTCATGACAACAATAAATGAATGAATAATAAATGTAGCTAATAAACAAATCAGTCACAGCACTTATTGAAACGTCAATGCACTGACCAATACAATACGCATTGTCAAAACAAACCATCACTAAATCGATACATATGAATATAAAGGCAATCGCTATGTAAAATTGACACTTATTATACTTAATATCATGACTCAAAGCATTAAAATATATAGAAATATAAACATAAAAACAATAGGATCTGCACAAAGATCTATAGTATACACTGATGAACACCTATATCTTCTTTATTCCATAACACGAAGCTCCATTAAAGACTGAAAGTAATAATAAAACAATTAATTGTTTAATCTATAAAAAGAATATATTGAGTATCGTTGATATGTTATATCATAATGCTCCAAAGAGCAAAGGAAAGGTGTTCATATAAGATTTGAGCAGAACCCTCATATTTGTTGCTTAAACCCAAACCTATATGTGTGTATTTTATTATATTCTGGCTTGGATTAACAAATAGTAATTAATAAAGAACTGGATAATGGTAAGTAGTGATATGCTATTGAACCGTTAAACAAAAGAACAAACAAACAGCCTTTTCTATTGCATGGCCGATTACATCCATGACCCTAAAGAGAAAAATGTTAACCATATCAAATTAATGAAAAGCAGACAGCGTTAATCCGAGTCAATAGTCATACACCATGCAATCATGAAAAATCTGATTGCTAGAACTGAAACCAATGACACCCAAACCATATCAAGTTAATGGAAAACAAGGTTAATCCGAGTCAATAGTCATACACCATGCGATCATGAAAAATCTGATTACTAAAGCTGAAAACAGTGATGCCTGAATTGATAGCTCCAAAGAGGGGGAATCTAGCTTAACAAGGTAAAAGGAAAGAAAAATAAATGAAAACACAGGGTCAATCATAATAGTGTGAGACATCTCACTCAAAATTTAACCCTGAAGGTATTCTCCTATGTAAGGAGAATATCCAGAACACTTTGCGCTTGCAAAGTATTCTGAATCTGTTTCCTCCTCTTATATCAATATCACATGGTCCTAAGTATTCAGACCCTTTGCTGTGACACTTACATATTTAACTCAGGTGCTGTCCATTTCTTCTGATTATCCTTGAGCTGGTTCTACACCTTCATTTGAGTCCAGCTGTGTTAGATTATACTGATTGGACTTGATTAGGAAAGCCACACACCTGTCTATATAAGACCATACAGCTCACAGTGCATGTCAGAGCAAATGAGAATCATAAGGTCAAAGGAACTGCCTGAAGAGCTCAGAGACAGAATTGTGGCAAGGCACAGATCTGGCCAAGACACAGTGGCCTCCACAATCCTTAAATGGAAGATGTTTGGAAGTTGGCCGTCTGGCCAAACTGAGCTACCGGGGGAGAAGAGCCATGGTGAGAGAGGTAAAGAAGAACCCAAAGATCACTGTGGCTGAGCTCCAGAAATGCAGTCGGGAGATGGGAGAAAGTTGTATAAAGTCAACCATCACTGCAGCCCTCCACCAGTCGGGGCT
This sequence comes from Aquarana catesbeiana, assembly GCF_042186555.1. Classification (NCBI taxonomy): domain Eukaryota; kingdom Metazoa; phylum Chordata; class Amphibia; order Anura; family Ranidae; genus Aquarana; species Aquarana catesbeiana. The sequence continues at coordinate 187,741,438 of NC_133324.1, forward strand.
TTATGGCAGAGTAGCCCGACGGAAGCCTCTCCTCAGTGCAAGACACATGAAAGCCCGCATGGAGTTTGCTTAAAAAACACCAGAAGGACTCCAAGATGGTGAGAAATAAGATTCTCTGGTCTGATGAGACCAAGATAGAACTTTTTGACATTAATTCTAAGCGGTATGTGTGGAGAAAACCTGCTCATCACCTGTCCAATACAGTCGCATTGTGGTGGCAGCATCATGCTGTGGGGGTGTTTTTCAGCTGCAGGGACAGGACGACTGGTTGAAATCGAGGGAAAGATGAATGCGGCCAAGTACAGGGATATCCTGGACGAAAACCTTCTTCAGAGTGCTCAGGACCTCAGACTGGGCCGAAGGTTTACCTTCTAACAAGACAATGACCCTAAGCACACAGCTAAAATAACAAAGGAGTGGCTTCACAACAACTCCGTGACTGTTCTTGAATGGCCCAGCCAGAGCCTTGACTTAAACCCAATTGAGCATCTCTGGACAGACCTAAAAATGGCTGTCCACCAACGTTTACCATCCAACCTGACAGAAATGGAGAGGATCTGCAAGGAGGAATGGCAGAGGATCCCCAAATCCAAGTGTGAAAAACTTGTTGCATCCTTCCCAAAAAGCCTCATGGCTGTATTAGATCAAAAGGGTGCTTCTACTAAATACTGAGCAAAGGGTCTGATTACTATGTGAAATTTCAGTTTTTCTTTTTTAATAAATCTGCAAAAATGTAAACAATTCTGTGTTTTACTGTCAATATGGGGTGCTGTGTGTACATTAATGAGGGAAAAAAAATGAACTTAAATGATTTTAGAAAATGGCTGCAATATAACAAAGAGTGAAAAATGTAATGGGGTCTGAATACTTTCCGTCCCCACTGTAGGTGTTCATCAGTGTATACTATAGATCTTTGTGTAGATCCTATTGTTTTTATGTTTATATGTCTATATGTTTATATGTTTTAATGCTTTGAGTCATGATATTAAGTATAAGTGTCAATTTTACATAGTGATTGCCTTTATATTCATATGTATCGATTTAGTAATAGTTTGTTTTGGCAATGCGTATTGTATTGGTCAGTGCATTGACATTTCAATGAGTGCTGTGACTGATTTGTTTATTAGCTACATTTATTATTCATTCATTTATTGTTGTCATGAACATCTACAAAGTTACCATCACTGATATCACTGCCATCATTCCATTATTTTATTTACCAATGTCACTACACTTCATTTAGATCACTATTATCTTATTTTATCTTATATATCTAGTGCTTGCATGCATTAATAGAAAGCGGTGTCCATGTGAGGATGTGAGGTTATTAGAACTTTTTGACATACAGTACACCAAAAGTCTTTTACGCTTATTTACCTGTTCGCTTTCACTAGCCTGCATAAGTTCACATGGACTCTTTCCTTTTCCTTCATGTCCTTTTTCCCCTCTTCCTTCCCCTCCCCCTCCCCCTCCCCCTCCCTACAAAATTCCTCTTTCGTTTACATATATTCACCAATATACTATTTACACATTCATTAGTGCATGTATATTTATAGCTTTGTTTGATATTTGCAATATCTATTACAGCATATTAACATACTATTTAACATCTATTGGATTTAGTTCATTAACACATTCAGTCTATATTTTACATGGTATTTTTCATTTATTTATTTTTTTACATTTTTTATTTTTTATTTTCATTGTTTATTTTTCACTTCAAGCACTAACGAGTTTCATAGCTGTTCACTCATATATAAACATATATATTCACTCATTCATTTCTATTTCATGTATATTAACATTAACATCATTTTACATATATCATTTCATGTTCACTTTTTATAAATTTTTACATTTATATATACACATATTTTTTGCACATGGTTTCACTTAGTTGGACTTTTTTCAATCACATAATAAAGGTTTTGTTATATTCACAGCACTTGTTGAAACTTCAGGTGTCTCATGGTACTTAATTGGCACATCAATTGACTAATCAATTTACTAATTATGGAGTCACATGGCTTGTTACAAAAAGTATTTATTGCACTTTTGATTCTTGTGATTGCTAGTTATGATTAAGCACTGTTTGTAGTGTAAAAAGCGTAAGCTCTTTTGTCCATGCCGCTGTGGCATGTATTTTTGATGACATTTTTTTAATAAAGGCAAAAACTTCTTTGGAGTGCGGCTGTCCAGAACTTCTTCCGATTTTTGATTGCTATATGCATTGCCAGCACCTGGGCTTCTAAACTGGAGGAGAGGTTTTTTACCTTTGTTTGACCTACCTGGAGCTGTGATATCCCCTTCCCTATCTTGATTTCTGGATTTTGCACTTCCTGTTGGAGCACACGCTTCGTGGAATCATGAACAGGGCACTTGAGGCAGAACAGCAGGAGGAAGAGGAGGACTTCCTTACCTCTCAAGGCCCCCTTTATCCAGATAGCATTCCTGTCCAACCCCGCCTCATCACAAACAGGATGAGCGGGGGAAGGAACTGGGCGTATCGCAACCCCGGAAGTGAGACAATTGTTACATCTGTCCCCACTGCCCATAGGCTGGTTTGGGTGATCGAATAAGATGAAGTAACGCCAAGAGAACTAAGAACTGTGAGCTGTATGCGTATGTAATTTAAAATTAGTTTGCCCTTTATACTTTCCCTCTTCAGAGGACATTATATACTAATGGATATTTATCTGATTTTCAGCATTTACCGTGCATTTTACTCCTGATGATTGGCTATAATGCCATGAAAGGCGTCGAGTTTCCAATAAGAGTGCCAAGACATGCTCGCCCAAATTGTGCATTTTAACCCCTTGAAGACTGGCTCACGCTGATATACGTCAGCAGAAGGGCACGTACAGGCAGATTAACGTACCTGTATGTTGCCCTTTAAGAAGTGGTTTGCCGCCGCGACCTCCGTGAGTGTGATCGTGGGTCTTGTGGACTCGATGTCCGCGGGGATACCCGCGATCGTCTCACGGAGAGGAAGAATGGGGAAATGCTAATGTAAACAAGCATTTACCCATTCTGCCTAGTGACAGAACACTGATCACAGCTCCCTGTAACCAGGATCGGTGATCAGTGTCGTGTCACACATAGCCCCTCCCCCACAGTTAGAATCACTCCCTAGGACACACTTAACCCCTACAACGCCACCTAGTGGTTAACCCCTTCGCTGCCAGTCACATTTACACAGTAATCAATGCATTTTTAATTGCACTGATCGCTGTATAAATGTGAATGGTGCCAAAAGTGTCTGACCGCCATAATTTCGCAGTCACAACAAAAATCGCTGATCGCCGCCATTACTAGTAAAAAAAAAAATTATTAATAAAAATTCCATAAAACTATCCCCTATTTTATAGACGCTATAACTTTTGTGCAAACCAATCAATAAACGCTTATTGCAATTTTTTTTACCAACAATATGTGGAAGAATACGTATCGGCCTAAACTGAGGGAAAAAAAAGTTTTTTTTTATATATTTTTGGGGGATATTTATTACAGCAAAAAGTAAAAAATTAGGCGTTTTTTTCAAAATTGTCGCTATTTTTTTGTTTATAGTGCAAAAAATAAAAACCGAAGAGGTGATCAAATACCACCAAAAGAAAGCTCTATCTATGGGGAAAAAATTACGTCAATTTTGTTTAGGAGCCACATCGCACGACCGCAATTGTCAGTTAAAGCAACGCAGTGCCTGAATCTCAAAAAGTGCTCTGGTATTTGGGTAGCCAAATGGTCCGGGGCTTAAGTGGTTTAATATTAAGGTTTACCATTTGTACATGTACTATGTAAATATAAAACATGTAGGTATATATTGTATGAATTATATTTTTATTCATTCTGTAATGATTACCTCAATTATGTCCATTGATTACCTGTATTAAATATGTTATATATATTTGCCAAGTAAATCTTTTATGATTACATTGTTATATTTTCTGAATATGATTGATATTGATATATTATATGTATGGGATTAAGATGTTAAATCAATTTAAAGCAATACAAGAGAGATGTATTATTCTATACACAAAGACATGCCTCATGTAAAGTCCCATTTCCTTTCCTGTTCTTCATACAATATATAGGGATGGAGGCATGTCAGTGATTTAATATGGTTGTGAGAGGCCACATATTCCTTATTAAAATGATGATGTTTACTCTATAATACTACTGTACACAAGCTCCTGAAGAAGCAGTGGTGTTCCCCACGAAACACGTTGAGCGTCCAATATACAGATGTATATGTTTTGGTTGATAACTGTCATCTTCTCCTCATCATTCCATCTGTAACTTTGTAGAGCTGAATGTGCAACACGTGTCTTCCAGTCTATATATTTTTTTAGATGTTCTGTATGTTTTTAAAGATAAGTTTGAAATAAAATTAAATTTTATAAATTGACTCTGGTTATGTCTAGCCTTTGAAAGGTACCATGAAAGTCCATTAAATAAAGTTAATAAAAATAACATGAATGTATTGCTGTTTCCAGGTGTTTTGTAAAAGACCAGCAGGTAAATAGAAAGTGATTATTTGCAGCCAGTAAACTGACAGTTGTCTTCACTGTGATCAACCTTTATTTCCTTTTCTCTTTTATCAAGTTTTGTTGCTTTAAATTGTGTCATTTTTTTTTTTGTTTCATTGAAAAATCTGCTTGAAATTGTTTTTTGTTTTGTTTTTTTAGATGTGGAAGAAAACCACCTAATATTTTTTTTTTTTATCTTTTAGGCTGGGTTCACACTATTGCGAATTGGATGCGTTTTTCCCCACATCCAGTTCGCATGTCAGGAGATTGTGACCAACTCAATATGGAGCCAGTTCACAAATCTCCGGAACGGTGAATGGGCACCCCTGCTGTGAGTCGCTTTGTGGTTAAGTGTGAACCCAGCCTTAGGGACTCAAGTTGAGACTCTGCATTGGCCATAGCCATTACATCCATTCTTTGCTGGATTACTTGATTTCATCTCAATACTTTATATCATTGCTGGATTTACCAAGAGTTAAAAGAAGCCAGCATGTGACTCGGTCTAGCAGACTCCATCTATAATTGCAATACCACTTTTGATATTTAATACATTGGATCTTTTACACATCAAGGTTTACTGTGTTGATCTGCCTAATTTAAACTGAACCTCCATGCTTGATTCGAAAAATAAAAAGAATCAAGTATTGGCCATATTCCTTTTTTATTTGCACTAGGATTAAAATGTTCAAGATAAATTTCTTCCAGGTCCAAGCAATACTGATGCACAAAGTTTTATAGCAAAATGTTACAAAAAAAAAAAACATTGTTTTTGTTACGTCTAATATGACTACAATTACCTCAAGCAAGATAAAAGATTAGACAAATACAGTCTCACGCAGGTTAGTGATATACACGATGGAACTTGCAGTAACTTCCGTAAGAGAGATGATCCTCTTGCTATAATCTTACATGATCAATCTCAATGTTGTAATAAGAAGAAAAAAACAGAATATGAATGTAAGCTAATAGATACAAGGGAGTAACAATTAGATTTTTTTGACAGATGTAAACAGGCTTAACATTATATTAAACACACATTGTTTAATTCACATTGTCCTATTTCTGTATGTGGATGATGGCACTGTAATTATTTTTCTAAAAAAAAAACACTTTATTCCTATGTGATATACAGCCTGTCTGCAGGGAAACATAAGCAGGAGGAGCTTCTAGTCCTCTGGTGGTGGTCACATGTTCAAAAAAAAAAAAAAAAAAAGGCTTTGGAATAAAATAAAAGTATAAATAAATAATTAATATCAATAAACCGTTTTAAATTGTCATACAAATATACAGTATATTTGAAATCAATGTATTATTTTTTTGACAATTACATGATGTAGATGAATTTCTGCCAGTCACGGGCTGTGTCATGACCCTCCAGCTTGTGTCTTAGAATAACACGGAGGAGATGCCTCCATTAATATACATGTAATATCCTGCCTCTATTGGGGTTGATTTACTAAAGGCAAATAGTGCTCTAGATCTGTGGGGAACGTACAATGAAAATAAAAAACAGCATTTTTGCTTGCACATGATTGGATGATAGAAATCAGCAGAGCTTCAGTGCTTCCCCTCAGATCCAGCACAACTGTACTTGCAGTGCACAGTATATTTGCCTTTAGTAAATCAATTTCATTGTGATTAGCTGGCTAGTGGGCATGGAGGAAGAGGGAGGAAGTGGGCTGTCATTTACTACTGTATACACCCACAGGTGTGAATCTATAGTCACGTGGGCTGCTCAGATGTGATAGAGAGGAAATGCTCAGCATAGAAACTCACGGAAAACCGAGCATGTGCAAAGCTGCCAACACTTAACTGAATTGGGGGCATGAATAGAAGGTGGAGATAGAGAGCAGGAGGATCAACCAGGATTTTTGCATAATACAGAAAACAAATCTCATAGTGACTGGGCATGAACGGCATGTAATACAACATTTATTGATGGTTTTATTTTTCTTGTTCAAAATTTTTATTTTGAAATATTAAATAATAACAAATACAATATATCCGACAATTTTCAGAATATTATTCTATATTACAGAAAATACAGGTGAATATATTACTCTATGTTTATGACTGGTAGAGAATGATCAATTTTAAGAGAGACTTTTACTTCAAGGTGTTATAAAAAAACTTTCTGTGTAATAATAAAATATTAGATTGTCATATGTAGATATATTGTTTTCTAGTTGAAAAGTTGAAAGTCTCAATAAGTTAGAGTTAACATGGACATATTTAATTTAATGTTTTGTATCTATCTACAATATAAACCATAACTGTGATTATGTAAAATTACCTGTTGGTAACAAATATTATGTGTAAAAGATTGAATTGAGAAAGAAAATAGTTCTCGAAAGAATAAGAGGAAAGAAAATAATAAGAAGAGATAAGAGTATGAGGGTAGGGAAGACATCAGGGTTCCGGAGGCAAACATTATGTATAGACTGTGATAAGAAAAATGCGTGAGAGGGTGTCAATTTCCATGACTAGAGTACTCGATTGTCAAAGTTATCTGGTATGCAATGTTTGATCCATAGTTTCCATAAATTGGCAAACTTCTTCAAATTCTCTTTATCTAAAGCGTCCATCTTAGCATGTATAAATGATTCATTCTAAGCTTGGTTACTGTAATGTTCAATATAGGCGTTTTCCATGCGTTAACTGTTGTCTGCTTTGCGGCTGTCAAGAATATAAGGAATAGTTTAAATTGTTTATGAGTGAGAAAGTCTGGTTTTTAATTTAGGAGAGCTGTTATTGGGTCTGGTATAATAGAACAATCAAACATTTTTAGGGCTATTAGAAAGACTTTTTCCCAAAATGTATGTACATGTGGATAATTCCAACAGATGTGTATATATGTACATTGTTCGAGACAGCCACGAAAACAGAGGCCTGAGCTGTCTTTTGCAAATTTAGCTATTCTAGCAGGAACTAAGTACCGCCATGTAAGTAACTTACAGCATATGATGTCTCAACTGCCATTATGTTTGTTGAAGAAGATTTAGTATTAGACCATATATTAGACCATACCGGACGATCAATATTGCATTCAAGATCTTTTTCCCATTTAGCAACATATGTTGGTATATTAGTATCTGATTTAGTGATCAGTTGAGAATAGATTATTGAAATGCGACTCTTAGCATGTGAGTCCTTTAGACAAATTTGTTCAAATTGGGAGAGGGTGTTTTTGATTTTCCCCCAAGTGAATTGTATTTCTTTTTGTTGTATAATTCTAAGAAAGTAGGCAGGAATGTGAATCGGGAAGACTCTGAATAAATATAAACATTTAGGTAGTATGGTCATTTTTATTATATTGATTTTTCCAAACCAAGAAATTGGTAGGGATGACCAATTAGATAGCAATGTAGTAGTTTTCAATAAAGCGGGATAGTTAGCAGCAAATAGATCCGAGGGATTGGCAGTGAATTGGACACCCAAATATGGAAGGCTATGGTCAGCCCATTTAAAGGGTAGGGAATCTTGTATTATTCGTTTCTTCTTTTCAGTTAATGAGATGTTCAACGCCACTGATTTTTGAACATTGACTCTAAGGCCTGAAATGAGTGAAAATGTATGTAATATAAGCATGAGGTTGAAGAATTTAGCGGTGGATTGTGCAGTAAAGTTGGTTTCTTGGAGACATACTATATGTGCTTTCTTAGAAGCAAAGGAACAAAAGGCTTTAGTACGTTTTTGTGGGATGTTAAACCCCTGAACATTCAGGGATACTATATTTAATGGAGCCATGGTATCAAAGAATCATTAAATATGGTAACACACAATCAGAGACTGTATAAGAAAAAAAATTGCCTCCGGAATAGGGGAATAAAGGAAGATAAAAGGGAAAAGAAAAAAAGCTCAAAAAAATAATGTTGACTAGGATATGCATGAATATGAAGCATAACATATGTAAGTTCATAACATATCCCTTGAGGGGAGGAAAAGTCTCCCTCCAAGGGTACATTGGCTACTGTCAGTTGCCTACTGGTTCAATAAGCAGCCAAGGGTAGCAAGAGGGGAGTGCAAGGAACATCCCTGCAGAAAATGGAAAGCCAACCATGAAAATTGTACTGTTACAATCTGTAAACAAGATTAAGAACAGTAAAATGCCCAAGCATGTACTAAAGGTTTGAAGACTCACAAAATATGAATACTGACAAGGGATCCAGAATTCATATGAAATTTACCTTATGAGACTTGAACAAATAGTTTTTATATCATCTATTGCTAAAGTTGAGATATTTAATATAACTGAAGAAAACAGAAAAATTGTTTAAAAATGATAATTAATGACAATATCAATATCAATAACTTCTCTAGGGTTCAGAAGATAATGGGTTGAAGCCATATATATATATATATGAGAAGATAGAAGAAAGGATCTCATTAGCATAGCCAAATATTCAATGCCAGGAATAGAATCATAGGAAAGTCATTTAAAGAATAAATCTGAACCAGTGTATTCGGTTGATCTCCCAGAAAAGGGAACCTTGGTGAGAGAAAATTTTCAGTCCATGAAATCAGCCGGATTTGGATCAGGAGATTGAAAGCGACCTCTTTTGTGCGGACTATGGTGTTCATTTCTTCTTGACGATAAAGATGATTTACCAGAAGAACGCAAAGTCGATCTTCGGCGCATTTCATCAGGGTCTTTGTTTGAGGTCATCAGGCGTAGATTCTGTAATGTGGTTTACAGATCATTTGCGTTGCGGCATGTGTATTTAGAGCCTTGATAAGAAATGCACTGAAAAGGGAAAACCCCACTGATTATTAAATTGCGTTGTAATATCTGAAGAAGTGGTTTCAACGCTCGTGTTTGATTGATGGTTAGTTGTGAGTGGTCTGCAAACAGTTGGTAATTGTGCCCTTGGAAATGTAGAGATTCTTTATTTCGTGCTGCAGCAAGTAACTGTTCCTTTGTATGGTAGAAATGGAACTTGCGATAATATCGCGAAGCGGACCTTCTGGTTTTTTAGGTGTTAGGGCTCTATGAACCCTGTCCATCTTGAGACGTTCAACCGGTATAGCTGGTTGTAGTTCTTGAAAAAGTGCTCTCATTGTGGCCTGCAAGTCAGTCACAGTTTCAGGAATTCCTCTAATGCGCAAATTAGAGCATCTAGCACGATTTTCATAATCGTACAATCTGGTCTGAAGAACCGTATTTTCCTCTTCAAGGTTTTCAATTTCTTTTGAATAATTCAATGTATAATTCTCCATATCATCTACTCTAATTTCAGGTTCAGACATGCGTTGGCCCAGTTCCCTAATTTCTTTAGTGAGAATGGTGGTAATATGTCTGAGGTATTTTTTAATGATTTTTGAAACAGTTTTTCGATTTGTTTCCGTGTTACAGGGGAAGTCACTTCATCTTGTGAGGTATACTCAAAATTCTCTATCTCCATAACGTTTTTTCCTGAGAGGAGTTGAGATTGTGTGCGTGTGTCTTTAAAATGTTGTCATCCTTGTATGACGCTGCTGAGGGGGGCGGCTTCAGCGCCATTTTATTATCTGTGTAAAGCGGCGCTGCTTTGCCATTTTTCGGCTTCATAGGAAGCCGTGTGTCGCTGGTAATATCTCCGTGAAGTGGCAGGGAGCTGTGGGCACTTATAGGTACTATATACTTGCGGGTAAGTAACTTACAACCGCCGTTATCAGGCTCTCCAGTCCCGCAGGTAATGGAGCTCTAGTCGGACATAACCGCTCTGATCAGCTCCGCGCATGCGCCCTCCAATGATGTTTTTTTATGATGAGGGTTTAGTGACACTTTAAGTAGGACTAATCCCCCTTGGTTGATTTTTACTTATAGGTAAAAATGAGAGGGGTTCCCCTAAGTGTACTTTTAAAGCACTCAATTAAATCCTATATAAAAAGTATAGTAGAGTATATAGAATTATGTAATAGTAAATACATTTTTATTTATGAAAAAACAACATTAAAAAGTTTTAACGGAACATTGGTTTGTCTGAGCAATACATTTCTATCACCATACAAAATATGTACATAACAAAACCTCTTCATGCCCAACGCATTTTGCTATATAGTCTAGTCCTTCTTCAGGGGTGTAAAAAGTAAGAGGTGTTCATATAAGGTGTAATTAAAGATAAATAATCAATAGATTGACAAAACATGTAAAAATACAAAAAATACATACTTGCAATGTTACAATCCAGCACTTACATGAAGTTAGATGGTGTGGTAATTTTACCATGCTTCGTTAAATCACATAAAAACTTGCAGTTTAGAATAGCACCGAGTGATTGATTGAAGAAAGCTATATGATGAGGTAATTAGTCTGCCTGAGTGGCAAGATGGAGACTGTGGGCGGTGATGGAATACGTCCAAACGTCTCCAAAGACACTGCCTAGGACAGGGACTAGGCGGCTCTCTGTGGCGGGCAATCCCATTGGTCAATCGCGGCACATAGACAGCAGAGGGGGTACAGAGGCCCCACAAGGACAGTTTTAAACGATGTGGACAGGATAAACTTATCTGTCCACATTAAAGAGTAAAAAGCATATTTCGTGCCCAAATTGGTGTAAAGAGGGAAGATAGAGCCAGACTCAATTAAGCAGCAGCAAGGAAAGGAAAAAGATCCTATAGGCAGAGGATAATACATTGGACATAATTCAAAAGGCATATAATCAAATAATTATAAGGTATTGACAATGAAAACAAAAAACAACAATGTACAGTCATTAACAGTATATTGGGACTCTTTAAGTAGTACTAGTGAACAAGTATATCAAAAAACCAAAGAAACCAAAGAAAGGTTTTCCTAAACAACAATGATTAGTATGGGTACATCAAAACCTATATAGAAGACATTTTGACAAAAAATACCAGAGTTGAAAAAACGACCCTCCGAGGCCACAGTAAAAAAGGTCAGGGCCTATTTTTCCATTCCACCGGATGAAAATCCTTCAAGGAATGGTTTGAAAGATATGGCTTCATTGAGGCCAGGAGGCACATTGGCCTTTAACAAATAAAACCACCTTAGTTCCATTTGGAGGAGGGTTTTGTTCCAATCCCCCCCCCCGGGATTGGGATGTATTCGGTCAAGGATCAAGAATTTGACCTTGGGAAATACTCCGCCATGTACTAAGGATAAATGGCGTCCCAGGGGAAGGTCAGGATCACAAATCTGCATGCTGACAATATGTCTATAGGCCCGCCTCCAAAATTCTAACTTAGTCTTTCCAACGTAGAAGCAACTACAGCTGCATTGCAGCATGTAAATTACTCCAGGGGTTCTGCAGTTTGCAAAATGTTTGGGATATTTCTCAAGAATTTTTCTATATTTCTCAATAATTGTTTTGATTTGGTGTTGTTGTTGATTGAATGTAGTGATAATCCTTAATTTGTTAGTATCCTTGCGTTTGGTGGTGTGAAATAGAGTTTTTCTAGGTTTCATCAATACTTGTTTGTATGATCTTTTCAGAGAGGCGTGTAAGTAGCCTCTGGCAAGGAGTGTATCACGTAATTCAGCTGCTTTCTTAATAAAGTTTTCCTCACTAGTGCAGTTGCTTTTGATTCTTAGATATTTAGAGTATGTGATAGAATTAATCAAAGGCTGTGGGTGAAAGCTTGTAGCATACAGTATTGTGTTTCCTGCAGTGCTCTTTCTATACAGCTTGCTACACAGGTTACCCTGCTCACCCTTGTAAATTTCTATGAGTAGAAATGTTATTCAGTTTTTATCAAAGGACATGGTGAAATTTAGATTAAAATCGTTTTTATTCATTCTTAGAAGACACTGCTCGAGCGTATCATGGAGGCAGTCCCAGATGATGAGGATATCATCGACATAGCGATACCAACCCAGGATATGGGAAAAGATACTCCAGACATGTTCACGCAATCTCAGGGAATCTCTGATAGGCGAATATACTAAAAGATCTAAGGCCCTAGACTCAGATATTATCAAACTGTGTGGACAATTACAAAAATTCAAAACACACAAATCTGCAATAGCCAAAGAGAAAAAACTTAAATTACACCTAGAGACTTTCAACAAAGAGATCCTTATCAAAAAAGGCCATCAATTTACATGAGATAAGAACGCATTTGAGGCAGGTAAAGCCTATAAATTGGAATCAAAATAAATATAATCATAAAGGCAATCCAAATGGAGGACCACACCCAAACCCTAACCAATCAATTCCTCACACCACTTTTTCAACTCACTCGAAATCCAAACCAACACCAGGCACTAAACGCCAGTTTCATGGCGACTCAGCACAAGAACAAAAAGCCAAAAAACAGGTCCTAAAAAATACACCTAACCCTCCTCATCATAGTCTTGCACCTGTTGAAACATCCACTAATCTACCTACACCAAAACCACCACCACAGCATGTCACACCTTCCACCACCACAGAAACCCTCATTTCCTCTGAATCGGGCCTGAATGATTCATCTTTTTTAGATCGAATCCTAGCAGGTGTCAAACCAACACTACCCAATCTCAACACCTACACACAACTAACTCTTTAATCTCTCAACAAAAAATTCAAACACAGACTAACTGTCAGACTTGTGCGTAGCAGACAGGTGAGCCCGATGTAGCAGGGGGAGGCCTCCCTTACGTATCTGGTTACCGGCCCCTGGTAGTATGGACAGGAGGCACGGGAGCACAGAGTGGTATGAGAGCCTGGCGGGTAGCTGCAGGAAGATCCCGGTTAAGATGGTTATGGAGATCACCAGTCAACTGGAGCACAGGCAGTGGGTGCAGAGCAGGAGTGGAGCGGGTTGGTCGGTCACAGGCAGAGGTCGGCAGCAGGCGGGCAACGCAGTACAGAGGAGCAGGCAGATTCGTAGTCAGGACGGTCCGGGATCAGTGGCAGGCAGCAAACAAGGAGAAACAGAGACAGGCCGGTGGTCGGGAGATCGGAACCAAACAGGAAACAGGAAACAGGAAGCAGGAAGCAGGAACACAGGAAGCTGAAGATCGGACAGCACCGAGCCCCCTGTGCAGATGGCCTAAATAGGCAGGTTGGCGCCAAACACCGGGCGCGCGCGCCTGCCGACGCGCGCCGACGCGCCGCGATGCCCACCAACAGCGCATCTGCCCAAGGGAACTCTCTGACAGTGCCCCCCCCTCAAGGGCAGCCTCCGGATGTCCAACTGTGCCAATTTGGAAGCGTGGGTACTCCTAAAAGACCTCAGAAGCTCTTCGGCATGTAAGTTGCCCTCTGGCTCCCAGGAGTTATCCTCTGGTCCGTACCCCCTCCATTTGATCAAATACTGCAACTGGTTGCGTCTTTTCCTGCAATCCAGAATAGCTTCCACCTCGAATTCTTCCTTGCTATCGACAATTATGGGTTCTGGTGGGTCAGTACTTCGACCAGCAAAAGTGTTGGGTACAACAGGTTTCAGCAATGAAATGTGAAAGACCGGATGAATCTTCAGGGTACTAGGTAGATTGAGTTCATAGGCCACATTGTTAATCCTCTTCTTGACTGCGAACGGACCCAAGAATTTGGGGCCCAATTTCCTTGAAGGGCAGGCCATTCTTATATTGGTCGTGGATAACCAAACCTGGTTGCCAGGTTCCAGGATGAGCTCTCCCCGCCTCTTCCTGTCAAACATCTTTTTATTATACTCTTGGGTCTTAGCCATGGTATCCTGCAAGAGCTTGTTGTTACAAAGAAAGAAGTCCATGGTCTCAGAGACCGCAGGGATCGCACATTCAGGTAAAGACCTGGGCAGAAAGGACGGGTGGAATCCGTAATTGGCAAAAAACGGTGTTTGCTTAATGGCCGAATGTAGAGAGTTGTTATAGGAGAACTCAGCGATTGGCAGCAGAGAGACCCAGTTGTCCTGAGAGAAAGATGAAAAACAACGGAGGTATTGCTCCAAAGTTTGATTAGTTCTCTCCGTCTGCCCATTAGTCTGGGGATGATAAGCGGAGGAGAGTGCCAGCTCGATTTCCAGGGAGTTACAGAGAGCCTTCCAGAACCGTGAGGTGAACTGAACACCACGATCAGATATGATGTTCGATGGGACTCCGTGCAACCTGACAATCTCTTTAATGAAGACCCTTGCTGTCTCCATGGCCGAAGGTGTGCCCTTCATTGGCAGGAAGTGAGCCATCTTGGTTAACCTGTCTACGACGACAAAGATGGTAGAGAAACCCTCTGACTGGGGAAGCTCTACAATGAAATCCATTGATATCATCTTCCACGGTCTTTCTGGGACGGGTAATGGCTTTAACAGACCCCAGGCTCTAGTCCGGCTATTCTTGTTCCGGGCACAGGTGGTACAAGATTCTACATAGCTCTTGCAGTCGTTCACTAACAAAGGCCACCAAAATGTGCGCTGCACTAACTCCGTTGTTTTCAGCACACCGAAATGTCCAGCCATCTTATGATCATGGCAGAGCTCCAGCACTGCCACCCTCAAATCTTCTGGGACTACGATTTTACCCTTGTGCCAAAAAAGACCATCCTGGGCCCTCACCAGCTCTCCGGAACTTGGGGTCCAATTTAAAGAAGCTTGTTTTATGCGGGATAATAGATCCACTTGAAGCAAAAGAAAATTTCCGGATGAAAGAATGGTGTCCGGATGCTCAGGTTTGCCAGAATCAGGGAACATACGAGAAAGAGCATCCGGCTTGGTATTCTTGGAACCAGGTCTGTACGTTATATGAAACTGAAATCTGGAGAAGAATAGAGCCCATCTTGCTTGTCGGGGTTTCAGTCTTTTGGCAGTTCGGAGATACTCCAGATTTTTGTGGTCCGTATAGACCAGGATAGGGTGTGCTGCACCCTCCAGTAGATAACGCCACTCCTCCAAAGCGGATTTAATGGCCAGAAGCTCCCGATCGCCAACATCATAATTTCTCTCCGCTGAAGAGAGTTTGCGGGAGAAAAAGGCCACTGGGTAGAGAAGGGCCTTTGGGCCTTGCCGTTGGGACAGAACAGCTCCGACTGCGACCTCCGAAGCGTCCACTTCAAGGACGAATGGTAGAGCAGGATCCGGGTGTTTTAAAATTGAGGCGGATGTGAACAGCTCCTTGAGTTTTTCAAAGGCAGATTGTGCCTCAAGGGACCACTGGAATCGATTCCCTTGTCTGGTTATTTCGGTGATGGGGGCAATTATTGTAGAGAAGCCCCTAATGAACTTCCTGTAAAAGTTCGAGAAGCCGATGAACCTTTGAACCCCTTTTTTATCGGAGGGAGCGGGCCACTCCAGAATGGCAGATACTTTCTGCGGATCCATTTTTATACCATCAACAGAAATGATTAGGCCTAAAAACTGGATGCTTTGAAGTTCGAATTGGCATTTTTCTGGTTTAGCATAAAGTCCATGCTGCCTGAGACGAGCTAACACATTTCCGACATGCCTGCGATGATCTGAGACTGAGGAGGAAAAGATCAGGATATCATCTAGGTAGACAATAACATAAAGATCCAGAAAGTCACGGAAGATGTCGTTGACAAAATGTTGGAATGTAGCAGGTGCGTTGCACAGACCGAAGGGCATGACAAGGTATTCGTAATGTCCAAATCTGGTGCGAAAGGCTGTCTTCCACTCATCTCCTTCTCGAATGCGGATCAGGTTGTAGGCACCACGGAGATCTAGCTTGGTAAAGATTACTGCGGATCCTAATCTCTGGAAGAGTTCGGGCACTAAGGGTAGCATCCAGGTAGGGCGGAATTGGCTGGTAGACCTCTCGGAGCGACGCTCTCTGAGGCGTCGGTCGATCTGAATAGCCAGATTGATGAGTTCATCCAAGGTTTGGGGTACACCGACCCGTGCTAACTCATCCTTCAAGGGATCAGACAACCCCATGCGGAATTGATAACGTAAAGCCGCATCATTCCAACCAGTGTCGGAACTCCACCGCCTAAATTCCACCACATAGTCTTCTGCGGCTCTACGCCCCTGTTGAAGGGCGTGCAGGGCGGCTTCGGCAGTCGCTGTTACCTGAGGATCCTCATACAACTGGGACATGACGGTGAAAAAGGCATCAAGGTTGTCCAGTGCTCCAGACTTCTGTTCCAGGAGGCGGTGAGCCCAGGTCTGTGGTTCACCAGACAAGAGGGAGATCACAAAGCCCACCTTGGTCGCCTCCAAGGAAAAAGTGCGAGGTTGCAGGGCGAAGTATAGCTCGCAGGCATTGCGGAAGGCACGAAATTTACTGCGGTCCCCAGCAAATCTTTCGGGTATGGGTACCTTAGGCTCTGGAGGTAGCATAACTACTGAGGGCGCAGATGGCGCTCCGGCCGATGAAGCAGCTTGTGGATGGGTTGGAGCTGACAGGACCTGGACTTGTTCTTCCAGCCTTGTGTAGCCTTCCTGGAGGCTCTTCACAGCTTGCGTGAGACCCGCCAGGTGTCTACACAGTTCCTCCATGGGGGAGGTTCCCTGCTCGGGCTCGGACATGGCTGTCCGATACTGTCAGACTTGTGCGTAGCAGACAGGTGAGCCCGATGTAGCAGGGGGAGGCCTCCCTTACGTATCTGGTTACCGGCCCCTGGTAGTATGGACAGGAGGCACGGGAGCACAGAGTGGTATGAGAGCCTGGCGGGTAGCTGCAGGAAGATCCCGGTTAAGATGGTTATGGAGATCACCAATCAACTGGAGCACAGGCAGTGGGTGCAGAGCAGGAGTGGAGCGGGTTGGTCGGTCACAGGCAGAGGTCGGCAGCAGGCGGGCAACGCAGTACAGAGGAGCAGGCAGATTCGTAGTCAGGACGGTCCGGGATCAGTGGCAGGCAGCAAACAAGGAGAAACAGAGACAGGCCGGTGGTCGGGAGATCGGAACCAAACAGGAAACAGGAAACAGGAAGCAGGAAGCAGGAACACAGGAAGCTGAAGATCGGACAGCACCGAGCCCCCTGTGCAGATGGCCTAAATAGGCAGGTTGGCGCCAAACACCGGGCGCGCGCGCCTGCCGACGCACGCCGACGCGCCGCGATGCCCACCAACAGCGCATCTGCCCAAGGGAACTCTCTGACACTAACATGGATTTAGGTGTAATTCATTTATCCTCACACACTCTCTCTGAGGAGGAAACCTCGGTTTTGAAGAAAGGATTGAATTTTTGTCCAGGTCAAAATCGAAACAAATTTGAAATATATAAAGATCTCCAGTTGTTTGTCCGTAAAATAATCCTTTAAAAATCTCTATCATAAACAACAAGGTAATACTGATCATACTCCCCAAGAAAACCAAGCACTTGATCATTTGATTTCTCTCCTTGAAGAGAGCGATACAGCAGACCTTATCGTCTCAGTGGATTTATCTCGAATCCTACAGTCTATTGAAGAACAGGACTCCTACTCTAAAGACAATTCATCAAAATCAATGTTAAAGAAAAAATATGATCTTTGTCCACCCCCTAGTACTAGCCCAAATGCTGCTGCATTTCTAAAATTAGTGAACAACGACCTAGAAAAATTAAAGATAAAAACCAAAGGTCCCTCCAATCTGAGTAAGAAAGAACGAGATGCATTAAACTCACTTGCTCAAAATAGACAAATTACTATAAAACCTTCAGATAAAGGTGGAAATGTGGTTCTCCTGAATAATGAAGATTACATAAACATATGCAAAAAGATTCTCAATAATCTTGATTGGTATCGCCGCATTCCGGCAAGTATCATTGACAAATACAATAAAGACTTCTACACCTTGGTAGACTCTGCCTTCCTAAACAACACAATTAATAAACAAACATGGAACTTCATTAGGAACAACTTCCCTAAGGTCCCCACGTTTTATATACTTCCCAAAATCCATAAAAACCCCACAAACCCGTCAGGTAGACCAATTATCTTGGGTATTGGCTCTATTAGCGACAACGCTAGCAAACTAGTGGACGAATTCCTAAGACCATATGTAACATCACTACCATCTTACGTAAGAGACACTGTCCATCTTTTACAGATCATAGATGAATTACATGTCCCCGATGGAGCTACTCTTTTCACAATACCACTTGTCGCCCACCATATAGCAGAATGATGGCAGCAAAGTGGTTTCAATATCCTGACTTGGCATCATATGACGTCCGCAGGATATTGAGCAGGATATTGAGCCGCTGCGTGCCCCCGGGGGCGTGCATCGCGGCGATCATTGTTGCGGGGTGTCAGTGCCCATCAGTGCCCAGCTGTGCCGCCTATCAGTGCCCATCAGTGCCACCCATAAGAAACCATCTGTGCAGCCTTTCAGTGCCCATCATTGTCACCTATCAGTGCCCATCAGTGCCCACCAGTGCCACCCAGTGCCACCCATGAGTGCCCATCAGTGCCGCCTATCAATGCCCATCAGTGCTGCATATCAGTGCCACCCATCAGTGCCGCCTACCAGTGCTGCATATCAGTGCCCGTCAGTGCCCGCTCATTGGTGCCACCTTATCGGTGCTGCCTTATCAGTGCCTGTCAGTGCTGCCTTATCAGTGCCCATCAGTGAAAGAGAAAACTTACTTATTTACAAAAATTTTTAACAGAAACAAAAGCAAAACTTTTATTTTTTTCAAAATTTTCGCAAAAAATAAAAACCACAGAGGTGATCAAATACCACCAAAAGAAAGCTCTATTTGTGGGAACAAAATGATAAAAATTTAGTTTGGGTACAGTGTAGCATGACCGCGCAATTGTCATTCAAACTGCGACAGCACTGAAATCTGAAAATTGGTCTGGGCAGGAAGGTGTCTAAGTGCCCTGTATTGAAGTGGTTAAAGAAGCAGCTG
Source organism: Aquarana catesbeiana (assembly GCF_042186555.1). Lineage (NCBI taxonomy): Eukaryota > Metazoa > Chordata > Amphibia > Anura > Ranidae > Aquarana > Aquarana catesbeiana. Next base: position 187,760,664 of record NC_133324.1, read on the forward strand.
AATTACGTGATAGACTCCTTGCCAGAGGCTACTCACATGCCTCTCTGAAAAGATCATACAAACAAGTATTTATGAAACCTAGAAAAACTCTATTTCACACCACCAAACGTAAGGATACTAACAAATTAAGGATTATCACTACATTCAATCAACAACACCAAATTAAAAAAATGATTGAGAAATATTGGCATATGCTAACTCTAGATCAATCTTTAGGACAGTTTGTCCCAGATAAACCCCTCTTTACCTTTAGAAGAGCTCCCTCCACTGCTGACAAAATTGTCAGCAGTGAGTTTAGAAATGAGTCCACTAGAATGCATTGTAAATATAGAGGTGCCTTTATATGTGGTGCATGCCATTACTGCAAATACATGCTTACGCAAAGGAATCCTACCCTCCCTAATGGTAAAACATTCTATCCCAAACATTTTGCGAACTACAGAACCCCTGGAGTAATTTACATGCTGCAATGCAGCTGTAGTTGCTTCTAAGTTGGAAAGACTAAGTTAGAATTTTGGAGGAGGGCCTATAGACATATTGTCAGTATGCAGATTTGTGATCCTGACCTTCCCCTGGGACGCCATGTAACCTTAGTACATGGCGGAGTATTTCCCAAGGTCAAATTCTTGATCCTTGACCGAATACATCCCAATCCCGGGGGGGGGGATTGGAACAAAACCCTCCTCCAAATGGAACTAAGGTGGATTTATTTGTTAAAGGCCAATGTGCCTCCTGGCCTCAATGAAGCCATATCTGTCAAACCATTCCTTGAAGGATTTTCATCTGGTGGAATGGAAAAATAGGCCCTGACCCTTTTTACCGTGGCCACAGAGGGTCGTTTTTTCAACTCTGGTATTTTTTGTCAAAATGTCTTCTATATAGGTTTTGATGTACCCATATTAATCACTGTTGTTTAGGAAAACCTTTCTTTGGTTTCTTTGTTTTTTTGATATACTTGTTCACTAGTACTACTTAAAGAGTCCCAATATACTGTTAATGACTGTACATTGTTGTTTTTTGTTTTCATTGTCAATACCTTATAATTATTTGATTATATGCCTTTTGAATTATGTCCAATGTATTATCCTCTGCCAATAGGATCTTTTTTCTTTCCTTGCTGCTGCTTGAGTCTGGTTCTATCTTCCCTCTTTACACCAATTTGGGCACCAGATATGCTTTTTACTCTTTAATGTGGATGGATAAGTTTATCCTGTCCATATCGTTTAAAACTGTCCTTGCGGGGCCTCTGTGCCCCCTCTGCTCTCTATGTGCCGCGATCGACCAATGGGATTGCCCGGCACGGAAAGCCGCCCAGTCCCTGTCCTGGACGGAGTCTTTGGAGACTGTTGGACGTATTCCATCACCGCCCACAGTCTCCATCTTGCTACTCCAGCGGACATGCGCAGTCCGCCGCTGTGGCATTCCGTGTCAGTGGGCTGGGTGTGCGTGATGCCGCTCCAACGTGCGTGCGTTCGCACATGCGCGGTGGGGGCCGTGCCGCGCACACTCAGCCCAGGGGGCAGCTCAGAGGTCTCCCTGGCAACCATCCCTGGTATCAGCTGTGTGCAGTTTACTGAGCCAGCTGATCGGGATTAATCCCCAATTATTACCCACGACCAGCCCACTCCCAAGTCAAGCACTATGGAGCTGGATGTTGGAAAGTGTGGCTGGTCTCACCAATCTCTCTCATACTAAGGTAATTACCTCATCATATAGCTTTCTTCAGTGTTAGCCTGTATAGTAATCTACAGCTTACATAACTAGTTATCAATTTTTTACTTAGTTTTTTGTCCATCATAAAAAGCTTTTGTCAGAATACATCCCTCAGAAAGGTTTCTCCCCTCCTCTTTCTTGTTGTATCAAACCTGACATTCATTTTATGTATGTAGGTACGCAGGTTTAAATGTTTTTAACCCCCCCCTCCCATCCCCCCACTTTCCCTTTTTTTTGTCAATATTTTTTGCCTGCATATGCATAGGCTTAAATATCTACCTGTTACTTATATAACTTATACTACATACATATTTCTAACTTTGCACAATTTTTTCTGTATATAGCAACTATATATTACAGCTTAAACAGCATTCATGCTATTGACTATCTCAGTACATGGATGCAATCCCAGGCATTTTTGACTACTTTTTCTTTAATTTTATTTATCCTCATTATAGATAGTATGATTGTTGGTATGCATGTATGTATGTATACATATATACATGCCTCTGCTGACTTTGTTGAATCTCAAATATTTAACTCTACTATACATCCAGTACATGGATACATTTTTCTAGCATATATATTTTCTTTCTACTCCCAGGGATTCCATTTGCCTCAGTATATCCTTTTGGCCGTCTCGCTGCCGTGGAGTGCAGGGGCATTTTCTGCCTCTTAAGGACAATCACTCAGTCTACATTTATAGATTTCTCTGATGCCTCTTTCTGTCTCAAGACAGTTTTCCTACCGGCTCAATCACTCGGTGCTATTCTAAACTGCAAGTTTTTATGTGATTTAACGAAGCATTGTAAAATTACCACACCATCTAACTTCATGTAAGTGCTGGATTGTAACATTGCAAGTATGTGTTCTTTGTATTTTTACATGTTTTGTCAATCTATTGATTATTTTTTCTTTAATTACACCTTATATGAACACCTCTTACTTTCTATACCCCTGAAGAAGGACTAGACTATATAGCGAAACGCGTTGGACGTGAAGAGGTTTTGTTATGTACATATTTTGTATGGTGATAGAAATGTATTGCTCAGACAAACCAATGTTCCGTTAAAACTTTTTACAACAAACAACTTTGTTGTTTTTTCATAAATAAAAATGTATTTACTATTACATAATTCTATATACTCTACTATACTTTTTATATACGATTTAATTGAGTGCCTTAAAAGTCCACTTAGGGGAACCCCTCTTGTTTTTATCTTAAACATCAGATGTGGCACGGTTCTTTAACATAGGTTAGCCATTCGTCCCTTTTCTTTTTACCTATAGGTAAGCCTACAATAAGGCTTACCTATAGGTACAGTAAATATCTCTTAAACATGCATCGTTTAGGAGATATTTACTTGTGATGCCACTGGTGACGTCACCGCCGCAGGCGCTCTGAAGGAACGGCATACCCGCGCCATTCCTTCAGAGTCCTGTGAACATCGGATCCTGCACGCAGGAGTGACGTCATTATGGCTCGTCCAATCAAAGGACCAGAGCCTGCCAACCTGGAAGGAAGACCAGGTGAAAATGGAATCCGTGTCAGTGGTGACAGCGCGCCACCGGAGGGCTTCATTTTAACCAGTTAACAACCACGCCATAGCCGAATGACAGTTACAGCATAGCTGGATAACTCTGGGAGGGAGTACCACGATGTACAAATCGCCCTTTACCTTCGCAGTAAAGGGCGATTTGGATATCTTTTTATATCCTTTTCCAACTTTGTAAAGTTTCATTACCTTGTTAAGCGGGTTTTTGACTGTCCTTTTCTACCTCCTCATGGCTCAGTGTCTAGCCTGCTTAGTGCATCCATGTGAGAGCAGATTATACAGTATATACACTAATGCAGTGGTGTATTTAAAGTTTTGTTCTGCCCTAGGCCTGACTAAACTCATGCACCCCCTAATTTAAATACGACCCACTCCTTCCTGTCAAGGCTACACACATTCCTGTTTAAGACCCACCCTGTCACCTGTAAACCACACCCCTACCTCGTTAGGCTCCACCTTGCCCTAATAGACCTCCACCTCTTCCTCTCTGTACATTAAAAGTGGATACCAAGTGCCTACTATTTTGTTGTTTTGTATACCATTTCAAATATTTTAAGATGATTTAATAATCATCAAATAAAATAATGAAAAGTGTAAATTCAACCATTTTTACAAACGTCAATCATCCATGTCAAGCACTGATCTCAGCAAGTATAGTCTGTCTGAGAGTGATAGGACTCCTATCACTCTGAGGCAGACTGTTCATGCTGAAACTAAAAAACAATCAAGAATATATACTGTATATGTATATATATATATATATATATATGCTATAAAAATATGCATATTATAAAACATTTGATGATTTAACAACTACAAGAATTAACAATGAGACATTCAGTAGAGAAGAAATATTTATACGACTGATCTTGGCTAATACTTAAAATATGATCTCAGACTTTGTTTTAGTTAAACTAGGACCTTCTGGCCTAAATGTGCTATCACAATATGTCACTGGATTAGTAAGATAACTCCTATCTTGTAAGATATTAAGACTTGTGTTTGCTGCCCCTGATTATAATAATAGGATTATTTCACTTATTTGTATAATGACTAGGAAGTCCCTAGTCATAAAAATAAGTTAAATAATCAGTGGCAGCAAACACAAGTCCAAATATCTTACAAGATCGGAGTAATCTTACTATTCCAGTGACATATTGTGATAGCACATATAGGAGAGCAGGTCCAAAATATTATTGCATCATATACAATTAAAAGTCTTAATTGTATATGATACAATTCAATATTCTCAAGGATGTTTAAAGCATTGGTCATATGTGCCTGCCATCGCCATATCTGGAGGCTTCGCTCCTCTCTTTTCCACGCTATTAATACAGAGCCCTGGGAGGAAGTTAGATATCATAACTTCCTCCCAAGGATGCCACGGAGGAGGGAAGGCGCAGCATTAGGCTACCAAGACCTGCCATACTTAGTATTGGTGGCCGCCAGTTGTATTAAGTGCATCCAGTCTGTACGAACATCAGGCCAGTCTCCGGCTGGTATTATCAATGGCGTCACTAGGGTTGGTGTCACCTGGTAAAACATGGTACCTCCCCCCTCCACTAGCCTGCCTCAGTGCTCTGTCCTGCTGCTGCTGAGTGACAGCAGGACAGGCATTAGCGCATCGGTGTGGCTCTTCTCCCCTAGCTTGCCATAGTGGTACTTGAAGGTGTCAACCAGGCCTGGACTGGGACAGAAAAATTGGCTGGGGCATTTTAGACTGAGCAGTGCATTTGTGGCCCACCAGACATAATAATCTAGCCCTTGGTCCCAAAATTAAATAATATATCAATATATCAATTTGCCCCTCAGTGATCAGATGGGTATTGTAGGCAAGAGACCCAAAGTCAATTGTACTGTGATATGGTTTTCTCTGGAATGGATTCTTTCTCCCACTACAGAAGTGGACTTTAGTGAACACCCCCAGACATGCCTCTTCCACAGGGACTGGTCAGGGACTGGTCATCCTTGCTGGGCTGCTGCGTCTCTTGGAGGTACACACTCGATCACTGTTGGATTACCTGGCCTGTCTCTTCTGTCAGATGAGAGAGCTGGCTATAGCCGCAGCCATGGTCGATGTGGGGAAGGCTGCAGGTGTGCTCAGTTCTCCCTATACTCTTCTCCAGGGGTCAGTCACAGGTATTATTCCTGGTGGGCAGAGGAGAGCCCGTGTAGCATAGCAGCACATCCCTGAGCCAGCCATCCTACAATCTTCTCTTATGGGGGGACACATCCCAGGTCACCCAGATAGGAACCCCCTGAGATACATGTCAGCGGTGTCAATGTCAGATGAGGAGGACTGATGGAAGGGGTGCCAGGTAGGGAGCAGTGAGGATCACAACACAGCCCTACCCTCCTCTCCCGTCCTTGGATCTCAGCATGTAATTAAAGTGTAAGTTCACTGCACACCCCCCCATTCCTCCCAGTCCCCCTATTCCAATGTCCTGCGATCCCCCCGCTGTCAGGACGCCACTTCACAAGTTCAGGGATTTTAAAACCCTGTGGCATCACCTACATCTGTAACTCTCAGCAGAAGAGGCATTCTGATTTGTGAGCACCGTCACATGGATAGCGCTGGCCGATCAAAGTTCATCTAGCCTGTCATGTCAGCATGCAGTTGCCCCCCAGTACTGATGACACACACCACAACCAGTGTTTAGTACATGCGGCCCAGCAGGTGGGTGTCACCCCTCTGGTGGGTCTCACCCGGGTGCGGTCCGCACCTCCATAGTGATGCCACTGAGTATTATTATACCAGCAGCAGTGCAACCTCTTTATAGGGGCGCCAGACCGATTTGCCTCCTGGACCCTGCCTGCCTCCTGGCTCAGTCCACCCTATAAAACTGGCACTACACTAAAAGTATAGCGCAGGCTGACGGGGACTATTTTTATGTGAGAGCCGGAAGGAAGCTGTTTTTTTTTTGGGGGGGGGGGCTTGGCTCTAGGCATGAGCTCTGATAGCCTAGGCACAGATACAGCGTTTCACTAATGTGCAAAAGTTTTAGGTAGGTATGGAAAAAATAGCTGGAAATTAAGAATGCTTTCAGTAATAGAAGTGTTATTGCTTATTTTTTTCAATTAACAAAATGGAAAGTAAATGAACAGAAGAGAAATCCAAATCAAATCAATATTTCATGTAACACTGACCACCCCTGTGCCTGCAAAACTTGCTCACGGTTTTTGAAGAAACTCGGTAGGTTGTTCCAAACATCTTGGAGAACAAACCACATATCTTCTGTGGATGTAGTCTTCCTCAAATCCTTCTGTCTCTTCATGTAATCCCAGACAGACTCAATGATGTTAAGATCAGGGCTCTGTGTGGGCCAAACCATCACTTCCAGGACTCCTTGTTCTTTTTTATGCTTTTGATAGCTCTTAATGTCATTTATTGTATGTTTGGGGTTGTTGCTACAGAATACATTTGGGACGAATCACACGCCTCCCTGATGGAATGGCATGATGGATCTGCGCATATTTCTCAGCATTGAATACACCATTGATCCTGACCAAATCTCCAACTCTGCAGAAATGCAGCCCCAAACTTGCAAGGAACCTCCACCATGCTTCACTGTCACCTGCAGACACTTGTCATTGTACTGCTCCCCAGCCCTTCAGTGAACAAACTGCCTCCTGCTACAGACAAATATTTCAAATGTTGATTCATCAGTATAGAGCACCTCCTGCCATTTTTCTGCACCCCAGTTCCTATGTTTTTGTGCACAGTTGAGTTGCTTAGGCTTGTTTCGTCAAAGGTATGCATTTTTGACTGCAATTCTTCCATGAAGACAACTTCTGGCCAAGACATCTCTGGTCAGTAGATGGGTGTACCTGGGTCCCACTGGTTTCCACCAGTTGTGTGCTGATGGAAATACTGGAGATCTTCCAATGTTGAAGGTAAGCATGATGTGTCTTTCATCTGCCTCATTAAGCTTCCTTGGCTGACCACTGTGTCTACAGTCCTAAATGTTGCCCATTTGTTTGTGCTTCTTCAAAAGAGCTTAAACAGCACATCTTGAAACCCCAGTCTGCTTTGAAATCTTTGTATGGGAGAGACCTCGCTGATGCAGTACAGCTACCTTGTGCCTTGCTGCTGTGCTCAGTCTTGCCGTGGTGTATGACCTGTGATATGAAATGGTCTTCCACAACCTCACCTTTAGTAGCAGAGTTTGGCTGTTCCTTACCCAGTTTTAAGCCTCCTACACAGCTGTTTCTGTTTCAGATAATGACTGTATTTCAACCTAAATTTGAAAATGATGATCATTAGCACCTGCTTGGTATAATTGCATAATCTTACACCTGAATCTAATCCTACAAAATCCCTGACTTTGTGCAGGTCTTATGCCGCGTACACATGATCGGAATTTCCGTCAGAAAAAACTTGGATGGTTTTTCCGACGGAATTCCACTCAAGCTTGCCTTGCATACACACGGTCACACCAAATTCCGACCGCCAAGAACGAGGTGATGTACAACACGTACGATGGGACTAGAAAACGGAAGTTCAATACCCAGCGCGCCACCCTTTGGGCTCCTTCTGCTAATCTCGTGTTTATCTTGTGTTAGTAGAAGTTTTGTGAGAGACGATTCGCGCTTTTCAGCTTCGTGCTTTTCAGTCCATTACTGCACTTTAGTTTGTGCTTGTGGGTTTGTATCTGGTTTTAAGTGCGTGTAGTCAGTTCATATCTGTTTTTCAGTGCGTTCTTGTCCGCTCGTTTCTGATTTTCAGCTCGCTCTTCACAGGCCTTTCTGTTCTTCAGTGCGTTCTGTTAGTTTGTTCTGACCAGCCGACCGGTTTGAAGCCATGTTGCAGGTACGTACTCATCGTAGAGTTCGTGCTATGCGGGGGATTGGTGTTGGGGTTCTTGCTTTGACCCAAGCCCAGTCCATGAAAAGTGTGGGGAGGAGTTCATGGACCAAGAATTGGTTGCTCCAGCGTGACCAATTCTCTCATATGCCTTTGCTGCGTGAGATCCAGGAGAATAATCCTGATGATTTCATGAATTTTCTCCAGATGACGGACCCCCTTTTTCACCGTCTGTTGGCTTTGCTGTCCCCTTATATCACAAAGCAGGACACCTGCATGTGGCAAGCCATCACTCTGGAGCAGAGGCTAGTCGCCACGTTGCGGTACTTGGCGACGGGGAGAAGTCTACAGGACCTCTAGTTCTCTACAGGCATCTCCCCCCAGGCTTTGGGGATCATTATTCCAGAGATCTGTTCTGCCATCATACAGGTCCTGCAGAAGGACTATATTAGGGCAAGTTTTCTCCTTTAACATCACATTCTATGTATTTAATGTACGCTAATGTTTTGTATTTCTTTCATAATACCCTAATTACCATGATTGTAATATGCTGTGAATTTCCCCTTTGTCCTCATGCATGCTGTAAGCTTTTAATGCTCCGTTTTTGTCCTTCATGCATATTTGCCTTCACTAACCTCCCCAGCATGCTATCCTGGGCCCATATACACATAGCCTAGTCACTTAACAATGTATTTTATCATCTCCATTGTAGTGCTTTACCCTAAACACCCCCTAAAATGTGTCCAAATGTTACTGTTGTCCTTAAGGCAGAGTGCCAGAGACTTTTTTTTGGGGTCCAAAACTCATTTATAACCCTCCCCCCCCAAAATGTTTCCAATGGGCAACAGAGGGGGTGAGGAATCTGATAAGTGGAACTTATATTTTTGTCTTAAATACTCCTTAAAATAAATGTTATACTGATGTTGGCCAAGAACGTTTGTGTCTAATCTACTTGCAATGTTATGTGCAAAAGTACTAATAATTTGTTTTCTTTTTTGACTCCACGGTTTCCTTCAACGCCACAGGAATGGCAGACTGTGGCTTCCCAATTTGCTCTTGGTTGGGACTTTCCCAACTGCGGAAGGGCAATCGATGGGAAGCAGGTCCACATCATCCCACCACCCCACTCGGGGTCATACTATTTTAACTATAAGGGGTTTCATAGTATTGTGTTGATGGCGGTGGTGTCGGTGGCATACGAGTTTCTCTATGTGGACATGGGGAAGAATGGCTGGATGTCGGATGGTGGAGTCTTTGCCCAGACCGAGTTCTACCGACGTCTCCAGAGTGGTGGCATGGGATTGCCACCTGCGGAAGAGAATGTGGAAAGACTGCCATTTGTTTTTATCGCTGATGAAGCATTTGGTCTGGGTGATCACCTGATGAGGCCATTCCCCCAGAGGACCCTCACCCCGGAGAAGAGGGTTTTTAATTACTGGCTGGCCAGAGCCAGAAGAGTCATGGAGAATGCCTTTGGGATAATGGCCAGCCGGTTCCGCCTATTTCTTACGGTAATAAATATGGCAGAGTACAAACTTAATCACATAGTTCTAGCATGCTGCATACTTCACAACTTTTTGAAGAGAAATGCTCCAAATTACGTTGCCTCAGTTGGGCCTGAGGCCAGACTTCCAGAAAATACACTGACATCCCTGGAAACTGGCCGCCCTGGCTTGCCCGCCCAAAGCTCCCGTGAAGTGCGTCAAAAATATGTTGATTATTTTACGGGTAAGGGGGCTATTGCTATGCCAGCAGATTTGTAATTTATTTTAGATATTAAAAAAAAAATTGATCTGATCAAATCTTGATTTTGATTTACTGCTTGTGTTTCTTTTAGCTGTCTCCTAGGTTCTCCTAGTGCACTTGTAGTGCCAAGTGGTTTTTCCATTATTAAATAACACCCATTGTCACTGTAAACACCAACTTAATACAAAAAATGGTATTGAGCATTGAAAGAAGAAGCCACATATTGTTGAGTATAAAACCTTTTACTCCTTGCGCATTCACATGTGCATTGAAAACTTTTTTTTTTTTTTAAACATTTTTTTTTTAAAGTTTCACCTTGAAAATATTTTTTTAGTACATACAGTAAACAGGCATGTTTCAAAACATAACATACACAACTCAGGAACTTACAAAGTTCAACATTGAAAAACTGAAGGCAATATCAGACATTATAGTGTCAAAAATGTGTTGATTGCCTTCATCAGATGGGGTGATGTCCCCCTGTAAAAGCCAAATTTTGAAGATGCACACAAATTGGGAGTCATACTGGGGATTTCCCTCCTGATCCCATGCCTAATGTCAATATGTGCTATCTCCCATCATGGGGCATCAATGGACGTGTTTTGGGGGTGCAACCACTTCCTCTCACCTACTTGAGTTACGAGGAAGGGGTTGCACCCACAAAACGCATACATTGATATCCCCTGATGGCAGATAGCACATGTTGACACACTGTGCGCACCTTCAAAATTTGGCTTTCAAAATTCAAAAATTTGAAAAAAATGGTCCCCAAAAATAGAAAATGGTGTCATTTTGTTGTTCTTTAGATTCTTCCTAGTACATCAGTCATGTTCTTCTGTTTTTGTTCTATGTCATTGGTTTTTTGCTTGATGAGGTCTAAATCCTAACTACAAAACATTATGTCCTGGATTAGCGTTGTGCACTGTCGCTCATGAAATAAGGAGATTGTTCTTCCACAACATACACATCACCTAAAAGAAAAAATACACACCATGTATTATACATATGCAGGCATACATCTATTACCTGAATCTGTGGTGTCAGACACTCACCTGTTGTGGTGACAATCTCAACCAGCTCTCCTTCCTCCACATCCTCAGGTTGTGGTGTCCTCTGTTCCCCTTCTTCAGGAGGTGGGGGTTTCCTGGTGTCCTCAGACGTCCGGAGTCTTTTCTCCCCTATGAGAATGAAACAAAAGGTATACTTAGAACACAGATATTTGAGGCCAGAAATAGGAATATGAAACATTGCTTGGAAGTGGGGTACAATTGTCTGTTCCAAGCTGAAGACATGATTTTTTTCACTTACCAAAGCTGGAATATTTACCTTTTTGGACAAGTTTCACACATGGAAACACCCCAAGTATCCACTGGAGTACCTGTGTGGGAAGTTTGTTCTTGTGTCCTACACTAGTGCTCCTGAGTCCAGATATGTCCTCTCCTTACATTACACCGAATCAAGTTTGCAATTCATTCTAGTTTCAAACACATCTAGACAACAATGTCCTAAACTTCTTTTAATCCAAATTAGCATGACCAAATATAGTTAACCCTGTATCTGCCCAAAACATCGTATTTAGTTGGCAAACAAACAATGTTTCCTACGACCGATTACTGTGCCCATGAACATGAAAGTAGCCATTTTAAACTGTACAATAGTAAAGAAAAGCACACGGAGCAGCATGCAAGTAATACTAATAATAGGAACACACGACAAGTACTTACGCAGGTCCCCGACACAGACATCGAGTTGTGGATAAGAAAGTTGGTAGCTTGAGAAGCACGTATAGGAAGGAACTTAATAAGGTCTAGGCTTCCATGAAATAAGGAGCAGCAGCAAAGGATGTGTATGTACCCAGCCTGTGGTACTACAACAGGATGCGGTTTCTGGAAGACCAGATTGAAGCCAGGGAATCACTTTCTACACTTCCATCCACCCTTCCCTCAACCCCAGCTGAGGCTTCCGAGGACCAACCTGGGCCTTCCATCCTGGAAGTTGAGGAGCCCAGCTGGAGCCAGGTATGGTATTTTTGAACATATTTATTGTTCGAAAATTATTGTTGTTAACTAGATGTTATTATTGATAACAAATGAATGATTGAACAAAAAGTGTTTTACATATCAATAGACAGTAGGGGCCAAAAATGATTGGGACAAGAATGAAAAATGCTGGGCTCAGAATGATAGTCTTTTCTATTTATTAACATTCAATTTGCAACAGTCATGAGCTGAAAATATTGTATGATTGAGGAACCAAAAACTAAAACTATGTCCCTTTTTCATACACAGGAAGACCTCAGCCAGGACGAGGCTCTGGAATGTGGCAGCCAGGAGGAGGCGGGGGTAAGTGTCAGCCAGAAGGAGGCGGGGGTAAGTGTCAGCCAGGAGGGGGCCAGGCCCAGTAGCCTCACCCAATCCCAGGTGCCTCCCCTCCTCCTTGCAACAAAAAGGGCCAGGAAGGGGAGTAATATGGAGGAGGTAGCACTGGGCCTCATTAAGGATGCTAATGCGGCCCTGAAAACACACACCCCCCACGCTGAAGTGGCCTATGGCTGCTATGTAGCTGCAAAATTGCAGAAAATAGAGGAAGGCCAACGCTTCATGTGTAAGAATCTTATTTTTTAGGCCCTTCAGAAGAGGTTGAGGGGCCAAACTAGTGAGAACATGCACTCATGTGCGCTCGTCCATCTTCCTCCTCCTCCTCCTGCCACAAGTCCACCTCTGGAGCCACAGCCTCCAAGGAAGGCTGCAGGGAAGGCTGCAGGTAAGCGTGGAGGGAAGGCTGCAGGGAAGACAAGAAAGTGATGGCCCTGGGTTCAGTCTGGTCTGACAGAAGACGCAGGCTGTGGTAGTACCACAGCCTGGGGACAAACATGTCATCTGCTGCTGTTCATGATCTCTGGGAGTCCTGGACCAGATTGTTCTCCCTATTATATGGACTTCTCATGCTACCAATTTTTAGTTACAAAGAGTTGATGTGTGCCCTGGGGTACAAAGGCTTCGCAAATTCAAGCAGTTTCTCCAGCATTGCCTTCCTCTTTATTTTGTTATCAGCCAGAATAAATGTATATGAAAATTTATATTATATGAAAATTGCCTATGTGTTTTTCTTCAAAAAGGACAGTTTGTGAGTAGGCAGGTACATTTCAAAAATACAATGTCAAATTAACAAGGGACAACAACCAACCCCCTTGACACAAAAAAAAAAATATGGAGATCACTAGAAAATAATTTAAAAATAATAAAAAAAACAGATCTTGATTAAAAAAAAAATGACTATAAAAAATAATTCTAAACATTATTATGGAGATCTGGCTTTAAAAACAAAAAAGATTATTTCGGAGGTCACGAGAAATAATAAATAAATAGGTTTGTGAGAACTCTGTGTGAATATCAGCAGCAAAACAAATTCATTCTTCTAGCATGATAAAGAACAAAAGAATGCGCTACATTAAAAGATCCAATAATTTGCAGTGTGACAAATGTGCTATCTCCATTACGAACGCTCGTTATACCAGAACGAGCGCTTCCGTTTCGTACTTGATTCTGAGCATGCGTGATTTTTTGTGCGTCTGAATTGCATACAGATGATCGCATTTTCAGATAGGAACTTTTCCCGACCTAAAAATAGAGAACATGGTCTCAGTCTTTTGCTGGCTGGAATTCCGCCAGCAAAAGACCGATGGAGCATATACACGGTCGCATTTTCCGACAAAAAGCTCTCATCAGAGTTTTGCTGCCGGCATTTCCGATCGTACGTACGCGGCATAAGAATTGATGCTGGTTTAAAGCCAAAGAGTAGTCACACCAAATATTGATTTTATTTAGATTTTTCTTATTGTAGGTTTGTTACATTCATAAATAGAGCAACAGATACAAGCATCTCCACTTTCCCTCTGACAAGGAGGAGCATGTCTCATTCATCAAATGCAACTGAAGGGAATGCTGAAATTGACAAAGGTTTTGTTTAAGAATACCCAATAATAAAGAGGTATTAACCTCCCTGGCAGTATGATTATTTCATATTTTTGATGCTGAATTGTCGCTCCCCAATCTGCTGCTTCTAGTGACAGCAAGCTAGGAATCTTCTCCCTGAACTCGCTGTGGTTATTTAAGAAAAAAAAAAACACAGCTGTGCGGGGCTCTGCCCACCTGGCTACATCATTCATTCACAGAGTTCTTTTGTGGCTGTCAGCTTGTAGTTCTTTCTACCAGAGCGCCGTGCTCTATCTAGTTCATTGTCTCTTCCTGTCACTGTATAACTGCCTGCTCTCACTATGTATTATTGGGACAAAACTCTGGATGAAGGAGGCACAGGAGGCACAGCAGACAGCAGCATCGTCAGTCTGGGGGAGGGGAGTTGTAAATGTAATAGCAGATTTAGATTGCTATTGAATTGAAGCCAAACTTCAGCTTACACTTTATAATCAGTTACAGCAAACAGGTTTTTCCTTTTGGGATAAAGGTATTGTATGAATAAACAAAAGCTGGTCATTGTAATCACCTTTGCCAGTGTTAAGTAGTTTGTCTCATCCATGTAAACTTATACATTCTGCTGGAGAGTCTGTGGTGTGAAAAACAACACACCTGCTGGCTGGATTAACAGATGAAAATAGAAGAATGAAAGACTAAAAAAGAAAACAAATTCAGCCATCACATCTATGAATTGGTAAGCTCCAATATAATAAATGTTTGCTTTTAGTGTAATACTACTTTAACATGACTATAGACTTCCAAGAATTAATTTTCAAATCTGAAATGGATCCATAATCAGAAATTAGTGAGAGGATACTTTTAGGCTCGGTTCACATATATGCGAATCGGATGCATTTTGAACTGCATCTAATTTGCATAACATGTAAACCAGACTGGCTTTCAATTAAGCTGGTTCACACATGTCCTGGGGCGGGCATGGTCTGTTTTTGAAAATAATCCTGTGCGATTTTGGGTTCAGTTCAGGTGTGAATTTTCACCTAAATCGGCGAACAAAATCGCACCAGGCTTCAGACTACAAAATGAGCCAGACATGTGTGTACTTAGCCTTAAGGGCTTTATTGTGATTCAGATGCCATCTGGTGTAGGTGATTTATTCACCTTTATTCTGTCTAAATATTTCTGAACCATATACACTTTCAGCCATATTGGTTCATTTGGGGTCAATATCATCCCCATTATGGACATGAGCTCCCCCATGCTCCTTTGTACAGTATACACAGAGCTGAAGAAAGCCTTCGCTTTGTCCCCAGTCACCCACTCTAAATTATTTTGTAAAGGGCCTACATGCTCAGACCTGACCTTTTTACTATTAATATGTTTGAATAATTTTATGAGGTTTGTCCTTCTATCTTTTTCAAACTGTCGTTCATTTTGAATTTTTGTTTTCCTTTTTACATATTCTGTTATATTCTTTGTAACATTTAAATAATGGTAGTATTCCTTCATTTTTATATTTTTTAAAAGCTCTTTTCTTATTATTTATAGCTTTGGCCATGAGCCACATAGGGTTTTATTTTAATCCTTTTAAACTATAGTTACATAGTTAGTAAGGTTGAATAAAGACACCAGTCCATCCAGTTCAACCTGAGTGAGTGTCTATCCAGTTCAACCTGAGTGAGTGTCTACAATTGTCCCTATCCCTGTATATTGTGTCTTATTAAGATACTCCTCTATTATATATTTAAGGTACCCATATAGTGCCATCAATTTATGCAGCACTCCACACATACATCGCACCCTACCCTCAAGGAGCCCACAATCCAAGGTCTCCAACTCACATTCATATACTAGGGCCAATTTTGGACAGATACCAATTAACCTACCAGCATGTCTTTGGAGTGTGGGAGGAAACCGGCGTACCCGGAGGAAACCCACGCACGAACAGGGAGAACATGCAAACTCCAGACAGGTAGTGTCATGGTTGGGATTTGAACCAGCAACCCTTTTACTGCTAGGTGAAAGTGCTACCCACTACACCACTGTGCTGCCCCACGGGAAAATATTTTGCAGCATGCTCGCATGAAAATGCCCCATTTCTGTTCTCTGTTCATCAATGCCAATATTCTGCGGATGATTACATCTTGATTCAAATGGAATCCTGAAACCACCTTAGGTAAGAAGGAACGATTAGGACGCATAACAATCCTGTCCTTGTAAATAATTAAATATGGCTCTTTACAAGAAAAAGCTGCCAATTCTGATACTCTCCTAGCAGAGGATATGGCTATCAAGAAGACTAATTTTTTAGTCAAAAGCGCTAAGGGGGGCCAGGTGCAGTGGCTCAAAGGGTTGTCCCTGTAAAGCCGACAACCCCAAATTCAAATCCCATGGGCATACTGGAGGTTTGACTGGCGGAGTCAACCGCAGTGCCCCCTGAAGAAAGGCCCGGACCAGGGAATGTGAAGCAATTGGCTTCTGAAAAAATACAGACAAAGCTGAAATTTGGACTTTGATAGTGCTGAAAGCCAATCTCATTTCTAGGCCTGACTAAAGAAAGGTCAAGATTCTGCTAATCATATACCTTCTAGGATGCCATCCCCTGGGTTCACACCAGGAAACATATGCCTTGCAGATTTTGTAGTAAATAAGCCTTAGACTTCGTAAAGCAGGGTGGCAAATTGGACCCTGTGTGAGCAGATCTGGCCGGAATGGGAGGACCCAAGGCCTGCCCACTGCCATCTTTATGATCTCTGCATACCAAGGTCGTCTGGGCCAAGCCGGGGCTACTAAAAGGATCGACTTTGCTTCCCTTTTGACCCTTCCCAGGAACCGCGGAAGAAGTGGGTTCAGAGGGAAGGCATACATTAGATTGTACTGATCCCATGGGATTGTCAGAGCATCTGACCCCTGAGCAAGTACATCCCTTGTTCTGGACACAAATTTGTCCAGCTTCCTGTTAAATCTGGACGTGAACAGATCCACATCTGGTGTTCCCCACCTTTGACATATGGTTTGGAATATGTCGGGGTGCAGGGACCATTCTCCTGGGCATAATTGCCGGCGGCTTAAGAAATCCGCATGCCAGTTTTCCACTCCTGGGATGAATACCGCAGACAGGCAGGGAACATGGCTTTCTGCCCATGCAAGAATGCGATTCACCTCCCTTTGGGCATCCAGACTTCTGGTGCCACCTTGGTGACTGATGTAAGCCACAGCATTGTCGGATTGTATCCGAATAGGATGACCCTGTAGCCTGTAAGACCAGTCCATGAGGGCCAAGTAAATTGCCTGAATTTCTAGAATATTGATGGGCAAGTGTCTCTCGGTTGCAGACCATCTTCCCTGCGTGCATGTTTCTTCCAGAACTGCTCCCCAGCCTGTCAGACTGGCATCTGCGGTTACGATCTTCCATTGTAGTGAAAAAAAGGCTTTGCCTTTCAAAAGATTTTTGGTTCGTAACCACCAATTGAGGCTTTTGCGTATCCTTGGGGATAGGCACATCGGAAGATCCAAGGCATGAGTCTTTTTGTTCCAAGCTGCAAGAATGCTTCTCTGCAGGGGCCTTGAGTGAAATTGGGCAAATGGAACAGCCTCGAAAGTGGCAACCATCTTTCCTAACAGTCTCATACATAGCCGAATGGATGGACTCTTTTTGCTTAATACTAAGCGGACTAGAGCTCTTACGGCCTTGACCTTTGGCTCTGGTAGAAACACCCTGCCTTGAGCAGTGTCTATGATCATGCCTAGATACTCCAACCTTGTTGAAGGTTGCAAAGAAGACTTTTCTAGGTTGATTATCCAGCCTAGTCTTTCCAAATGTCTTACTGTCTTGAAGACAGCGCGGTTCAGGTGTGCCACCGATTGCTCTATGAGTAGCAAATCGTCTAGATAAGCTACCACAGTTATGCCCTGAGCTCTTAGATTTGCTAAGAGAGGGTCTAGAATTTTTGTAAAAATTTGAGGAGCTGTAGCCACAAACTGGAAAGGGCGCTGGTCTACCGCGAACCTTAGATATCTTTGGTGAGCGGGAAAAATCGGCACATGAAGATATGCATCCTTAATATCTATTGATGCCATAAATTCTCCCCCCTGCAGGGTGGAGACCACCGAACGAATTGACTGCATTCGGAAGGATCAAATGTGTAGAAACTGATTCAGATCCTTTAGATCTAGGATGGGTCTAACATCTCCATTTGGCTTTGGAACGGTGAAGAGATTTGAGTAGAACCCTGAACCCTGATCTTTTGGGTTCATTTCTACTATCACTCCCTGGGATAGTAAGCGATCTAAGGCCAGTAGCAGCGGTTCTCGCTTTACTGGATCTTTGGGAACTCTTGACCTTAGGAAACAAGCTGGTGGAAGCTCTAGAACTCTATTTTGTAACCTAGAGATACTGAAGAGACCACCCACTTGTCTTGAACCTCTTCCCGCCAGGATCCTGAAAACTGTAGGGGCCTTCCCCCCACTCGGCCGAGTGGGGGCTCCCCTTCACAGGGATGTTTTGGGGCTCTGCTTGGCAGCCTTTCGTCCCCAAGCCTTTTTCTGCCCTTGGGTGTGACCCTAGGCCCTTCCTCTGAAAGTAGATTGGGAAGGCCGTCGCCACTGCTTAGAGCCTGATGTTCCAGGGGAAGGGGAAAGAGACCGTTTGAATGGTGGACGTTTACTCCTCTTAACTGGTATGAGTGTAGATTTACCACCTGTAATTTTTTGGATAAAATTGTCTAGGTCATCCCCAAATAGGCGTTCCCCTTTGAATGGGAAGCCAGCTAAATATCTTTTGCATGAAAGCTCTGCTGCCCAACTTTTAGGCAAAAGGGACCTGCACATGTGTACCAACAGGAGAGATAAACGAGAAGCTTGCTGGGCAGAATCCAGAATGGCATCAATCATAAAACACAGCACCTGTGGAAGGTCTGCACAGTTCTCCACTTCCTCAATGGGAAGGAGGCCAAGCATCTGCTTAACCTGTTCCTTGAGGAATTGACACAAACCCACAGTTGCGACTATAGGTTGGACTACAGCGCCAGTCATGGAGAAGGAGGCTTTTTTATAAAGTTTCCAGCTTTTTATCAGTTGGATCTTTAAACACCTAAGCACTGTCCAAGGGACAGGTCAGGTTTTTATTCACACAAGAGACAGCCGCATCCACGGATGGGACCTCCCACTTCTTGGTGAAGCTTTCCTCCAGAGGATAAAGCATAGAAAACCTTTTAGGGGGAGTAAACAGTTTATCGGGATGTCCCCAGTCCTCATACAGCAATTTATCCATTAAAGGATGAATTGGAAAGGAAAAGGCAGTCTTTGGAATCCTTCTGACCCCCAGGGATCTACCCCTTTTTCTGCTATCTTTTAAGGAAGCTGAAATAAAATTCATAATTCTTCCCTCAAAACCCTCCAATGTAGCCCTAAGGGAATCTTCTGTGACATACGCTGGGGCTGTAACATTAAGAGAGGCTGCAAAACCTGACAGGGGTACTGACTCATCCTGTGAGGCTGGCTCCAGTCTTGCAGGGGGGGGATGTATAATCTGCAGGCATCTTTAGGACCCCTAGACACAGGCGGTGACTTTCTTGTGCCTTTGTTACCTCCCCCCGAGACACTCTTACTAGGAGACATAGTCCCAAGCTACAAAGCAGGGGTATTAGTACATATGCAATCACTGTTGTGCTAAAAGTCTCACAATATACATATATGCTTAATACTGCACAACCTGATGCCGAGTAGGTGTCTTAGGTTAGCCTGGATCCGACCACTTAGGATGCTCACTGCCCACACTCTGTGTCCATCTGTTTACAGACCTCTGAACACTCTGGGCTTTTAAATTAGCCACCTGGCGTCTGCACACCTGCAGTGGAGGAAGTGAGCGGATTGGACACCAGCTTCACTGAGTGTGTATCTGAAAAGCACGCAAGTTTGCTCCTTACTCCCTCTAGTGGTGGAAATCGGGTAAGACATGCAACTACTCATTGAAGAAAATCCATTTGTAATATAAATATATATATAGAATTAACTTCTCTTACCTGTCCCCGCCGCAGGAACTGCTGAGAACAGACAGTTTCCAGCCTTCACCCATCACGGCGGGTAGCGTTGTGCCAACCTTCAGGGCTTTTTGGGTTCCTACTCAGAGAAACCTCATACCTGGACCTGTAAAAGACTCTGCCAGAAACTTTTGTGCCACTGTTTTAATAGTACACCAAGGCTGGTTTTCTCAGAGCCCAGTCCTCCAAAGAGAGACTTATAGGCAAAACCTTGCTTCTTCGGATGACGAGGCCCGGGTACCATACCATCTTGGGAGTCAAAATATCGGCCCGAGATATGGATCCGGTCAAAAATAAATGTAAAACACCGCGCTAACCAATGAGACTATAGGGGAGCTGCTGTATACAGTCTGACAAAAACAATAGATCTACATATAAAAAATGCAGCGCATAATGAACATGTGAGAAAACAGAACGCACCAAGTCCTGAATTGGTGCTGTGACAAAAAGTATAAAATAAACATAAAGTCAATGGGTGAATGTGAATGTCCCACTGCACCAAAAGGTGAGTAAACTCCAAAAGGTGGTGATATTCAAATGGTTGTCAGAAGTGGAATTTCATCCTAAACCGACATTTCAATTGGATGGACCAGTCATGGCAGAAGTAATGTGTAAAGACTTACCAAATCCCATGGATTCCCGTGTCAGCGACAGGGAATCGCATGAGCAGTGTGCCACCAAAGGCGTAGAAAGGGAAGTCTTGACACTCCAATCCTCTAGGCTGTAGTCTGCATAGATCTCCGGGGGCCACCAGGCAGGTCCTCACAGTAAACCGCCGAGGGATGGATCAGGTGAGCGAAGACGTCACTGGAACAGCTATTGGGAGCACTTGACCTCATCAAGAGATGTGGGGAAAGAAAAAATATGCCTCCACATAGTGCAGGTAAAAAACTGTGTTTTTATTCATAAAACAACCATGAACAAATAAAAACGTGATAACGATATATAAAACTAATGGGCAACGTGGAGGATAGTGTATGGGCCCAGTTGATAGTTGATGAGGTCAAGTGCTCCCAATAGCTGTTCCAGTGACGTCTTCGCTCACCTGATACTGTGAGGACCTGCCAGTCAACCAGTTTGCCTCAGGCCAAAATCACCAGGGTATGTAAACTTTTGATCAGGGTCATTTGGGTCGTTTCTGTTGCCATTATGATTTAAAAAGAGTAAACACAGTTGATTGATAATAATTGGCTTCAGCCAAACACTAACCATGAGTGAAAGAAATGTTTTTGTGTTATTGTTTATATTCTCTGAAAAATGACCAAGAAATCATAAATTCTGCCAGGGTATGTAAACTTATGAGCACAGCTGTGTGTATATATATATATATATATATATATATATATATATATATATATATATATATATATATATATATTATCACTGCTCTACTCACATCTCCAATTGCCTCTCTCTCTTCTCTCTCATATATATATATAATTTTTAATTTTTTTTTTTTTCATTTTTATTTGAGTAAAGCTAATTCTGTGTTTTGTGTTCCAAAAGGATAAAGAAGTGCAGTAACTATGAGAATATTATGTTTAGCATCACCATTGGCAATAAGGTAGGTAACAATGTTTTTTCTATTGTACATGTAATTAACACGTAATTAATTCTAATTGTGCTGCAACTTTGTTTCATTGCAACTTTATGACAGTTATTAGCCTGAATCCCCACTGAGTTTACACTGTCAAGTAACGTAATGACATATATTAATTGGCTTAAAGTGGTATTAAACTCAAAACCTAAAATGTATTATATTGTAGCTTACCAGTTTTTAGATGTGATGCTGCATTAGTTTTCCCTTTTAGAGCCGGTTCACAGTGAGGCAGCACGACTTGCAGCGCGACTGCTTCAGGCGACCTGCACACGACAGCAGCGGTGACTTGCAAAACGACTTCTATATAGAAGTCAATGCAAGTCGCCTCAAGTCGCCCCCAAAGTAGTACTGGAACCTTTTTCTAAGTCGGAGCAAAAGCTGGTTCACACTGGGAGGACTTGTCAGGCGACTTAGCCGCCTGACAAGTCGCGCTCCGTTCTGTACAATGGAACCGTTCTAATAGGAGCGACTCAAGTCACTCCGACTTAGAAAAAGGTTCCTGTACTACTTTAGGGGCAACTTGAGGCGACTTGCATTGACTTCTATATAGAAGTTGTTTTGCAAGTCGCCGCTGCTGTCCTGTGCAGGCCGCCTGAGGCAGTCGCGCTGCAAGTTGTGCTGCCTCACTGTGAACCGGTGTCTTGTCAAATAGAGTCCCCTATCATATAGTGTCCGCCCTGTACTGCGCAGGCGCAGTACGGAGGACAAACGAGACGCCAAAAGTCTCCGAAGTTTAACAGCTGATCATCAGCTGTACACGGCGCCTGCGCTTTTATTCTCACCCTTTGTCCAGGTTCATTCCCTACTATCCAAGTGGACATAGAGTGAGAATAAATAGTTGCCGAGCGCAGCGAGGCCGTGCCCGAAGCGTGGCGAGCGAAGCGAGCCCGCGAGGGGCCCTCTTACACAGCCATCGCTAACAAGTGCCCGAGCGCCGTGTACAGCTGATGGTCAGCTGATCAATTTCGGAAACTTTCGGCATCTCCTTCTGCTCCGTACTGCGCAAGCGCTGCGCCTGCACAGTACGGAGCGGACACTATCCGATAGGAGGACAGTATATGTCAGAACACCGGCTCTCAGGCTTTTTTCCTGTCTCTTGTTTTCACCTGCTGATCTGGCCAGTAACACACCTCCTGTAGAAGCGTGCCCTATTGATCATGGGTGCAGGAGCCTGACATTGCACCCGCCATCCATTGATCCATTGATCACAGGTGCAATATTTGCAGACTCCTTGGGGAAAGAAATAATAAATGCACATATTTTCTGCAGCTGATTGGAGTAAAGGGAAAAAAATCGATTTTGATATTGGGATAGAGATGAGTTTGGAAGATGCTGAGCTCATCTCTGATCAGCAATGACAATACCCACAGGATGTTCAAGAAGGTTCTCTTTATTGCCCCTACAATGTGGATGATACACCAAGCCGAAACTGTGAGGTGTCCATAACAAAGGTGACATGAGTGTCCATAGCACAGATGACAGCTCTGTCAATGAAGGTGACTAGATGCCGCGATTTACTGATCGCCAAACAAATGACATCATCACAGCCCAGCGAGGTCTCATGCATATGGCTACAGTCTGCTCTAGCGTTTTATGTTGCTAGGTAGTTGTGCATTGTAATCCAGATGTCGTCATAAACAATAATAATACAACTCACTGACTTCGCCAGAAAAGTGACATCATACCTCCCGCTCTGTGCTAGAAGATCGCTGCACTGCCCCCTGGCGGAATCACTGCGCCCTCTACTGGAAGATAAGGAGGTCTACATCTCAGAGCCCGCTGCATGAAAGCGCAACAGACCCAGCCGGGAAATCAGCGGAGTCCCAACCAATCAGAAGTACTACTACCACTAATATACCCAGTGTGCCACATAGTCATGCCAGCGGTCCTGATGCAGAAAGTGTTCAAGATATAATATATTATAGATAGAGGACTGAGAGCACAATGCACCACCATTCATTGTGCAAGAGCCTTACTTCTCTCCTTCTCAAGATAAGATATTAGATAATTATGGATTTCATTGTAAGTGCTGCGCAAACTGTTGGCGCAATATAAATCCTAGAGAGAAAGGGGGGGAGGGGGGTGTATCAAATCTATCCATGATCTATAAAAGAAATATTTCCGTCTTACTATATGATCCATATCTATCTAATTTATCGATCTATGATCATTTATCTATCTGATTTATCCATTTGTGATCCATAAAATCTATCTATCTATCTATCTATCTATCTATCTATCTATCTATCTATCTATCTATCTATCTATCTATCTATCTATCTATCTGTCAATATATGATCTAGTTCTTTATCTAGCAAGCTATATGAGCTATTCATCTATGATCTATAAAATAAATCTATCTATCTATCTATCTATCTATCTATCTATCTATCTATCTATCTATCTATCTATCTATCTATCTATCTATCTATCTGTCTCTTTTTCTGTATATGATCTATGTCTGTCTTCCTTTTGTGTCTATCTATCTATTTTATGTTATTGCAAATGTGTCAGTGAGTACAAAATTGTATATCGATCTATCTATCTATCTATCTATCTATCTATCTATCTATCTATCTATCTATCTATCTATCTATCTATCTATCTATCTATCTATCTGTCAATATATGATCTAGTTCTTTATCTAGCAATCTATATGAGCTATCCATCTATAATCTATAAAATAAATCTATCTATCTATCTATGTGCATCTTCTTGTGGTGTTGGTCTTTTTCTGCACGTGTAATCACAGATTTCTGTATATCCATATATTGTAGATAACAGGTCTCTCTCTCTCTCTCTCTCTCTCTCTCTCTCTCTCTCTCTCTCTCTCTCTCTCTCTCTCTCTCTCTCTCTCTCTCTCTCTCTCTCTCTCTCTCTCTCTCTCTCTCTCTCTCTCTCTCTCTCTCTCTCTCTCTCTCTCTCTCTCTCTCTGTCTCTCTCTCTCTCTCTCTCTCTCTCCATCATGTATGCATCCTCTTGTTGTGTTGGTCTTGTACATGTGTAATCGGAGATGTATTGTAGATGGGATGTAGGTGTATAGATGGAGTATGCGGTGGGCAGTCCTGTGTGTAGTGTCCGGTCGGTGTCCCCTCTCCTGTCCCCGCATTACTCCCCTGGGTGCAGGGACAGCTCAAGCTCTGTACGTTGTGCAGAACCCCTCCATCCCTTATGTTTATAAAACACACAGCTTTACTTTATTCCAAAATAAAAACAATACAAACATAAAGGGAAAGTGTCGGAAACCTAAGAAAGATAACATTTAAATGATTCTGGTGAAACCTTGTCCCAGTGCCTATGACACACACACCTGTATTAATCAGAGGCGAGTAAGGAAAACTCCAAGATGTAGGCGGTAAAGGTGTATATATACCATGGATCATACATTGGACATGGCAGACACAACTACTGCAGAGGACCTCAAAAGATGGGTGAGCTATGAGGGCGACACACACTGCTCTGTCTATATGGTACATCCCGGATGTGCACTGACCTATTGTTCTTCCACTGTGCAGCTTCTTCCAGGATCAGCGCTGCTGTCACTCTACTACTGGGACTGATGCTGTTGCTGGGATTCGGCACTTCCAAACCCATCTCCTCCACTAAGGATGGCATTAGAGAATATTATCAGAATTCCCTGTACAATATACTCAAAAATGTAAGTATATATATATATATATATATATATATATATATATATATATATATATATATATATATATATATATATAATCACTGCTCTACTCACACCTCCAATGGTCTCTCTCTCTCTCTCTCTCTCTCTCTCTCTCTCTCTCTCTCTGTCTCTCTCTCTCTCTCTCCTCCTTTGTTTGTTTTTTAATTTTTATTTGCGCAAAGGTAATTAATTCTGTGTTTTGTGTTCCAAAAGGAAACACAGAAGTGTAGTAACTATGAGAAAATTACGTTTAGCATCACCATTGGCAATAAGGTAGGTAACTATGCTTTTTTAATGTAAATGTGTAATTAATTCTATTTATGCTGCAACTTTGTGTCATTCCAACTTTATGAGAGTTATTAGCCTGAATCCACACTGAGTTTACACTGTCAAGTAACCTAACGACATCTATTAATTGGCTTAAAGTGGTATTAAACTCAAAACCAAAAATGTATTATATTGCAGCTTACCAGTTGTTAGATGTGGTGCTGCATTAGTTTTCCCTTTCAGGCTTTTTTTCTGTCTCTTGTTTTCACTTGGTGATCTGGCCAGTAACACACCTCTACCTGTAGTAGAGTGCCCCCACTCTGGATGGAAGGGGGCGGATGGCACCTTTGGAGGGCAGCATTATCAGTCTGTGGGGAGGGGAGTGTCACATGCTTTAGCAGATTTAGATACACTAACTTAATGAAGTCAAGCTTCACGTAACACTTTATAAGAAGCTACAGCAACAGTTTTAGATACCGTAAATAAATAAAAATCATTGTAAACACTCCTGTCAGTGGTAAATAGTTTGCCTCAACCTATTTAATTGCTACATCTGCAAGAGAGTTTGGACTTTTGTAAAACAACAGACTTAGTGGTTGGATCACCAGGTGAAAATAATGGAAAGATCTAATAAAAAAAAAACGAATACAGCCACCACATGTAAGAATTGGTAAGCTGCCATGTATTAAATGTTTGCTTTTGGGTTTATTACCACTGTAATGTGACAGTAAACTGTGATTTAAGAAAACAAAATTCTACTCAAGTATGTAGTCATAGCTCAAAAAAAAAAGCATGTTCTATTGCATCGTCTCAGCCTCTCCAAAATCTCCAAAATCCTTTTTTTTGTGATCTGACTCCCTGTTAGACATTAGCTACCTCTGTCCCTCATGGTCCCACTGTATGTAGGAATGTAGCCACCCTTTTTGGCTCACTCCTGAGATGAACTAGAATTTATACACTATGTGATTTGTAGTGGGAATAGAGCAGTGGCATGGCCACAACTAGCACCACGACTAGCATTTGCTGTTTGTTTCAAACAAATGGAAATAAGGGGAAAGAGAAGAGGTTCTAGAACTCATAGAGGATGTTACAAGGAAACAAACACAAAAGAAAAGATTTTGTGAAAAATAGATTACAGGACTATTAGGAAATGGATGCATATGGATTCTTTTTGGAGAATACGATTATAGTTTAGTGTCACTGCTGAGACAATATAGAGACTGCCATTTCTAAACTTTCCTTCTGAAAATACCAGTTCCCTGGCTGTCATCTTGATCCAGTGGCTTCAGTACTTTCTGAACCAGTGACTGCAGAATAGGAGCTCTGACCTAATTCTGATATTCCTGATCTGGTCTGGATGCTTTTTCCGGTCAGGATCCCCAGATTTTTCAGTATAGAATATTTTAAAAGCATTTTGGTAAATATTACTGAAATTGGATATATATATAGTGTTTTTGGTCTTAAGTGTCTTTTCTATTTCCTTTTTTTTTTTTCTCTAGACACACACCAAAACTAGGAAAGAATTTGCAAACATACCTGTCGCCTCACACTTTGTAAGTGGCTTGTTTCATTGAT
This sequence comes from Aquarana catesbeiana, assembly GCF_042186555.1. Taxonomy (NCBI): domain Eukaryota; kingdom Metazoa; phylum Chordata; class Amphibia; order Anura; family Ranidae; genus Aquarana; species Aquarana catesbeiana. Next base: position 187,787,574 of record NC_133324.1, read on the forward strand.
GTGTCTATGAAAGTCAACTTAATTGGAATATGTGTTAATTATGACTTGTCAGTGTAATGTAAGTAGATTGTTCCTGTAATATAGGCATGGATTGGTATTCTGGCAGTTATCGCAGATTATAGATGGAGTGGGGCATTAGTGGGATGTTGAGAGGTCCTTTGGGTTAATTATCCTCAGTCAGCATTTTGATGAAATATTAATGCAATATTCAAAGTTAGCTTTTACAAACATTCAAAAATGTGTTCCTCCAGATCTGTGCAGTAACACCGTGTGAAACTGTACCTCTGTGCAGGAGCTTCCTGTAATAAAGACTGCTCACTACTGCTCTCTCTCCTTGTGCAGGGTGACAGGTCTGGTCAACACCCCCTCCTGTAGTTTTTTACAGGCAGTCTGCAGAAGGTGGAGGCTGCTGGGCCCCTTACACAGCTTTAAGCCTGCCCCCCCCCCCCAAGCTTGACCACCAACATTCCCCAGGGCTTGCCTATGGGCCATTCTACTGAATCTGCACAACAGCCACCTCACCTGTATGCACTCAGCCCCCCCCCCCAATCCTGTATATATGTCAGCCCCCCCCACACATCTGTATATTTGTCAGTCCCCCTCACATCTGTAAATTTGTCAGCCCCCCCCCCACACACACACCTGTAAATATTTCAGGCCCCCCTCACACACACACACACACACACACCTGTATATATGGCAGCTCCCCCCCCACACACACACCTGTATATATGTCAGCCACCCCCCCACACACACACCTGTATATATGGCAGCCCCACATACACAAATCTGTACACACAGAAGCCTCTGGCCCCTCCCTGTACACAAACAGCCCCCCTCCCTTACCATCACAGCCCTTACTTGTAGCTTCCTACCTGGTCCCAGCTCGTTTTCACAAAGCTGACATGTTGCTGAGAAGCATAGTACAGGCAGATCACTGTTACACGAGGGGTGCACATGCACATAGTAGCCAGAGGTGGCAGTAAAGAGCTCAATGTCTGAGTCAATGACACCAGAACAACAGAAACTGTGAGATTGTTTCTGTACTGCACTCCATGGATCCCCTTCATCCGTCCTGCCTTCTTCTGGCCCGGGCGGGCCCGGGCGGGCCCCGGGTCCCCTTACAGTTGTAATGGCTGTACCCCCCTGGTGGTGGTCCTGCTAGGTAACATATGTATTTAGAAACAAATTTGATGGACACAAAGTGGTTTTATATCCTTTTTAACTATTAAAGAAAAAAGTGTATTTAAATTAACATTTTTGAGTCCAGCTTTAGCTCTGAATACACTTTACTTAACCTTTCTTTAGAATGATTTTTATAAAGTGTATTGTGTGACATTTATAATGTGGATGATACACCCCCAGAGATGCTAAATTCTGCTTATTTGTGTTTTCTAGAATTTTGGATACAATCCTATCATTTCTAGCCTTTATAACCATGCGAGGAGGATGCCAAAAAATAATGCAGTAGACCATACATTCACCCAACTTGAAAAGTGTACTTTTGATGTAAGTTTCACTTCAACATATGTACCGGCACATGTTCTATGATACAGTTAATGTGATACAGTTAATGTGATTGCACTCTGATTGTACAATCTCATTCAGATTTAGAGGGTGGGCCTTCCTAAACAATACATTCAGCTCCCTCGATGAAGGGTAACAATTTGAAGTATCTGGGACGCCGCTCTCCTGAGTAAAGTGTTAGATGGCCTCTTCTAACCTCTTCCCACTGATGCGTTTCGCCCTGCCACAGGGGCTTAGTCATAATCCTCTTTATGACTAAGCCCTGGTGGGCAGAGAAAAACGTGTTAGGGTGCATGGCTAGTGGAGTAGCATTGACTGAGGCCACCTAACACTTTACACGGGTAGGGTCGGAAGAGCAGCATCCTGGATAAGTCATATTGTTACCACTAGATGTGTTAGTTTGGACGCCAGCACCCCCACAACTGAGGACCAGGGGGAGAGAGCTTCTCCTCGTGCTTGGAGTGGCGCTTCAAGTTTTTCCCTCAGTAAGGGTACTCCTTTTCACTATACATCATTTGTAAATTGGTAAATTTTGTAAATAAATTGCAACATGCTTAGCCAACTGCAGAACCACCTTATACTCACTTGTCCCAATCCAGTGAAATATCAGCTGAATGGCCTTGTTCACACTGCTGCTTGTCAAAATCTCCCACACAGGCACATTGCACAGTCACTCAGTCCTATGGTATATTTGTCCAGATATATTAGAATGTGTTGATCAATGCCAGTGCATATACATTGTAAAAGCAATGTATGTAAACAGAAGCAGTTCGATTCTGTGCTTATAAGTGCTGCCCTGCTCTGAAGCAAAGGTACAACGCGCCCTACTTTCTTCAGTGCAGTGTGCTTAAACGTAAGAGTCAAAACAGTGTGTTGACATTTCCCTTAGCAATAAAGCTTAGTGAAATGTAAAAAATAGTACAGCACAACAAATACATTACAAAATGAATAGACCCTTTAAATCTGGCAATTACAGTGAGATGTCATTTGAGGAGACAGGAAAAGGAGCCATTTGGTGTTGTGGTATGCTTGTAAATCCCAATGTTTATTAAGATAACATAGTGATTAAAAGGAAAATCAGGCTTTAGTGGTTAAATGCCAATTTCGTGTAACAAAATAATAATTCTAAACCAAAGAGATTATTCTGTTTGTAAATGAACCATTTAGTAAGAAAAACGATCCTGGAATAAAGTCTTAATCTCATCCCAAATTTATTTGAGACTAAAAAATTGAGATGCATGTTCAGATATTGTAAGAAAGTGCATGTAAATGACCAGTACATGCCACCTCAAAATGATCAGGCTGGTCCCCAGATGGGGTCATTTCTGGTAAAGCCTTCAGCCTTCATCTTCACTGCCCTATGCAATATGAAACTGACTTTTCGTCTTTAAAGCGGGACTTTTCCCATAACAACTTGAAAAAATAATGTTCTTTTGCAAGGAACATGCATTCCACAATCATATTTATGCTACCAAAACGAGTGTGTCCTGTAAATTGCCTCCAGCATTGCTGTCCTGTTTCTTATAGCTAGAGGCTGCCATTTTGCTGAAGCCCAGAGTCCTTGAACAGCAGTACATCATAAAGTGGAAATAAACCCATCAATTTATTGGTTTCAAAAAACAGTTACATTCCTGGAATGCCTGGATTGCTAACTGCCACATTTGCTTGTGTCCTTAAGCAAACCGTCAAACAATCAAATTGCTGGTGTCATAACTGATCACATGTGCAGCACCATGGCAGTTGCAGATCAAACAGGAGCAGCTTTCTTGGCTGTAAAGCAGAGGAGGGTTTATTTCTGCTCTAAGGCTGTCAGCAGATCGGCCTCTACAAACTCGGCAGTGCCTAAAAATGCCTAAAATGCCTAAAAATAGAGAGCAACTGAGCATGTGCAGAGCAGGGTGAGACCGTGTATTACTGGATTTTAAACAGTATGGACACTTATTTTTATTGTTGTACAGAGCTATACCTGCAAAAGGGGCCAGCCTGAAGTGATCCAGCAGGATTTCATTTTCTGACTAAAGTTCCACTTTTGTTACTCTAGCCTAGCCTGACAATGTCATACTTTTAATAACCAAATTTTCCTTTTTTGGTTTTAGAAAACAGAACCAACAACCACAACCGCCCCTGGCACTAAAATGGTATGTATCTATGTGAATATTTATATATACAGTATGAATTTATAGAGTATATATTACAATATATATATATATATATATATATATATATATATATATATATATTGGAATGTACAGCATAATGTATTCATGGAGGTAATGTGTTTAAAGAGAACCTGTCACCAAAGGGCATTTCTAATTGTGTATTCTCTGCTGCTGCATTGTTGTAACAGGGCAGTCATACCTCTGTTTTTTTAACTGCTTATAATCTCCCTGTCAGATGTTAGGGTTAAATAAATTAATCGGTTGTCGGACAGTTTTACCTCCTCCAGCAGCCCAGGCAGAGTGTCAGTAATTAGCTCCGAGTAGAAGCAAGGAGATATGTCAGCCTCCATAGGTGCTTTACCCTTCTAGAAACAGGACACAATTAAAGAATAGCACATGCCTATTCCCAAGTATTAAGGCTGAGTTCTTAAGAAAAAACTAAAAATAAAAACATGAGTAAAGGTCCAGATCCTTACAACTGCCATTCCTGACTGGTTCTCTTCATTGTCTAGCACCTTTTAGTGTCACCCACAATGTTTAAGTAAGGTTCATTAGAACTTTTAAGATTTTGTATTTGTCTGTCCCTAGTCATTCAAGGGAAACACAAACCTATTGTCATTGAATGCACAGTTCATTGCAGTACAGGCATACCCCACTTTTAAGTACGCAATGGGGTTTATTTACTAAAGCTAGAAAGTGTAAAATCAGGCTCACTTCTGCATAGAAACCAATGAGCTTCTAACCCCAGCTTGTTCAATCAAGCTTTGGTAATAAAACCTGGAAGCTCATTGGTTTCTATGCAGAAGTGAGCCTGATTTTGCACTTTCTAGCTTTAGTAAATAAACCCCATTGTGTACTTAAAAGTGGGGTATGCCCGTATTTGTAAAATGTACCTAAAAACTGTATTTTACAGTTTTACTTGCTGCTCTATATTTACATGTCAGTATTTTATATACAAGATTGTAAATTCTCTAGACAGTTCTCCTTGGCATTTTGAGCAGCTGCAGTTATAGCCTTTATATTTAAAGCTGTTTTCTAGGTATGATTGTTTTATTTGCATAGTTATGTAGATTTAGGACCCTTTCACACTACTGCGACTTCAAAGTCGAGCGATTTTGCCGTGATTGTGCTGCAAATTTTGCCGCGATTTCAGGGAATGCCTGTGTAACTTGCATGAAAGTCGAATCAAAGTAGTGCAGGGACTTAAAGTCGTACTAATATGAATGTCTGTCATTGGAAATCATGGGTAACGACTTCTCATGCGACTTTGCAGTCCCAAGTCGCAGGACAAGTCCTCCGAGTGTGAAAGGGGCCTAAGTGAGGACCAATGTAATGATGCATATGCCATGCCCGTGGGACTGCTATGAAAGCAGGGAATCACTGTGGTAGTCATAATGTAATTTGGCAATTTCCCTATAATATAATTTGTCAACACTTATAAACAATATTGATAGACCCACTTTAAAAATATGGCACCTATTTCTTCAAGTAACTTAATAATAATTAAAATACATTTTTTCCCTGTTTTCAGCATTCGGTAAAAAGAAAGCACAGACGTCGGTCTGTTAAGGTATGCATTTACAGCAGTTATAACATATCATTTAAAAAAAAATATTTCAAATATAAGTATATCTGTTTGCAAGTCACATTGGGGTTGATTTATTAAAACTGAAGAGTGCAAAATCTGGTGCAGCTGTATATGGAAGCCAATCAGCTTCTAACTTCAGCTTGTTCATTTAAGCTTTGACCAAAAAAAAACTGGAAGCTGATTAGTTTCTATGCAGAACTGTACCAGATTTTGCACTCTTCAGTTTAAATAACTCAACCCCATTGTGCCACCATGTTTCACAATTTCTGTACCCAGGCAGGATATATAGTGCAGCTCTGTAATGGGGAACCTCCTGTACATATAACTAGAGAAGATTAAGATTCCCTATAACAACCAGTCAGTTGCAAGCTTTCTAAAATCAAATGCATGTACGAAATATTATCAGTCTCGCTGTTGAATAATTCCTGATTTGCAGTATTTATGTTGCCCATATTTATACAATAATTGACCCCTATGATTTTAGTTAACATTGATGATATGCAAAAGAAAAATAAACTCTCTAAGTTATTATTATTAGTATTATTATTATACAGGATTTATATAGCGCCAACAGTGTGTGCGCACTTTACAATATAAGGAAGGACAGTACAATTACAATACAATTAAATACAGAAGGAATTGGTGGGCCCTGCTCATGGAGCTTACAATCTAAAAGGAGAGGGAGGTGGTACAAAAAGTAGTAGCTGCAAAGGATGATCTAATGGAGGTGACTCAAGCACAGTTCTTAAGTGGAGGTGGGGTAAGTTTCCTTGAATAAATGAGTTTAAGGATCGCCTGAAGGCATACAGGGTAGGAGCTGACCAGACACACTGGGGTAGGGAGTTGCAGAGGATGGGAGAGGTTCTGGAAAAGTCCTGGAGATGAGTGTGGGAGGGGGTAACAAGGGAACTTAGAGAGCAAAATATCTTGGGAGGAGTGGAGAGGACGATTTGGGCAATATCTTCAGATAAGGTTGGTCATGTCCCCCCCCCCCCCCGAAATTCCACCCTATCATTACACATATACTCATTGCTGCCCAACTCTATATTGCCAATGCTGGAAACAGATCCATGTACCTACCCTCTGTAGCACCACTATATTGTGTAATCTTATACCTTTAAGCACTAGATTGCTTGTCTATTCCTTTCTTCTCCCTTTCATACTACTTCCCCCTTATCCCCCACTCCTCTCTCTTCTCTTCTTATTTGTACACATAGAAGGTTACGGCGCTGCATATGTTGGCTGTACACCCTTCCTTTAATGTTAATGTCAGTTGTCAATTATCATCGTTCTCCAAGTTATTGTACACCACTTTATTTCTTTCTTCAATAAAGAAATATTAAAAAAAAAAAAAAAAAAAAGGTTGGTGATGTAGCTAGGGGCGATGTTGTTGATGGCTTTGTACATTGTGGTTAGTATTTTTAAGTTTATACATTGGGCATATGTAAACTGAAATGCATTATGTAGGGTATGCATAGAACATTATCCCTTTTTTTTTCTTTTACAGAATGAATACAGAGATAATACATACTGCAAACAGGTGCTGGGGCTGGCAGAGTTATGGAGGATATTTGCATCACATAAAGAAGGAACCCATAAAATGCCTTGTGTTTAGATTTGATATATATTTATTAGGAAAATGATCTATTTTTGTATGGATCTTAAGTATATTTAAAATTTTGTAGAAATGTTAGTTATTTATGGGCTTCGGTTTATTAGAGTGCATTTTATTGTTCATAGCAACCCATATTGCACTGGAAAAATAAGAGGAAACATGTCATTGGTTGTTATGGTCAGCAGAATTAGTTCTTCCCTCACATACATTGATAAAAAGGCAATTATCATTATTAGCAGAAAGTAGCTGTCAAAAAGACCATTTACATTTCATTTATTGCACCTAATAATCTAAAGAGATTTTTTAAGCTAGCATCAGTTCGCTGAGAATGCAGTATTAATAATTAGTAACAAAAAAGTTAGAAATAAAAGCAGAATAAAGCAGAAATAAAATTACATAGTAATTTTATGTATTTTAACAGGCTTATAAAACTACTTTTTTTTACATTGACAAGTATGATCTTAAAAAGTCTTATCCAGATACTTAGCTAATATTTTGTTACAGGAGTACACTGGGGGCTGATGAGTAAAATAAGTAGAGTATTCACTCAGCCCAGTAAAGCTCTGTTTATTTCAATCATCATATTATGTGCAAGAACATTCCTATTTTTTTCTTTGTTCATTTTCTTGTACATGATTTGGTTTTACGGTAAACACAGGTTTATTTGACTAAGTGAACCTTTAACTCTTATAGTAAAGCGGATATTGGCCTTTTTGGCTTGTGATTATAAATTTTAAAGGCACATATTTGCCACAGATCCCATTTATCACTACATTTCTGTTTGTCTACTCATCCTCTACCTATTAACTATCATCTTTCAATCACATTTGTTTTAGTTTTGTGAAGATATGTCTTTAAAGGATCTCATTTATCCAGGTCATGATATCTAGTAATAGTTAGCTACATTCAAGTGGACTTGTTCTGCATTGTTGAAGGCATTTCGTAGTTTCTTCAAGCCACTGGAGAACGTCTTCAATATTACAGAACAAGTACAACTGACTGTGACTAACAATTACTGGATAATAATGTAAAACTGATGGTAAAATATCAGATTCTTTTTCTGCCTTAGCAAAGTCCTTTAAAAGCACTGCCCTATTAATTGTTTTATTGCATTTTTAATGGCTTGCAACAATTTAGTATTATTTATTTCAAGTATGAGTCCTCCAAGTGAGTTTATCATAAGTTTCCAGCAAGTGGTACTTCTCCATCCTGCATTTAATGCCATTTAAGGAGGTTACCATAATTGTGCACCTATAATAGACATCATATCTGTGGGGAACAAGTGCTGAATTTAAAGTCCCAATCTTGACAGATACAATTGCTGTCAAAGATTTTCCAATATCTGTGTGGTAGGTGTATATACAATTAAATTATTAAAGTATATCTAAAGGCAAAACTTTTTTTAGTTTTGGCTAGAGTGAGAAGGGATTAAAACCTGTCAGGTTTTTTATTAGTGTTCCTGCTTCACTCTCTCTATTATTCCTGGTGACCATTGTCTCTGGCATTGAATAAGACCAGTCTGTCAGATTTTTCATGTGATTATTGCCAGCAGTTATAGCCGCTAGTAATAATCACTGTGTGGTTGATTTTTTAAAACTGGAGAGTGCAAAATCTGTTGCAGCTTTGCATAGAAACCAATCAGCTTCTTTTTTGTCAAAGCCTAATTGGACAAGTCATAAGCTGTTCGGCTACCATGCACAGCTGCACCAGATTTTGCACCCTCCAGTTTTAGTAAATCAACCCCTGTGTGTTCTCCTGGCAGGGATGGCTCATTTGTCCTCATCAGGAGAACACAACAGCTCCATGGGAGACCCATGGTTGCAGGAAAGAAAATATCACCATCTGTGGCCGGCTTAAATCATACAGATTGCTCCAGTCTCCAGAAGGTTCAATGATACGCTGATGTTTCATTTCCCTTCATTCTTGGTGAGACATCTACCTGACTGTAAGCTGTCTTTGGGGAAGAAAGCACACTGGTATGCCTCCTTATTTTGTATGTAAAAAATAATTGCACACAAGGCTGGAGAAGGAATCCCTTGCAATGATGCACTGATTATATTTTGAATGTGAAAGACGTCAGTATAAGGGTCCATGTACACTGGGCTTACAATAATGTCAGTTATTTTGGCATAAAAATACGCTCATACAGAGCGTTTTTATACAGGAGTTTAGGAGCTTTTTTTCTAGCAGAAAATTCCTTCCTCCCAAAAATGCAAAGCAGAAGGGGTTTTGTTTTCTGCCTCTAAACATCCTAACGTGCATGGACACATAGGATAACATTGAGCTGCTTCTACAGGCAGAACACAAAACTCCTGTAGAAGGAGCATTTTTTTTAAGTCAGTGTGCATGAACCCAAGTATGTATGTTGAAATGTTTACAAGAATTTATTGTTACCTAGTTATTTCAAAATTTGTTCTATTTGTAAGTTTTTTTTTGCATATTGTGTTTCTTTATATGTTTGGGTAATTGCTAGTTAGAAGGCAGGATTAATGAAAACTTGTGCAGGCACTTTTAAAAGCCACTGACTGTGTAGTACACAAAGCAACATTTTGATTTACAAACGTGTGCCTGGGCAAGAAAACACTTTCATTTCATATCCCTTGTAATCTGACTGGTTGTTTGATGCGCATAGATTTCCTGGCCAGGCGAACCTTTCGTAAATCAACTCCTTTGTTCTCTAATGTAGTACAGACAGAAACCTTTCAGTGGTTTTCATTGGTGCCCTTTCTAGCAATAATAAGGGGAGATTTAATAAAACTGGCACACAGTTTTTGGTGAAGTTGTGCATAGAAACCTATCAGGTCCTAGGTTTTATTGTTAAAGCCTAATTGAACAAGCTAAAGTTAGAAGCTGATTGGCTACCATGCACAGCTGCACCAGATTTTGCACCCCCCCAGTTTTAGTAAATCAACCCCTGTGTGTTCTCCCGGCTGGGATGGCTCATTTGTCCTCACCAGAAGAACACAACAGCTCCATGGGAGACCCATGGTTGCAGGAAAGTAAATGCCCCATCTGTGGCCGGCTTAAATCATGCAGATTGCTCCAGTCTCCGAAAGGTGAAATGATACGCTGATGTTTCGTTCCCCTTCATTCTTGGTGAGACATCTGCCTGACTGTAAGCTGTCTTTGGGGAAGAAAGCACACTGATATGCCTCCTTATTTTGTATGTAAAAAATAATTGCAGGCTGGAGAAGGAATCCCTTGCAATGATGCACTGATTATATTTTGAATGTGAAAGACGTCCGCATAAGGGGCCATGTACACTGGGCTTACAAAAATGCAAGTTCTTTTGGCAGAAAAAAATGCTCATACAGAGCGTTTTTATACAGGAGTTTAGGAGCATTTAGCATTTTTTCCTGCCAGAAAACTCCTTTCAAAAATGCAAAGCAGAAGGGTTTTTTTTTTCTCTAAATGTCCTAATGTGCATGGACACATAGGATAAGTCAGTGTGCATGGACCCAAGTATGTATGTTGAAATGTTTACAAGAATTTATTGTTACCTAGTTATTTCAAAATGTGTTCTATTTGTAAGTTATTTTTTTGCATATTGTGTTTCTTTATATGTTTGGGTAATTGCTAGTTAGAAGGCAGGATTAATGAAAACTTGTGCGGGCACGTTTAAGCAGCCACTGACTGAGTAGTACATAAAGCAACATTTTGATTTACAAACGTGTGCCTGGGCAAGAAAACACTTTTATTTCATATTCCGTGCAATCTGATTGGTTGTTTGGTGTGCATAGATTTCCTGGCCAAGCAAACCTTTCGTAAATCAACTCCTTTGTTCTCCAATGTAGTACAGACAGAAACCTTTCAGTTGTTTTCATTGGTGCCCTTTCTAGCAATAATATGGGGGGATTTAATAAAACTGGCACACAGAATTTGGTGCAGTTGTGCATAGAAACCAATCAGGTCCTAGGTTTTATTGTCAAAGCCTAATTGAACAAGCTAAAGTTAGAAACTGATTGGTTACTATGAACAGTTTTAGTAAATCTCCCCCATAATGTTTACCATTTTTTGGGCAAAGGCGCTACTGCATGTTGCACTTTTAAGATAGTTGCTAATTGTATGCTTAATTGAAAGATAGAGCTTTATATTTTCAAATTTTAGAGGTATTATAAATTAAAAGATCGTATATATAACATTTGATGCTGGTTTTTAGTTGAACTTTATAACCAGATTATACTATTTGAATATAGTGGTTAGAGGAATGATATATTTAAAGGCAGGCATGTTTGCTACTAGTACCCAGTCCTTTACTGTTAATTATGTTTTTCTGTCCCTCAAATTGGGTTTTACTAGAAAGCATTAGTCCTCTGACTTTAAATAAATCACGGATATTATGTTTTCACATTGAAAGTTTTGGACGATTAAACAAAACTTTGTCTTATTAACAATAATATTTGTTGCTGTCTATTTAACATGTTGCTTCATTTTGGGAAGTTTCAGAAAAAAATGTTTATCCTTGACATGTAGATGCTTGTTGTCTAAATTATAATATGAACCGATTGATATCTAAAGACATAGTCCTGTTTTCTAAATTATGAAAAATAGAGTTTATTTATGTTTATTTACCTTAACAGAGGGAATCGTTTCCTGATACCCGGCTCGGTGAACCTGTGCTCGCTTCTAACATCTCATTAAGTTTAGGAAATATTTTTGTTTCCTCTTACTTAACTTAATTGGTTATTTGTCTGATGAGAACACAGGTTGTTGTAAAAAAAAAAAAAAAATATATATATATATAATAGTAAAATTTAAAGTGAACCTGTACCCAGATTATGCACACTAAAGTGTTTACATATTCAAAACAAGCAGTGGAAGCATGCCCTTATTCACCTCTCTAGCTATAAGCATTGTGGAGACATTCATCTTCAAATTTCACAACAGTGGCACTGAATTCACAGCTATTTCTCCTTTTATTTGTATAGAAGCAGAGTATTAACAGCTTGCCAGTCTTCTAATGGAAACACACAGCACATGTTTCTAAGCTGTTTGTGTGGTCTTTAAAAATCTTTGATCATGATTTACTTTAAATTACAAGCACCTATAAAGGTCAGAGGTGGCTTGTTTTAAAGCTCTTTTACAGTTTCTTAAGAATATATAAATACTTTATGGTCTGTAGTCTGGACACTGTGCATTTTGACATTACTGTATGGTTGGTATAATTAAAAATATTATTGCTGCAAAGAATATCAGATGATGTTATAAGAAACATGCTAATAAAATGTATGATATAAGCTATAATCTGTAACGGTATTGTGTCTTAAATAGATATGGTTTCATTTTACTCTTTCTGTCTTGTCTCATATTTTTCATAATAAATAACTTATTGCATTTATTTAGAATGAGTCATTTTTTTTAAATGTTATCTGTGCAACCACTGATTATTGTACATAGGCCTCTGGCCTTAAAGTGGCTGTAAACCCTTACATATACCCAGTGAAGTGGCTGGTCTCAGATGATACACAGAGATAAAACAAATCCTCCTACATAAGTTGTACCTGTTTATCTGCAGCAATCTCTCCTCTACAGTCATTCAAAGTGCTGAATTTATAGACTTGTATGGGAGTTGAGACAAAAAGGGGACAGGGAGCTGAAATTGCACTCTGCTGAGCTCAGTGAGGAGAGCTCTGAGAGTTGATTGGAAGAAAGGGACACACGCTCCTTCACACAGAACATGGAAACAGAGCTGAAACTGTCAATCTCAGAATGTGTGCTGGAGCTCACTTCCTGTCACTATTTTTCTCTTGGTGTCAGGAAAATTTGTCATAAGTGACTCATGCTGATAGCAGGAGGAGGCAGCAGACAGAAATGACACTTAGAGCTCTGGATTAAGACAAGTACACACTATAGAGGGATATGCTTTGTTCATATTTCATGTTTGAGGTTTACAGCCACTTTAACTACATATATACACTGTTACCACAGTGCTTAATTGTCCTAGCCATTATACTGTATATGTAAAGTGCAAGAAAAGCCTCTACAAGTTCTCATTCCTTTCTTCACATCTTTAAATTACTAACACACAACTTACTCTCCTTCAAGATGGTCAAAACTTTTTTCATTTAGACAGCTGTCAGGACATAATTTTCCCCGAAATAGACACTCTGGCCCACAAATGCAGACACAGTGGTCTGTATTTGTGGTCTGCATATTTGTTCTGGTGCTTATCTCTGCCAGACTGCCTCAAAACAACGTAAACAGTTTTCTTAGCTGACATTACCTACAGTAAACATAAGTACCAGCAATGTTAATATTTCCAAACCAACCTACAAAATATGACAAAAAAGGAATGCTCTGTGTAAGAAAGACATGGTGAAGAAATACATTGCAATACTCTAAACAGAATTTTGTGGTGACCAGCACAGCACATAGATTTTAATAGGATTGACATTAGCGGGAGGGCCTTGCAATGACACACCGATAGGCCTGCCCTTCCTCCTTTTCTGAATGGAAGGCTATGCCTCCTGGGATATGTGAGGTGCATATCCTGGGAGGCACAGTGGGCAGTATGCATGCCATTCGTCTAAGGCGACTGACATGCATGGGGAGGTGGGCCACACATTTTTGTCAAAAAAAGGTAAAAAAAACAGTGCGATGCCTACAGAGGATAGAAGGAGGGGTGGAGTTTAGGGAAATTTTGGAAGAGGGTGAAGGTCTGCTTTAACAGCCAAGGATTTGTAAATTACTTTTAGACAGCTGATAAACAAATATCAATCTGCACAATTTAATATAATAGTGCAAAATCCTAAATTAATAAATTAATAATGAAAATAGCTGCTGTCACTGACAAGTGCTCTCCACTCCACTTAAATGAATATAAAATAACAAAAACAGTGCTGCGCTATAATACAAATGTATAATCAATTAGTGATACATCTAAGTACCCAATTCTGGAATAACACATACTTATAAATCCATAAGAAAAATGAGTGCTATAAAGTTCATATAATATATCCAGTGACTGATTGAAGTGAATTCAGAAACATCAATAGTGCAAAAATCCAAAGTGCTTGTGCTCTTCTCCACCAGTCCCATAGGCTGCTCACCTCACATCTGAGTTAAATCAGCAGTGTTTCCCCTCTGGGGATAATAGAGATAGCTGGCGTGGTGCTGGTAATTAAATTCCTTCCTCCAAGACACTTGCTCCTTTGGGACATAAACTCTGATCGTCTCGCCAGGTAGGATAGGTATGCAAAAGAAGGAAGGCAAAATCTAGTGCTCTCTGTATAAAATATCCATTCTTATAAAAAGGTAGGTATAAAAACTCACAAGGATGGCACTGTAAGCCATGCAAGCTGGAAAAACATTCAGACACAGGTCTCGAGATGGCTGCAATGTGACATCAATACGTAAGCTCCGCCCTCCTAGATGCATGTCGTCAAGGTGTTGAGCTCTTCAGTAGGGGTCACCCTACCCTAATACTCAGAAAAGAGCATAAAAAGAAAATGTTAGAGGAAAAGGAAGAAAGAGGAAAACAAAGAAGAGTCGGGGGGGGGCTCAGGGTGGGTCCTCCTAACATGATTTTTAATTGCTAGCATTAGTAAATACACAGGAAAGTATATCATGTTTACTGATTTAAAACTTTTACATTTCTTAAGTTGCTTCCCCAGGTTTCCATGCCTATTCAAATGATGTTGTACATCCCAGGATTCTTCGAGGGGGGGGGGGGGGGGGGGTTCTCAGCTAAGCACAACCTTCTGCCTGCATGCCTGAGCTAAGGGATTACAGGAAGGAAATGCTACATGAATCATCTGCCCTTAATTAACCACTTTGTGCCGCGCTATAGACAAAATACGTCTAAAGCGCGGTGCTGAATTGCTGGGAGTGCGTCCCTGGACATCCTCCTGTTTACTTCCTCCCCACGCATCACCGCGGGCACGCATTGGGGAAATTCTGTGTTGGCCGTGTCCCTTGGACACAGCCAATCACAGATCTCTGTAAATGGCCAATCACAGCGGCCGCTTACAGCACGATCGGCGGGGCCAATGGGAGATGATCTCTTTTGTAAACATATGAGATCATCTCTCATTGCCGGCTCTCCCTCCTCACACAAAGACCGTGTGTGAGGAAAGAGAGTGAACTGTGCTGCAGATCTGTGAGTGCCAACCGTTTAGGAGTCAATTACAGTAAAATCAGAGCCCAAATAGTGCCCATACAGTGCCACATCAGTGCAATTGGTGCCACAGTGCTCATCACTGTTAGTGTCACAGTGCCATCTGTCATCAGTGCCATCTGTCAGTGCCATCTGTCATCAATGCCATCTGTCAGTGCCATCTGTCATCAGTGCCACCTGTCTGTGTCACCTGCCACATCAGTGCCACGTTTCATCAGTGTCACATCAGTGTCACATGTCATCAGTGCCATGTATAAGTGCCATCTGCCATCAGTGTCATGTGTCATCAGTGCCAGGCATCAGTGCCATCTGTCACCAGTGTCAAATCAGTGTCAGGTGTCATCAGTGCCACATATTAGTGCCATTTGTCATCAGTGCCATCTGCCATCAGTGCCATCTGTCAGTGCCATCTGTCATCAGTGCCACCTGTCAGTGTCAGTTGCCACATCGGTGCCACATTTCATCAGTGCCACGTATAAGTGCCATCTGCCATCAGTGTCACGTTCCATCAGTGCCATGTATCAGTGCCATCTGTCACCAGTGCCACATCAGTGTCACGTGTCATCAGTGCCACATATTAGTGCCATCTGTCATCAGTGCCATCTGTTAGTGCCATCTGTCATCAGTGCCATCTGTCAGTACCATTGGTCATCAGTGCCACCTGTCAGTGTCACCTGCCACATCAGTGCCACGTTTCATCAGTGTCACGTGTCATCAGTGCCACGTATAAGTGCCATCTGCCATCAGTGTCACGTGTCATCAGTGCCACGTATCACTTTGTGGGCATTTCCACTGTCCTGGTACTCCAGGGCCTTCAAACTGTAATAGGTAGTCAACAAGTTAGATGTGTCATTTATGCTCCTAGAACACCTGATGGTGCTCCCTGCATGTTGGGCCTCTCTATGTGGCTAGGCTGTGAAAAAGTCCCACACATGTATCATCGCCATACTTAGGAGGAGTAGCAGAATGTATTTTGCAGCGTCATTTGTGGTATACACATGCCATGTGAGAGAAATAACGTATTACAATGACAATTTTGTGGGGAAAAAAAATCTTCATTTTTCAAAGAATTGTGGGAAAAAATGACAACATCAAAAACCTCACCATGCATCTTACTAAATACCTTGGAATGTCTACTTTCAAAAAAGGGGTCATTTGGGGGGTATTTGTACTTTCCTGGCTTGTTCGGGTCACAAGAAATGAGATAGGCCACCAGTACATCAGGTGTGATCAATTTTTTATGATTTGCACCACAGCTTGTAGACTCTAACTTTCACAAAGACCAAATAATATCCACTAATTTGGGTTATTTTTACCAAAGATATGTAGCAGTATAAATTGTGGCCAAAATTTATCATGGAGACATGGATGGATGGATGGACTGGGGAGTTTGCTTTGGTCTGTGGTGATCAGATACAGTGTAGTACCATTTTTTCTTTCAGTGCAGTACAATAGCAGATAGATCAGCATATTTAATCCACAAAATATTATTTCTTTGTGGGTTGTACATAGATGCAATATTTATAAAAAATCAATACGTGGTGTTGCGCTCTAGTATCAGCTTAATAAAGAAACATAAAAATTGCTACTTAACATCAAGTGTGCAGATGATCATAGTAAAAAGTGCACAGTGCTCGAAATCCAATGACCTTAGATGCGATTCACAGTGTGTACAATCAAGTAAGATATATAATTTACAAATGAATCCAACATTAAAAAGTGCTAATGCTAACAGCATGTAAGAATAAAGTCCAAAAGTGCACATAAATCTTCGAATAGATACGTAAAGTGCAATATATAAAGTGCTGTGCTCCAGGTGCCACTCTGTGTAGAAATAAACGTATTGTGAATAAGTGATAAAAGTCCTCATCGGTGTACAAAGCACCTCAATGTGCATTGGCTGCTTCCCTTACCACTGTAAGGTAACAGCATGATAGTGATATGTGGTGATGAACAAATCCAGGATCCTGCAGTCAATCGCCCCTAGCGTTGCTTATATATAATATCATTCAGGGGGCATTGATGAGATATGATATCCTGGTAAGCCTAGATATCCTGGTGGGTAGACTTCTCTTGTAGTCCTACATCACCTCTATACTTGTCAGTAGCAATAAAAATCCATAGAGTTCTTGAACAAACAGATTCTTCCACTGGATGAGTCTGAAGCTTTATGGGTGGAACTGCATATAGATGTGCGGAATTCAAAGTTAATCATTGGAGGTTGTTATAGACCACCCAGTGTTAATGAGGGGGTGGAGACTCAGCTCCTTGCACAGATGGAAAGGGCTGCAAGGGCTGGGGTGGTGATAATAATGGGGGATTTTAACTACCCAGAAATTGACTGGAGTAATGGCACTGCTGGGACAGTTAAAGGGCAAACATTTATAAACCTATTACAGGACAATTTTATGGTCCAGTTTATTGAGGCCCCAACTAGGAATGATGCTCTGTTGGACCTGGTAATCTCAAACCATGCAGGGCTTATTACTAATGTTCATATAAAGGAACGTCTTGGTAGCAGTGACATGGATGCAATAAATGTACATAATATAACTGGGTACTAACATTTTTAGGTAAAGTTGATCCAGGGAAAATCTGATTGCCTCTCTAGGATCAGAAAGGATTTTTTTCCCCTGCAGTAGCAAATTGGATCCCGCTTTTCTGGGGTTTTTTTCCCCTTCCTCTGGATCAACTGTGGGTATAGGATTGGGTATATGGGATTGTATGATATTTTTTATTTATTTTTTTACATTTTTTATGGTTGAACTAGATGGACTTGTGTCTTTTTTCAACCTGACTAACTATGTAACTATGTAACTTTATACATTGCACTTTACGTATCTATTTGAAGATTTATGTGCACTTTTGGACTTTGTTCTTACACGCTGTTAGCATTAGCACTTTTTAATGTTGGATTAGCTTGTACATATATCTTACTTGATTATACACACTGTGACTCACATCTAAGGTCATTGGATTTCGAGCACTGTGCAATTTATACTGTTTACTATGATCATCTGCACACTTGATGTTTAGTAGCAATTTTTATGTTTCTATATTAAAGCGGAGTTCCACCCTAAAGTGGAACTTCCGCTCATCGGATTCCTCCCCCCCTCCGGTGTCACAATTGGCACCTTTCAGGGGGGTGCAGATACCTGTATAATACAGGTGTCTGCACCCACTTCCGGGTATAGCTAGCCGCAGCTAGCCGCAGACTCCCCGCCCACCCCCGTTGTGTTGTGGGAAATACACAGTTCCCACAACACAACGGGGACCAGTGTAGACGCGCAGCGCGACTCGCGCATGCGCAATAGGGAACCGGGCAGTGAAGCCGCAACGCTTGACTTCCTGATTCCCTCAGTGAGAATGGCGGCGGCAGCACCCGAGGATTGAGGGACGGTTCGGTCCCGGGTGCCGACATCGCTGGACCCCGGGACAGGTAAGTGTCCTTTTTTTAAAAGTCAGCAGCTGCAGTATTGGCAGCTGCTGACATCTAAAATTTTTTTTTTTTTAGCGAAACTCCGCTTTAAGTTGATATTTACTAGAGCGCAACACCACGTATTGATTTTTTATATATATTTTATTTGGTACGGATTGACTAACCCGGTGTCTGCGGCAACTAGTATTTCCTTGCTCTGATTAAGGTTGAGTGGGAATATTTATTTTATTCACATGGATGCAATATTATCATATGTCATCTAGGTGGACGATGCCATAGAGTATATTTATCTGAGAGGATTGTAATGACATTTGATGTGTCTAGAACATGACAACTTGCCAGGGATATACTACTATCATATTACAAGATAAGGTATCCTACCATGTAATGCATATATTGTTTGTGGAAGGTAGCATATAAATTATGGAGAAGAAAAAGAAAAAAGGGAAAAGGACAAGAAAAAGAAAAGAGAATCCATGCTTGAAGCGAGTCAAAGAGATTCCAAGATATGAATAATATATAAGTTAACACAGTGGCGTCACTAGGGTCGGTGTCACCTGGTGCGATAAAACATGGTGTCACCCCCCCACTCCAACTATAGTCGCCCCCCAGTACAGAACCCCCTCCACTAAGTAAAGACCCCCCCGTCAGTGCAGACCCTCTACGAAGTATAAACCCCCTCCATCAGTATAGACCACCCCCCTCGGTACAGACCCCCCTCCCACAGTATAGACCTCCCCCTCCATTAGTACAGACCCCCCCAGAACAGACCACCCCCACCATTAGTACCGACTCCCCCCAGAACAAACCACCCCCCTCCTCCATTAGTACAAACCAGCCCCCTCCATTAGTACAGAACCCCTCAAAACAAACCACCCCCCTGCATTAGTACAGACCACCCCCCCTCGATTAGTACAGACCCCCCAGAACAAACCACCCCCCTCCATTAGTACAGACCGCCCCCCTAGATTAGTACAGAACCCTCCAAAACAAACCACCCCCCCCTCCATTAGTACAGACCCGCCAGAACAAACCACCCCCCTCCATTAGTACAGACCACCCCCCTCCATTAGTACAGACCCCCCCAGAACAAACCACCCCCCTCCATTAGTACAGACCACCCCCCCTCCATTAGTATAGACCCCCCCAGAACAAACCCCCCCACCATTAGTACAGACCCCCCCAGAACAAACCACCCCCCCATTAGTACAGACCCCCCCAGAACAAACCACCCCCCTCCATTAGTACAGACCACCCCCCCATTAGTACAGACCCCCCCCAGAACAAACCACCCCCCCACCATTAGTACAGACCCCCCCCAGAACAAACCACCCCCCCTCCATTAGTACAGCCCCCCCAGAACAAACCCCCCCTCTACATAAGTACAGACCCCCCCCAGAACAAACCACCCCCTTCCATATGATATAGCTGTAACCAGCAGCATAAACCAACCTCATCAGCAAGCCCCGCCCCCCCCACCCCACAACATCTCACCTCAGGCAGCGGAGGACATCCCCCCCATCTCAAGCCGACACCCCCCGCCCGTTACCGCACCAGATCGGGCGGCTCAGGTGCACAGAACACCCGGGCGGAGAGGAGGAGAGGAGAGAGACAGACAGAGTGCAGCCGCGCCGCCCGGGTGGAGAGCAGCTGCACATCGAGACAGGCTTGGGCAGGAGTCAGAGACAGAGGAGGAGGAGAACACATGGCAGGCACGGCCGCGGCGCTGGAGGTGTGTCCCGGCTGAAAGAAAAAAAAACCTGCCAAAGGGAGCCAGGGCTTTCATCATTACCCTCGGGATGGTGTCACCCCTCTAGTGGGTGGCACCCGGTGCGGACCGCACCCCCCGCCCCCGTCTAGCAACGCCACTGAGTTAACAATAGAAACATACAAAGGTGGCAGAAAAAAGAGTAGTCCATCGAGCCATTTACTGTTGACTGTCTCTCTACCTCTGCTGGAATTTTATTCCAGTCATCAGTAAAATAATACTTTCTATAATTAGTTTTGAACTTTCCTCCAGTTAGTTTGAGGTCATGTCCCCATGTTCTTGATTTTGGTTTCACATGGAAAAAACAGCCCTTATTCACCCCCTTGATGTATTTAAAGGTTTAAGTCATGTCTCCCCTTTCCCTTCTTTCCTCCAGACTGTACATATTAAGTTCCTGATGTCACTCTCAATATGCTTTATCCCCCAAACCTTTCACCATTTTTGTTACCTGTCATCAGTAGGCAAACATAGAAAATGTCAGGCAAAGTGTGGGCATCCAGATAATATTAGTGCACTATTAACAATTCTAGTATGATGGTAGCACAACAGCAAGGCAAAGTACAGGAAAAACTGCATTCATTGAGGGAACTTGCCTCCCTAAGTGCCTGAGGCACCTAGATTCTGCTGTACAGGAGGTTGTTGAGGTACTAGTAAGGAGGAGATAGCAGAACAACAAAAGAAGAATTGGCTGGATCTGGACTGCAGCAGCCGTGGTTTGTTCTTTCTCTCTCTGGAGCTCAGTATTTCAGGCTCTACTAGTGCTTCAGGCAGATGGCACAGCCAAGGACAGCATGGGCCGCACACAGAGTGCCGGTAGGCCACATGTCGCCTGCAGACAATGTGTTGGGCACCAGGGTTGTGAAGTATTGGGTACAAAGTAGGCCAAAGGGGATTGGGTAAAAAGGGTTGATTGTTGGTGATGAGGGTTTGTGCTTACATTAAAGAGATAACTTTGTGCAGATTTCGATGGGAAAGTACTTTAACTTAGCTGGATAAGGACTCAAACAAGGATTATTTTATCCATCTTCAGTAGGGATGAGCTTCGTGTTCGAGTCGAACCCATGTTCAACTCGAACATCGGCTGTTCGATCGTTCGCCGAATTGCGAACAATATGGGCCGTTCGCGCCAAATTCGTGTGGCGCGTCACGGCCCATAATTCACTGCGGCATCGCAGTGCATTGCTTGCTGATGATTGGCCAAGCATGCACTATGACCCGCATGCTTGGCCAATCACAGCGCCGCCTTAACAGAGAGCCATAATTGGCCAAAGCCAAGGAGGCTTTGGCCAATTATGGCTCAGGGGATTTAGTACACGCCCCACACTATATAAGGCCGCCTGCACGGCGGCCCTGTGCAGTGTGTTCCGGTGTGCTTAGAGAGAGAGAGAGACAGTGTCATTTCATTTGAGTTAGCTAGATTAGGCAGGACAGTCAGTCAGTTAGCTGCACTTAAAGTGTATTGTGTATATATATGCATCCCAGGTGTTGCATATATATATATATATATATATATATATATATATATATATATATATATATATATATATATATATATATTCAGTTTAGCTAGATCCGTTCCTGTTATCTTCTAGACTATTTACATTTAGTGCAGTGCGTCCTGTTCACAGTGTTCAGCTAGATCCGTTCCTGTTATATTCCTACTGACAGGCAGGCTTGTCTTGTTACAGTATCTTGAAGAAAATTACTGGTGTTCTTTTGATCCTATTAGTACCACAGTCAGGCAGCTAGACTATTTACATTTAGTGCAGTGCGTCCTGCTCACAGTGTTCAGCTAGATCCGTTCCTGCTATCTTCTTACTGACAGGCAGGCTTGTCTTGTTACAGTATTTTAAAGAAAATTACTGGTGTTCTTTTGATCCTATTAGTACCACAGTCAGGCAGCTAGACTATTTACAGTTAGTGCAGTGCGTCCTGCCCACAGTGTTCTGCTAAACCTACAAGTAAGTGGGGTGCGTCCTGCTCACAGTGTTCAGCTAAACCTACAAGTTAGTGGGGTGCGTCCACCTCACAGTGTTCAGCTAAACCTACAAGCTAGTGGGGTGCGTCCTGCTCACAGTGTTCAGCTAGATCCATTTCTGTTATCTTCTTACTGACAGGCAGGCTTGTCCTGTTACAGTAAATACAGCTACCTGAAGAAAATTGCTGGTGTTCTTTTGATCCTATTAGTACCACAGTCAGGCAGCTAGACTATTTACAGTTAGTGCAGTGCGTCCTGCTCACAGTGTTCTGCTAAACCTACAAGTTAGTGGGGTGCGTCCTGCTCACAGTGTTCAGCTAAACCTACAAGTTAGTGGGCTGCGTCCACCTCACAGTGTTCAGCTAAACCTACAAGCTAGTGGGGTGCATCCTGCTAACAGTGTTCAGCTAGATCCGTTTCTGTTATCTTCTTACTGACAGGCAGGCTTGTCTTGTTACAGTAAATACAGCTACCTGAAGAAAATTGCTGGTGTTCTTTTGATCCTATTAGTACCACAGTCAGGCAGCTAGACTATTTACAGTTAGTGCAGTGCGTCCTGCTCACAGTGTTCTGCTAAACCTACAAGTTAGTGGGGTGCGTCCTGCTCACAGTGTTCAGCTAAACCTACAAGTTAGTGGGGTGCGTCCACCTCACAGTGTTCAGCTAAACCTACAAGCTAGTGGGGTGCGTCCTGCTCACAGTGTTCAGCTAGATCCGTTCCTGTTATCTTCTTACTGACAGGCAGGCTTGTCTTGTTACAGTATTTTAAAGAAAATTGCTGGTGTTCTTTTGATCCTATTAGTACCACAGTCAGGCAGCTAGACTATTTACAGTTAGTGCAGTGCGTCCTGCTCACAGTGTTCTGCTAAACCTACAAGTTAGTGGGGTGCGTCCTGCTCACAGTGTTCAGCTAAACCTACAAGTTAGTGGGGTTCGTCCACCTCACAGTGTTCAGCTAAACCTACAAGCTAGTGGGGTGCGTCCTGCTCACAGTGTTCAGCTAGATCCGTTCCTGTTATCTTCTTACTGACAGGCAGGCTTGTCTTGTTACAGTATTTTAAAGAAAATTACTGATGTTCTTTTGATCCTATTAGTACCACAGTCAGACAGCTAGACTATTTACAGTTAGTGCAGTGCGTCCTGCTCACAGTGTTCTGCTAAACCTACAAGTTAGTGGGGTGCGTCCTGCTCACAGTGTTCAGCTAAACCTACAAGTTAGTGGGGTGCGTCCACCTCACAGTGTTCAGCTAAACCTACAAGCTAGTGGGGTGCGTCCTGCTCACAGTGTTCAGCTAGATCCGTTTCTGTTATCTTCTTACTGACAGGCAGGCTTGTCTTGTTACAGTAAATACAGCTACCTGAAGAAAATTGCTGGTGTTCTTTTGATCCTATTAGTACCACAGTCAGGCAGCTAGACTATTTACAGTTAGTGCAGTGCGTCCTGCTCACAGTGTTCTGCTAAACCTACAAGTTAGTGGGGTGCGTCCACCTCACAGTGTTCAGCTAAAGCTACCTGTAGAAGGTTGGTGGTGTTCTCATACTACAGGCAGGCAGTTGATTTTGCTAGCTGCAGTATCAGTACATATATATATATATATATATATATATCCCAGCTTAGTGCAGCTACAGGCCATTAGTATGTCTGGAAGGCCAAGAAGGAGAGGCAGACAGTCACAAGCCAATAAGAGAGGGCAAGCAGGCTCTGTGTCTAGTGCTGGTCGTGGAGACGGTGCATCCTCATCAGCACGTGGCCATGGGACACGCTTGGCCTTTTTTTCGGCAGCTGGCCATGTTGAGCCGCAACATGCGGAAGACTTGGTCGAGTGGATGACCAAGCCGTCCTCATCCTCCTCATCCTCTCTCACCCATGCCCAGGGTACTTTGTCTGGCAAAGCAGCGGCCTCTTCCCTCGGCTCAATGTCATCAGTGACTCCTTCCCTAGCCCCACCATGTCCTTCTGAGGAGTCCCTCGAACTGTTTGACCACAGTGTTGGGTACATGCTCCAGGAGGATGCCCAGCGTTTGGAAGGCTCTGATGATGATACTGAGCTCGATGAAGGCAGTAACACGAGCACGGACAGAGGGGGTGCCCAAGAAGGACAGCAATCTGGCAGTCATGCTCCCCCTGCTGCAGCATACTGCCAGGTTTGCTCCAGTGATGAGGAGGGAGGGGATGATGAGGTCACTGACTCAACGTGGGTGCCTGATAGGAGAGAGGAGGAGGAGGAGGCGGCACATCACCAACGAGGCAGGATGCCCTCCAGGGGCCAGCCTAAGGGCAGCACATTGACTGCATCACACCCCAAAGCTCCACATGTGCAGGGCGCTGCAGTCTCTGCGCGTTATTCAAAAAGTTCTTTGGTGTGGGCCTTTTTTGAGACGAGTGCATCAGATCGCACCGCTGCTATTTGCAACATATGTCTCAAGCGTATCTCGCGTGGCCAAAACATCTCCCGCTTGGGTACCACATGCTTGACCAGACATATGTTGACCTGCCATGCAGTTCGTTGGCAAGCGTATCTAAAAGACCCACACCAAAGAACAAAGAGGACCTCTGCTTGCTCCTCATCAGCTGAGATTTCCAACCCCACTAGACCTTCAGTCCTCTCTGAGACCTGCACTGAGAGGAATGAAGGTGTAGAATTAGGTGTGTCACAGCCACGTACTTGTGGGCAATCTGATTTTGGTACACCGACGTCAGATTGTACCAGGCAAATTTCCCTGCCCCAGCTGCTGCACCGCCGAAAGAAGTTTGCTCCCAGCCATCCACATGCCCAACGGTTGAATGCTAGCTTGGCAAAATTGCTAGCACTTCAACTGCTGCCTTTTCAGTTGGTAGACTCTGCCCCCTTCCGTGAGTTTGTGGAATGTGCGGTTCCTCAGTGGCAGGTACCCAAACGCCACTTTTTCTCACGGAAGGCGATTCCGGCTCTCTACCAGCATGTGGAAGGCAATGTCCATGCCTCGCTGGACAGGGCGGTCAGCGGTAAGGTGCATATTACCGCTGACTCATGGTCCAGCAGGCATGGACAGGGACGTTACCTAAGTTTCACGGCGCATTGGGTGACTCTGCTGGCAGCTGGGAAGGATGCAGGACAAGGTGCAGTAGTGTTGGAGGTTGTTCCGCCACCACGCCTCCAAAATGCTAATGATTGTGACACACCTCTCTCCTCCACCCCCTCCTCTTCTTCTTCCTCCATGGCCTCTTCCTCGGAACCAGCGGTGCTCCGTAGTCGTTCAAGGGGCTACGCAAGTACGCAGGCCAAAAGATGCCATGCGGTGCTTGAGCTGGTGTGCTTGGGGGACAGGAGCCACACTGGGGCAGAGGTTATGTCAGCTCTGCAGGGGCAGGTTCAGAGGTGGTTGAAGCCACGCCAACTTAAGGCAGGAATGGTGGTTTGCGACAATGGCACCAACCTCCTCTCTGCCCTCCAACAGGGACAAATGACCCATGTGCCCTGTTTGGCTCACGTCCTTAACTTGGTGGTGCAGCGGTTCTTGGGCAGGTACCCGGGCTTACAGGATGTCCTGAGGCAGGCCAGGAAAGTCTGTGTGCATTTCCGCCGGTCATATAATGCCAGTGCTCGGCTGACGGACCTCCAAAAGGAGTTTAACCTGCCCAAGAACCGCCTAATCTGTGACATGCCCACCAGGTGGAACTCAACGTTGGCCATGCTGCAGCGGCTGCACACGCAGCAGAGGGCCATCAATGAGTACCTGTGCGACTATGGCACCAGGACAGGGTCAGGGGAGCTTGTTTTTTTTTCCCCACGCCAGTGGGCCATGATCAGGGATGCATGCACTGTCCTGTCACCATTTGAGGAGGCCACGAGGATGGTGAGCAGTGACAGTGCATGCATCAGTGACACTGTCCCCCTTGTCCACCTGTTGGAGCACACGCTGCGTGGAATAATGGACAGGGCACTTGAGGCAGAACAGAGGCAGGAAGAGGAGGACTTCCTTAGCTCTCAAGGCCCCCTTTATCCAGACAGTGTTCCTGCGTGCCCGCCGATCACACAGGAAGAGGACGAGGAGGAAGAGGAGGAGGAGGAGGAGGAAGATTGTGTCAGTATGGAGGTGGAGCCTGGCACTCAGCATCAGCAGCAGTCTTTAAGGGATCAGTCCCAAGAAACACATGGACTTGTACGTGGCTGGGAGGAGGTGGCTGCGGACCATGTCGTCCTTAGTGACCCAGAGGACTCCGGACCGAATGCCTCAGCAAAACTACGCTGCATGGCCTCCCTGATCCTGCAAAGCCTGCGTAAGGATCCTCGTATTCGTGGTATCAAGGAGAAGGACCAATACTGGCTGGCAACCCTCCTTGATCCACGTTACAAGGGTAAGGTTGCGGACCTTATCTTGCCATCGCAGAGGGAGCAGAGGATGAAACATCTTCGGGAGGCCTTGCAGAAAGGTCTGTGCAACGCGTTCCCAGAGACTGGGAGGTTACAAACTCCTGTTTCTGGACAATGTGTTGCTGAGGCTTCGGTCAGTCAAAGAAGGAGCGGTGGAGAAGGTGGCCGTCTGACCGATGCGTTCAGACAATTTTTTGGTCCGCAGCCCCAAGGTATGATCGGTTCCAGCAACTATCGCCAGCGTCTGTTTTACATGGTGCAGGAATACCTAGGGGCAAGATCAGACTTGGACACCTTTCCCACCGAAAATCCTCTGGGTTATTGGGTCTTGAGGATGGATCACTGGCCAGAGCTTGCACAGTATGCAATTGAGCTACTGGCCTGTCCTGCATCCAGCGTTCTTTCGGAACGCACATTCAGTGCTGCTGGAGGCGTGGTAACCGATCACAGGGTGCGTCTGTCCACTGACTCGGTCGATCGACTGACCTTCATAAAAATGAATGAGTCTTGGATCACCACCAGCTACCAAGCACCTGATGCTGATGTAACCGAATAATTTTTTTTGAAATCTCAGATCCCTTCAAAGACTGCCTATGCTGATGCTGAGTGACTATCCCTAAGTAATTATCCTCTTTCTCCTCAATCATCACGCTGATAGCTTGTAAGAACATTTTTGGTTCTGGGTGCCACCACCAGTGCCTAAGGTACAATTTTTCAGCCCCTGTTTAACAGGGGCGTGTAATTACGATTTTTGATGTAATACTTTGCAGCAGGGCTGGTTCCTGCATTCCAACTAGAGTGTCTGTGAGGGGTTGCAGTGTTGTGGCACCAGCACCAGTGCCTAAGGCCTAATTTTTCAGCTCCTGTTCAACAGGGGCATGTAATTACAATTCTTGATCTAATATTTCACAGCAGAGCCCTGTGAGGGCTTACAGTGTTGTGGCCACAGCAACACCTAAGGCCCAAATTTCTGCTGAGTATATAGGGCAGGACCCTACTTTCAAACAACTAACTTACAAACGACTCCTACTTGCAAACGGAAGGAGACAACAGGAAGTGAGAATAAATCTACCCCTAGGAAGGGAAATTCTCTCCTGTAAGAGTTAATATGGGAAAAACATTTCTCCTTTCCACTGATGCTTTCCAATCCATTGGGACAAAAAGTGAGGTGAAATCTTCTGAAGAGGAGGAAAGACAGCAAAACAAATGTCACAGGGGTGATAACCCTTCCCTATGTTTTCCAAAAAGCTTAAAAAAGATTTTTTGGCTGGAGCTAAACACGTTAAAAATGTACCCGTTCAAAATTACAAAGAGATTCTACTTAACAACAAACCTACAGCCTGTATACTGCTGTTCAGAGTATATAGGGCCTGGGTGGCCCCACACCTTTCCTTATTTTAATTTGGGTGCGGGGTTCCCCTTAATATCCATACAAGACCCAAAGGGCCTGGTAATGGACTGGGGGGTACCCATGCCGTTTGTCTCACTGATTTTCATCCATATTGCTAGGACCCGACATTACATTAAACCCGCAAGCAGTTTTAAATGAGATTTTTTCCTTTAAAAATGACATTTGGTGCAGGGACTGTTCTAAACACGGGAAACACGCGTCACTTTACAGGCATACTATAGACACCCCTCAGGTACGATATTTAAAGGAATATTTCACTTTTTTTTTTTTTACTTTAAGCATCATTAAAATCACTGCTCCCTAAAAAACGGCCGTTTTTAAAAGTTTTTTTTGCATTGATACATGTCCCCTGGGGTAGGACCCAGGTCCCCAAACCCTTTTTAGGACAATACCATGCAAATTAGCCTTTTAAAATGAGCACTTTTGATTTCGAACGTTCGAGTCCCATAGACGTCAATGGGGTTCTAACATTAGTGCGAACTTTCGGTCCGTTCGCAGGTTCTGGTGCGAACCGAACCGGGGGGTGTTCGGCTCATCCCAAATCTTCAGCTCAAGAATATTTTAGCACATCTAAAACCATAGACACTCCTACCTATTTAGGAGCTTTAAATTGAAAGCTGAGCTACTGTGAGGAGAAAAAATAAATATACTACTTGAATGCAGTGAGGGTAATATCTGTAAAAGGATTTGAAAGCAGTTTTGTGGAGGTTACTCTTAAAACTACCCTTGGAAGTGGCTGCTCTAACAACAAGAAATGACAAGATGGTAGTGCATGGCAATGACATTAGATTAGGCACCATACTAATACACAGGTCTGCAGATGTGAGGGTTATAAAAATGTATCATACACTTAAAGCCCAAATTGATCTTTCAGCTAAATGCTGTACATCCTTGGTGCATCGCAACAAAAGTTGTGCAAAATCATTTTGTTTTCTTTAAAAATTAACTTTAAAGCCTGAGTTAAAAACCCTGTCTCCTGCTATCAACAGCAAAAATTGACCCTCGTTCTCTATGTAGAAGCTGTGATCTTTTTGCAAAGTTCTGACATATCTCCTGATTGATCAGAACCAGAGTACTACAAACAGCAGGGGGCATGAGCTTTTCTGATTTTAATGTAGCACCCTGATGTTTAGGCAGGGTTGCCCCTAAATTTATCTGCCAGGTATAGTTGTCTTGGCTAATTGCTAGGTATCAATTGATTTCATCTTAAGTCTGGAATTGCTGTACTTCTCTCTTCTGTCACTAGATGGCCAGGTATCTGGTGACATTAGATAAGACAAGGGCATTGCAAGGACAGATTAGGAATTGATAGGGTACCTCAGCCAATGGGCAGGGATTTCCTTGGGTTCCTTGGCCTGCTGGGAGAGCCTATTTATTTAGGTGAGGTCAGGTGATCGGGGTTCTGTGCCACCTGGACGGCTGTCTGGGTGTAAGTGTGTTGCGCTGCCCGGGCTGCTATCCCAGAGTTTGGGCCTATCCTGGGTACATCTGGCTGCTAGGCTGTCTAAGGGCCTATCCAGAAGCAAGAGAGTAGCGTAGGGCTGGGATTGCAGCCCAACCAGAAGTGGCAGTTCTGTCGGATGGAGAACCTGACGTAGCCAGAGATAGAGGGGAAGCTGTCGCCACTAAGGGGCCAACCACCTTGTTACCTGGGACCACAGTGAGTAGCTACAGCAAGTACCGGAGCAGTATTCTCACCAACCGGGGACAATGAAGAATTGGGAAACTTCAGCAGGTGTCAAGCCAGGGACCCAGCTAGTGGGGTGACGCTTGAGGAGTATCTGGAGTGCCAAGCCAGAGACCCAGCAGGGAAGTGGGGTGATGCTTGAGGAAGATACTAAAGTATGAAGATTAGAGTAGCTCACAGGATTCAGTGGCAGTGAATCAGCAAGTCTAGTGAGAGAGACTGGGAGCTCGGTGGGCTGAGAGTCTACAAGAAGTGACTGTAAAAAGTAAGGGAGTTCATTACAATCTGTGTTAGGAACTGTTCTAAGACTGTTACCATAGGAGACAGCGCTCCTACACATGCAGATGTGGTGTTTTGCTTAATGCCTTTCCCTGCATGGCTGTCTACCTGTAGACGTCTAGGAGTCTGCTAATTGACATTGCAACTTTCTAAGGGTGTCCTGGCCCTAAACCGTCTCTCCCACTGTTCTGTTCAAGAGAAAATAAATCTCTTTCCTTTCAATAAGTGTCTGACGCCCATGAATCTACCTTACACTACACCCACTATGCCTTGCAACCCACTCTATACAGAAGGATGTCAGCTGTCCTTGGCTCTGAAAGTTCTCATTAGACTAAAGGAGGCCTGGGGCCATAGGCGTGCACATGGGGTGTGCCTGGGCACACCCTAATCTCCCCTGTGACAGCCAGGGCTTTTTTCTAGGGAAAATGCTGGGTTTGCTAATGGACACTCACTGGCAGTGACAGTGCTGCCAGTGAGACAATTTTGATTAGTAAGCATACCCCCTAGACTCCCCTTATGAGAACTGCAGCCGCGGAGTAAGCTGACAGCTGGCCGCATTTCCCGATGCTCCCTCTATAGTTCCGGCAAGTGATCTCTTACTGTAGGCGGCGGAGTGATACAGCTGCACTCCGCCTGCCCTCCAGTGTCTCTTCTGCTGTCATAGGATAGGAGGTAAGCAGCATCTAGTGGGGAGCATAGCCGAATATAGGAGGGTAGATTTCACTAAATTTAGAATGCTCTGCCAGCAGAAATCCCCCTTCCTCCTCCCTCCTCCACACCACCTGAACAGAAGAGGATAAAGGGCTCGATCCTCTCTGGCTCCTCCAGCCCCCATCCCCTGTGTCTGTCCCGCCCACACTGCAATCCTTGTGTGCAGCCTGTGTCTGAGAAAGGAGATGTGTGGGTGGGAGAGTTTATGTACAGCAGCTGGAAGATCCGCGGGGGCTGCTACACTGATTGTCCTGTGTGATCCTACAGATACCAGCCAGGTGAGTGAGCAGTCCCTCATCTCCCTCCCTCTCTCCCCCATCTGCCCCCCCCCCTCCAGGAGCTGCCAAGTTGCTTTCTTGTTCAGATAGCACATAGGGATGTCTTAACTGTTAAGTCGGGGGGCACTGTGTCATGTTCTGATGCCAGGGGGCACTGTGCCATGCTCTGATGTCAGGGGGCACTGTACCATGCTCTGATGTCAGGGGGCACTGTGCCATGCTCTGATGTCAGGGGGCACTGTGCCATGCTCTGATGCCAGGGGGCACTGTACCATGCTCTTGTGTGATGTAAGGGGCACTGTGGCGGGGTCACGAACTGACACTGATGTCACTAGTGCAGCGATAATACAGAAATACAGTGATAATACTGTACACTGTACTAATGACACTGGCTGGGAAAGGGTTAATCCCATCTGACCCCCCCCTCCAGGAGCTGCCAAGTTGCTTTCTTGTTCAGATAGCACATAGGGATGTCTTAACTGTTAAGTCAGGGGGCACTGTGCCATGTTCTGATGCCAGGGGGCACTGTGCCATGCTCTGATGTCAGGGGGCACTGTGCCATGCTCTGATGTCAGGGGGCACTGTGCCATGCTCTGATGTCAGGGGGCACTGTGCCATGCTCTGATGTCAGGGGGCACTGTGCCATGCTCTAATGTCAGGGGGCACTGTGCAATGCTCTTATGTCAGGGGGCACTGTGCAATGCTCTTATGTCAGGGGGCACTGTGCAATGCTCTTATGTCAGGGGGGCACTGTTCCATGTTCTGATGTCAGGGGCACTGTGCCATGCTCTGATGTCAGGGGGCACTGTGCCATGCTCTGATGTCAGGGGGCATTGTGCCATGTTCTAATGTCAGGGGGCACTGTGCCATGTTCTGATGTCAGGGGGCACTGTGCCATGTTCTGATGTCAGGGGGCACTGTGCAATGCTCTTATGTCAGGGGGCACTATGCCATGCTCTGATGTCAGGGGGCACTGTGCCATGCTCTGATATCAGGGGGCACTGTGCCATGCTCTGATGTCAGGGGGCACTGTGCCATGTTCTGATGCCAGGGGGCACTGTACCATGCTCTTATGTGATGTAAGGGGCACTGTGGTGGGGTCACGAACTGACACTGATGTCACTAGTGCAGCGATAATACAGTAATACAGTGATAATACTGTACACTGTACTAATGACACTGGCTGGGAAAGGGTTAACATCAAGGGGTTAACTGTGAGTCTAACTGAAAAAGTGTGCTGCTTTTACTTACTAGTCTGGCTGTTTTTTCTCCCTGCTCTTCAGGGACAAGAAAGGACCAGATCACTATTTCCAGAAAGAGTCTGCACCAATCTGGTGGCAGGGGGAGGATTTCCCGCTCTGCAGAGGAGGATAAGGAAGTGCTGCTACGTGTGCCTGGTTGTGGGTCGAACAGAAAGATGGTGCAGTTTGGAAGTGAGATGGCAGGGTGCTGCTCACGGTGGTGTGCGTCGGGGTACGCCGGCGCGCGCGTTCCTGTTGGCCCTGTTGCGTGCACTCCTTGTGGCACTGGTATGCATCCTCCGGTCAGGTCTGGTGTGTGACGGTGTGCGGGTGCGGCGTGCAGGCGTGTGCAGGTGCTCGTGCCTGTGCGTGCTGGTGCGCGAGCGTGGGCCGTTTGGCGCCAATCTGTCTACTTAAGCTGGCCTCACTCTCTGATCAGTGCTGCCTGATCAACAGCTCTGCTGTCCCTTGTACCTGATTCCTGTGCCTGTAAACCAAGATCTCCTGACTAACCGGCTTGTTTCCTGGACTCCTCTGAATTCTGCCTGCAGCTGACCTCTGGCCTGTCTGACTATTCTTCTGCCTGCTCCATTGTACCTCGTTGCCTGCCTGTTGACGAACCCAGCCTGTCTCCTGATCACCCTGTTCAGTCTTGTTGCCTGTGTTCCAGCCTGCACCTTGCTGTTTAGGATTGCTCATCCACCTGCATCTGGACTCTATTACCAGGCTCCCATACCACTCTGTACTCCCGTGCTTCCTGTATACTCTACCAGGGGCCGCGAGTCGGACGCGTAAGAGAGCCTACCCTCTGCCCAAGCGGACTCACCGGTCTGGTAAGTGAGAAGTCTGATAGTATCAGGCAGCCATGACCGAGTCCGGGCAGGGGGCTTCTCCGATGGATGAACTCTGCAGACATTTGGCGGGTTTAACCCAAGCGGTGAAAAGTCTACAAGAGGGCTATACAAGATTGGAGGAACGTGTCCAGGCTCTGTCTGCACCCACCAGTCCCCAGGGGACTTCATCTGCAACTCCCGCACCCTCCGTAGTTATGCTCCCTCCAGAGCCCAAAGTACCCATACCTGAAAGATTTTCCGGAGACCGTAGCAAATACCGCGCATTCCGAAATCCTTGTGCGCTCTACTTCGCTTTACAGCCCCGTACCTTCTCCCTAGAGGCTACTAAGGTGGGCTTTGTTATTTCCCTGCTATCCGGTGAGCCTCAAACCTGGGCCCACCGTCTTCTGGAGCAGAAGTCTGATTCTTTGGAAAGTCTGGATGCTTTCTTCTCGGCAATGTCGCAGCTCTTTGAGGACCCTCAGCTAACCGCAACTGCTGAAGCCACGCTGCACTCCCTCCGTCAAGGCCGTAGAGTGGCTGAAGACTATGCTGTTGAATTTAGGCACTGGAGCTTTGACACAGCCTGGCATGACGCTGCCCTGCGCCACCAGTTTAGGATGGGATTGTCCGACCCGCTCAAGTATGAGCTGGCACGGGTCGGAGTGCCCCAAACTCTGGAGGAGCTTATTAATCTTTCTATTCAAATTGACCGTCGTCTGAGAGAACGATGCACTGAAAGGTCTACCAGTACCTTTCGACCCACCTGGATGCTCCCACAAGTTCCCAGTCCTCCCAGTCGGTCCTCTGCTCCACCGACTTCTCCAGTCCTTGATGCTCCGGAACCCATGCAGCTTGGCCTGCTTCGACCCTCTTTGACTCCTGAAGAGAAGTTACGCAGACGTGCTCATAACCTGTGTCTCTACTGCGGGGAATCTGGGCACTACGCAAGCGTCTGCCCCAACAAGACACGTAAGTGCTATTCTACTGCTCGTATGTGTGCAACTATCATGCCAAAACCTAGTACTCATCTTACCATCTCTGTCACTTTGCAGCTTCTAGGAAAGGTTATTCAGGTACCCGTCATCCTTGATTCCAGAGCATGCAGCTGCTTCATCAACCTAGCCTTTGCGGCCCAGCATGACATCCCACTTCGACCCAAGACCCAGAGTCTTGCTGTACACCTTGCAGATGGTTCCGTCCTCCGTTCCGGTCCTGTCATTCAGGAGACTGTTCCTCTAGTAGCTATCATGGATCCTCAGCACCAAGAACTCCTCTGTTTAGATGCCATATCCTCACCTCTCTTCCCTATTATCCTTGGAATGCCGTGGCTACAAGCCCACAACCCCCGTATTAACTGGGCTTCAGGAAGAGTTGAGTTTCTCTCTGAGTACTGTCAATAGCACTGTCTGCAAGGAGAAGCCAACGAGACTCCCCAACTTCTCTGCTTGCATCCCGATGCCGAATTACGCCAAGCTATTCCAGAACCCTACCGAGACTTCACGGATGTTTTCAGCAAGAAAGGTGCAGAAATCCTTCCCCCACACAGGTCCTATGACTGCCCTATAGAACTGTTACCCGGAACCGAGGTACCCTTCGGAAGGATCTTTCCATTAACGGAGCAGGAATTAGACACACTAAAGAAATATCTTGATGAAAACTTGGAAAAGAAGTTCATCCGCCCATCCACATCTCCAACTGGTGCCGGCATATTCTTCGTAGGGAAGAAGGATCACTCTCTTCGACCATGCATTGATTATCGAGAGTTAAACAAGATAACGATCAAAAATCGCTACCCGCTACCCCTGGTGCCTGAGCTATTCCAGAGGCTGGGAACGGCAACTATCTTCACGAAATTGGAATCTTCGCAGAGCCTATAACTTAATCCGTATCCGAGAGGGAGACGAGTGGAAGACCGATTTCCGTACTCGTTTTGGGCATTTCGAGTATCTCGTTATGCCCTTCGGTCTATGTAGCATTAATAAAGTAAAGCAATCTTTATTTAAGCCTCTATTCACTTACATGTATAAAACTTCCACAATCAGGGATAAAAAGACTGCAACAGCTCACTGCTCACCGATCCCGGCCGTGATCGGAGAGCCGAGTGCAGCCGAACGACCCGCCTCTCTCCTCACTGACGCGTTGCAAGACTGTCACGTCACTTTCTCAAAGGGTATTGGTTACTTTTTTGATTTTTACTACATATCTACTATTGACCTATTCCATTTTCCCCTGTTTTTCCATCAGTGTGAGGAATTTCATTGAGTGGGAACATTCCTCTTTAATTTATTAATCCATAGGGGCTTTACGTCAGCCTTATTTATACTCATTTATTGATGCAATATTGGTTTCTTTGTGTCCTCTGGTTGCACAATATTAATTATTGTAACTCTATTTGTGCCTGGAGTTCCCAAATTTGGATCTTCCTTGTATGGTAGAGTATGGTAGAGTACAATTTTAGCGTCTTAGTGTTTTAACATCTAGCAAAGTGCCGCAATATATCACTTATTAATTTGTCTGTTGGTGTGTGAACACTGTTATTTGTGGCAGCTGCTTTTTTTACACTTCGTTGAGTCTGATTTATACGACTTTTAGTAGTTATTGTTGTTTTTTATTTATTTATTTATTTGCTTTTTTCATTTGGAAATTTTTTTGGTGTGCGCACAAGTATCCACTACCCTTCATATCTACATTATGCACATCGTGAAAGCAGACCCCATTCTCAGCCGATAATGCCACCCCTTTTTCTTATCAAAAACAAACTTCCCTAATATTCATCAAGCAACAGTTCTGATACATGGATTAGTCCGTTATTCACAGAGAAGGTAAAAATTTGCCCCTTTGCCGCAGCTCATTCTATCTAAGTAACTACACACCCAGTGTCCATGACGTGTCACAGTCCATCAAATTTCATTCGGGGTGGACAACCTTTCCCAGCAGTTCCCCTTCTTCCTTAGGGGTAACTCCGGGGACCAAGAGGCACAGCTGCATTCAGATAACAAGCAGCCACACAGTTGTGCCAGTTAAAGCAAGCGCCAAGCACAATTATATCCCGGCCGAAGAATGTTCCACCATAACCAATTCAGATGTCCCATCTAATGGATTATCTGAACTGTTCTTGGGCACTCTATCTTGGACAGGGAAATGGAGCGAAAGTGATGAGGTGCAGATAAGTGAAGTAGAAGAGGCTGAAGTTCCCATTGCCATGGCCACTAGTGTGAAAATTGAGCTGTCTGCTAACACAGCCCCGCTGATAAATATTACCAAGTCTTTTGAGGAGGACCGTTGGGCTCGATAGGTCCCCAGTAAAAGAGTAAAAGACAACAATCATATGAATGTAATGGAAGAGGAGATAATAACATATAATAACATATAATATAATATAATAACATATATAGAATAGCAGAACAATCTAGAGATTATTTAAACCGTGAGAATTATGTCCTGAGATTTGGAAGTACCGGTGTTGCTATCTGCTAATAAATCAACTGTGGAAGTATTTTGTGAGGGAAATATTATGGTAAGATCCAAGAATTCCATTTCTTATTGAAAATATGTATACTATCTTGAAGAGTGTGGTGGATTCTCTCAGACAGTCTGAGCATTTCCATCCTGAATAGGACTTGTGTCCATGATAGGTTGTTAGTTCTCCAATTGAATGCTATCATCCATTGAATTGAACTGATCAATTAATGTAGCAGTCTATTACATGGCACTGGTATGTTTGGTGCATTAGCATATAAAAGGCACGCTTGTGGGGTGAGAGGAACTTTTTGTTTGGATGATTCTTCAATCCTAGCTGTAGCGGGCTGCCAAATTGGTTTATGGTGATCACAGCTCCGAAAGATGTGTAAGAAGGTACCAAGGTCTGAGCAGCCCCTAAAGCAGTCAGGGGAAGCTTCAGGGTTGAAGGAGTGTACTTTGGAAGGAGTCATATATACCATCTAGAAAACAGTTTTATTGGGGATTCCCTAAATGAGATCGCTCTGTTACTCTTACGGAGGTTGTCTATCATGATATTCCACAAGTCAGTGGTAAAATAGCATTTCAATTCAGTCTCCCAGTGCATCATCAGTGCTGATTTTTCTGGCATAGTGAGGGAATTTAAGTATCTATAGAGTTGTGAAATTAGGCCTCTATCCCTCAAGGAGTTTTATTAAATAATTTTTAAGTTCCCTTTAAGAAGTAAGACATTGAGGTCTTCCATAGTGTGGTCTGGTTGTGAAAAATGATGTCCCACAGGTGTGCAGAACTCATCTTCTTTATGTTCCTTGATTGTATGTCTGTGCAAATTCCTTACTGGAAACTCCTGTCCTGTTTCACCAACGTAAGATACTTTGCTACATCTTTTGCATTGGATGAGGTATACAACATTACTTTCAGGTGCAGTTGTATGATCCTGTGATATTGAAGGTCCCTTTTGTGTTTGTGTGACATTTTTAGATGGATTGATTTGGATACACAGTTTGCAACATTTTTTATTCCAGGGTTTGCTTTCATTACTTGTGACTTCATAATCAGAATGAATATATAAGGATTGAACAAGTCAAAAAATTGGTGGACTTTGTGGGCACATAATGAGAGGGAGAATCAATAAAATGGTAAACATTTTTTTACAGCATAATTAAAAAACATATAAACAACATATAAACAACACCCTGTATAGACACAGTTACCAGTTACCCAATAATGCAGTTATAGAGGGCTGGATCTAAGGTACAAAAAAATATTTGATAATGTATCAAAGTGAGAGAAGAATTTCTGATCCAGTAATGCCTCCAAAAACTTGCTCGTCAACGTGTTTCACTAAGATATTAGTTTCCTCAGGACAGATACTGGATAGGTGCTGGTGAACTTGTGGTTCAGGGTATGGGAAAACCTCACGAAAGGAACAGATAAATGGAAAGGCAAAATTTTGAGTTGTTTCATATGTATGTGTGTAGTAATGAAATACCCACATATCATGTGGTCTATGGTAGATACCACTGATATATAACAATCATGTAGAAATATTAGAATATAGATCGCACATAGAGGTAAGTGGTCTCAGATTCCCCACTATAAATGTTTTCAACACAGTATTAATAGTACCAAGAAATAGCCCATAGGTACAAAGCCAATGTATTAAATGGGTGAGTACACAATCCCCTCAAGTATAGAGACTGATTGCATATCTGAATATGTAAATAATGCACTTATCCCACAGGGGGAGACCTTTTGATAGGGCTCAAACCAGTGTTGCTGCATAAGCAGGGGGAAATTGTGCCCCCTTCGACACTGTACCAGTGTGTGCGGTTTTCCTCTCAGTGCTGATGGTTTTTTATTTGTAATCT
This sequence comes from Aquarana catesbeiana, assembly GCF_042186555.1. Classification (NCBI taxonomy): domain Eukaryota; kingdom Metazoa; phylum Chordata; class Amphibia; order Anura; family Ranidae; genus Aquarana; species Aquarana catesbeiana. The sequence goes on from NC_133324.1 coordinate 187,825,892, forward strand.
TTCTCATGAAATCTCTGTCTTCTGGGTCTGAGCATATCCAGTGGTATCTGATGGCCGGGCTGTGTATGATGGCCCATTTAGTGTGTTTGGGGTAAAAACTGGAACTGTGGTGGTAGTTGCACCTGTCAGTAGGTTTCCTGTATTTTGAAGTGTGAAGCTTATCATCGCTGATGTATACTGTGATGCCTAGGAAGTTGACATGTGTATTTGAATAATCAATTTTTAGTTTAATTGATGGGTGAAAAATGTTGATGAATGAGTAAAACTGTTTTAGATTTTCTTCACCTGCTGTCCATAAGATGAAAATATAATTTATATAGCGATAATATTTGTATGGCTTTTGTTGTATGCTGTTCAGAAATTTGTCCTCCAGGTCAGCCATAAATAAGTTTCCATATCGGGGTGCCATTTTACTTAACATAGCAGTTCCCATGCACTAAATATAGATGTCCTTGTTGAAGGCAAAATAGTTGTGTGTAAGAATGAATTCAATGAGCTGTGTAACATCCTTAGCAGTGTATTTGTGGTATGGTGAGGATGATAAGAATCTGTGACATGCAGCAAACCCATCCTTGTGAGGGATGTCACTATACAGAGATTCTACATCCATAGTGACTAAAAGTGTATTTGGTGGTAATTGCTGTATACTGTTAAGCTTGTTCAGAAAATCAGTTGTGTCTTGCAGTAAACTAGCAGTATTCAGGACTAATGGTTTTAACATTTTCTATCTACAAGGCCTGAGATTTGTTCAGTAAGTGTATTCATACGTGCCTGGTTTTCCTGGCACCAAGTCCCCAATTTCTGGATTATCTGGAATCACATTGATAAGTTCCGAATTTAGGTGGGTTGGTAGTGTTTTAATGAGACCTTTTAATTGCTTAGTAAAGTCCTGGGTCAAATCATAATCCAGTTTTTTATAGTAAGTAGCATTTGCCAGCTGCCTCTGTCCCTCTTGTATGTATTTGTTTCTATCCATCACAACAACTGCTCCCCCTTTATCCACTGGTTTGATGGTTATGGCCTGATTATTGTGTATATCGTGTATAGCCCTTCACTCTAGTGGTGAAAGATTGTATAAAACATTCTTTTGCTGGGTGGATATCAGGGACTCACAGTCTGAAGTTGTCAATTTAGGTTTCCAGTTTGGGGTTGTGTCCTTGTGTAGGTGTGGAGTTTCTGTTCTTTTTCTTTTTGTTGCATTCAATTAGTCTCCTTAACAATTTTTAAATTTCTGTTTCAATATATTTTATTGAAAATTTTTGACAAAGAATAAAGAAATTACAAAGATTTTAAAACAATACACAATTTCCACAACATGAATTGCATTTAGGACAAGAGCAGATAAGTTTGCATTATTATTCATCAATGGAAGAACAGAAGGCATATCAAATCCAGGCTCCACACTAGCTAAGGGTTATCCCTTCTAGAATGCCTATCTTCATCATGTCTGAACCACATAACTGCGAGCCTATAATGTATCCTCGACCATTTATAGTCCAGCAGCTATAGCAAATTAAGAGATTGTAAAAACCCTGATAATCTCAGCATATCATAATATTTTCACGAAAGCCATTTAATTTGATAGAATTCAGGGTATGCCCTCTACATTCGGAAGTGCCAGTCCCTTCCACAATAGGGAGAGGATGTACTATCTTCCGTGGAAGAATTTTTAATTGTAATGTTTTACTGGCCTAAAACGTTCTACACTTGTAGAACAACATATAGACCTTCCATAAATCCATAAAATAGGCCTGCAGATTACTTAGGAGCATACATTTAAACGTTTCAAGCTATTCGTTTTAAAAAATAAAGCAGCAATAGTCACATCTCTGCAGACAAAATGGTACCGAAAGACTATATCGGCTCTGGAAGAAGTAGAGAGAAATCTAAGAATATCTTGGCAACATGCCAAGCACTGGACTTATTCTCTCTGGAGAAGAGACGCTTGAGAGGGGATATGATTTCAATTTACAAATACCGGACTGGTGACCCCTCAATAGGGATAAAACTTTTTCGCAGAAGAGAGTTTACCAAGACTCGTGGCCACTCATTAAAATTAGAAGAAAAGAGGTTTAATCTTAAACTACGTAGAGGGTTCTTTACTGTAAGAGCGGCAAGGATGTGGAATTCCCTTCCACAGGCGGTGGTCTCAGCGGGGAGCATTGATAGCTTCAAGAAACTATTAGATGAGCACCTGAATGACCACAACATACAGGGATATACAATGCAATACTGACACATAATCACACACATAGGTTGGACTTGATGGACTTGTGTCTTTTTTCAACCTCACCTACTATGTAACTATGTAACTATGTAACTATGACAGTTTTGATAATTAAGTTACGCAACTTGGATAATACTTCAACTGTGCTTTTTTAGTTGCAATCTAGCAACAGTTGACCTTTAATTCTGTACATTTTCAGAAAGCCACATGAATTAGCTTTCACTGACGTGACGCAGACCTTCTAATTTTCCCAGCTTTCTGAATAAGAGTTTGCCAACCACTTTATGGTTTTGTCATGGTATGAATGGCTTCTTGCCTTAAAGACTATTAACTTGTTAATTGGCATATGCTATACACATACCAAGGACTTTCCTTTCCTTGTATGAAATGTGCTTGTCTGTATTGTTTTAGAAGCTATCAAGGCTGCAATGTATTTGAAGTTAAAAGATGTTACTACTACATCTGCAGGTCCTTCAAAAATAATATTCACATTCATTGACTAAGTACTTCAAAGAAGCTGACGAAATGGCTCTTTAACATCTTTTGTCACTCCAGAGTCTATATAGTTGGATTTCTTTTACTTTATTTTATTTTAAACTGTTATTGGAAACTATTGTTCCATTTACACTGTAATTCAATAAACCATTTATGCAGTGGTATTGTAACTACAGTCTAAGACAGATTCATTGAAGAAATAAAGTTGTATTTTCAGTCTAGTTTTTAACTTAGGGGCAGACATATAAAAATCAGGGCTGGATTAAACTGGACCAGAACTCAAAAAAAAGTTTTACTGTCTTATGTAGAACATCTAGAAATGTCCATTGTGCTTCTGACTCCTAGTTTCAGGATATTTGAGGTTTCATAATGTCACTACTGTGCTGCTCAGCGGTACCCAAGGACCTGCAGTACATGCTTCTTCCCAATTCTTTCCTTCTGTGTATCAGTACTTTCTAAACCTCTCCTGCTGCTTTTTGAATATTTCTCCACCAGTCATCAGATCACTAGTCATCAGGAGGATAACTCTGACATGAGGCAGCAAATCCTCCTCTACAAAGATGACCGACTTCACACAGAGGCAGTGTTTACAATGCATGGTAAGTCAGTAATAAGGAAAAGATCAGTTGTAGAGAGACCAGAGACAATTATGGTGTAGTGTGCTTTGTCCTCTGTTCGACATTTATTGTACACAGCTTCCACAGTTCAGGTGTCTTTAAAGGAAAATTTCCCTTTTTAATAAAATATCCTATGCAGTCAAGGAGCCACTATAGATATTAAATAACTGTGCAGCTTTGTAAATGTTTATTAATTTAATTGTCATACCTGTAGGAGATTTGGACCTCCCAAAAGCCTTTCCAGCAACCTGTATGCAGTGCCTGAGATTACAAGCATGGCCCCTTACACACTTTCTTCCAAGTGCCCCTGGAAGCTAAGACAGAGTCTGCAGGAACAAAAGAAAGGAAAAATTGTCAATGTGCTGACACTATTGCCTGGAACCTAATAGTGTCAAAATCAGGTGAGCAAGAGCATAACTGGGTAGGTGTGACTACAATCCATTGTTGGTTGAGACCAAGGTGGGATAGGAGTGGATGATGCGTTGGCTTCAGGTTCCTGCTGGACGATTGAGCCAAAAATTGTGGCAAGACAGTGCATCTGCTGCGGCATTGCACTTGCCAGGGATATGCTTGCTATAAATGTTAAATTGGTGGTGTAGTGATGATTGCATCAGCATGCACAGGAAGGACATGATGGGGAGGACGATGGCGTATAGCTGGAACAATGATGAAGACCAAGCAAAACCAGGAATCAGGCAGATTTCTGGGGGCCAGCTTCTGGCAAACCAATGATGGCCAAAAATTGCAGCAAAGCCTGTGGAGGCTGCAGCATTTGTGACTACCTGTGTCGACTGAGCTGATACCGAGGGAATAAACACCAATATGCCGATCCAGTTGGTGAGGAACTCGTCCCACATAGCTAAGTCCACTATTGCTACTGGGTCCAGTCTGAGGACTTGGACGGGGTGCTGCACTCTGGCGAGAAAGACCAAGAGCCGTGAGATGAACAAGCGCTCCTGAGGAATAATTCTCATGGCAAAATTGAGCATCCCATCAAGGACTGCAGCTGTCTTTTAGTACACCCCTACAACCGGCTAATTTGTCAGAAGGCAGGCTAGCCTGCATAGCATGCGTATCCAGGACGATGCCTAAGAAGGTGATGGAGTGTCCTGGGCCTTCCACTTTATGTTCGGCTATAGGCACACTGAGATTGCTGAAGACCACTGTTAGCTTGTCTAGATCTACCGGGGGTATGTCCGGCCGTTCAATGAGCAGAAAACCATAGAGATAATGGATAACCCTGTGACATTGGGCCTGGTGTGACAGGGACCAGGTGAGGGACTGGGCGAATCCGCCAAACCGCCGTAGGCTGTCTTTAGACCCAAAGGTCTGCTTAGTGAAAAAAAAATTGTAGGGATCCCCCCGCTTCATGCCATGCCCCCGCCAGAGGGATGGCTCAATAGGCAGGAGCTTGAATGCGTCAGCGATATCCGCTTTGGAGAGCCAGGCACTGGTGCCTATCTTGATGATGGCCTCAGTGGCCAGGTCGACTAATGCATATTTGAGAGAAAATTCCTCGGAAGGGGTCAGGGAATTTAGACTAGGGATATGTTAGAAATGAGGCGCAGAAGGGGCGTCTTGTGGCTGGATGAGAGCACCAATTTGTTGTGTGGGCAGAAGATTGGCAAATTACACAGAGTGGGGAACGAAGACCAGCAAAGTGGCGACAAAACAGTTGCGTGTCTGTGACGCTCCAATCAGTACTGATGTGGAACTGGGCGAGTCTTGCTGCTGCTTAGGCTGAGAATGACCGATGGTACTCACAGAAGGCAAAAGCACCATATTTGTAAGGGAGATGTAACACTGCATGAAGGTATAATTCCAGCTCCTCCCTCCTGCTGGGGGAGGCTGAACAAAAGGACAACTCTGAACATTCCGAAGATCAGTGCGAACACGGTGGCTGACAGCTTCTGACTGAGCCTGGGTTAATTCGACTTGACAACCACTGAGACGTCCCCTGGTGTACCTGCAGAAGGAGAAGCTGTCATCGGGACCAAGACCAGGTCAGGGAGGGTCGGGGGTGGGCGAACTTTGCAAAGTGTGACTCTGCTCTGGACGTCCGAAACTGTTGCTGTTAAGGAGGAGACCAAAGAATGCAGCTGGGAAATGGCCCCGGAGATGGATTGCAGGGATGCCTGCTGGGTGCTGGGCCCAGCTGCAGCTGGGGGAAGAGGAGCCAGAACAGCTCTGCCTTCCTGGCTGTAGCGGGAAGGGGAATATCCCTGCTTCTCAGTTCAGAAAGGAGTTTGGGGATGGTCCATCCCCCGAGGGACTGTACGATGCCGCGCTCTGAGCCCTCGGAGGAAGACAGAGGGACAGGTGTGAAGTGCTCGCTGCCTGCCTGCGAGATGGCTCCGGCTAGGCGGGGGTGCTCATTTTAAGAGGAGTCATAGCCGTAGGATAGAGAGCGGAGTTGTAAAGAAAAAACTCAGAGAGGAGGAAAAAGGGGAAAAGAAGAGGAAAAGGAATGATAGGCGTAGACAGGAGCTGACAGTGTTCTGTTGTGGCAGAACTATGTAGAGTAAGAATTTAGAAAACTCAGAAGAGTATGAGGGGACCGAGGTGGGCCAGGAGGTGACTGGCCAGATAACCGATAGCTCGGGTGCCTGTTTGTGGCAAGCACAAACCTGAAGACCACAACCCAAGGGCATACTGGAGCATGAAATTGAAGTCTGGTTCGGCCTATGTAGAATTGTTGTGGTCTTTAGTGGGTGACGTATGCTTGGCCTGCTAACACTTGCACTGCCAGCAAGCCTATTGTTAAGCGACCTTGTCTGCGAGGTGAAGGGTCGCCCTTCGAAAACAGAGTGTCATGTATAGACATATGTGACAGAAACTAATGCCTGTAGAGCACGTCCAATGATGTATGTGAAGTAATGGTATAGTGAAAGGGGATATAGTGAAAGGGTGCTGCAGAATGATGTGATTGAGAAACCCGTGAACTATGCACCTGACTGACGCTCTAGTAGTGAGGTCCTGGTTAGGATCGAACTCGATCAACCGGGAACACCTTCAGTAGGGGTGACATAAGTGCAACAAGACTCTTTACTCCTTTCTTTTCTTTTCTTTTCTTTTCTTTTTTTTTCTTTTTTTCTCCTATTTGTTTGTCCCGCTTGTATGCAACTGCCCTGGTGAAGATGCAATCATTACGGGTTTTTTTTGGGGGGGGGGGATACATCCAACCTGGTACAGTATTGAACCTGAACTCGACTGACCTGAGGGAGAAAGACAGACGGAAAAAAAAGAGTGGCTTATAGGAATGCCACTGGAGACGAGCGGCCGATTAAGTGCCACTAAAATGAAGTGTGGCTGTGTGAGTGCCACTGAGTGTGCTCGTAGTGATTGCAAGGTGTTTAGGCTGAGATGCATGCTTGCAGCGATTGCAAAATGGGCAACTGCTGAGATGCGTGTAATTGCAGTGATCTCAAGGAGTTTATGCTGAGATGCATGTTTGTAGCGAATGCAATGGGTATATGCTGAGATGCGTGTTTTGGCAGTGATTGCAAGATGCAAATTTTTGCAACCTTTGCAAGAAAGGTAACCTACTGATAGGCGAAAAGAAAAGGATAGCAGAAATTGTATGTGTAGGAATGAACTGTGAAATGGCATATGTAACGAATCGCAGAATTTATGATAGGGACTGTTACGAATTGGTGTGCATGATACTCGTGATGCGAACCACTGTGCCGCCGTTGCGACTAAGTTCGGTTTGGATTGTGATGCATGTAGGTGCCGACATGATTCAAATCAGTCGGAAAATTATATGAATATTGAATCATAGGGTATGGTGCGAACCGCTACGAATCGGTGTGTTGAATGCGACTGATGCGCATCGTTGTGCCGCCAAGGTGACTAGGCTCGGATCGGAGTGATGCGTGTGGCACGAAAAAAAATCGTTTGTAGGGTATGAGCAGTATGACTCGATGCGGGATGCATCCGAAGGAAACCGTTGTGCCGCTGATGCGCCTAGGTTCGGATCGCAGTGTGATGCACGTAGCTGCTGACGCGATCCCAAAAAAATTATATAAAGCCAGGCCAGGGTCATAAACGGGAGATCAGCAGATGGGAGCAAGGAGCAAGACAGGACTGGGAAAAGGAGGAAGTGATCAGACTGCAGGGCAGGGGTACAGGAATACAGGATCACAGGATGGACAGGATCAGGTACAAATACAGGTATGGGTTCAGGTTCTCAGGATCACAGGTACAGGTCAGGGCTCAAGGACAATACCAAGGCAAGTGTGTGAGTGCTTGCCGGGTATAAGTACACATCTACTGCAATTAGCCTCAGGTGACGCCTGATCGCAGGAGATAATGTCGGCTCCACACTGCCAGGAGACACCCGCTGGTGGACACCAGTACTGCCGCCAAAAGAACAGACAGTGCCATAAGCAGGTGAAACCTTTCCTGACAGTTCCTGATTGCTAGGAGACACCCACCTGTGGACATCAGTACTTCGGGCCAAAGGTCTGACAGCGCCACCAGCAGGTGAAACCTTTCCTGACAGTATCCCCCTCTCGAAGGAGCGGCCTCCAGGCACAGGCATAGGCACATCAAGCTGGGCAGCAGGCACATCAAGATGGGCAGTGGGCACAGGCACATTAAGCTGGGCAGCAGACATAGGCACATCAAGCTGGGCAGCAGGCACAACAAGCTGGGCAGCAGGTACATCAAACTGGGCAGCGGGCACTTTAAGCTGGGCAGCAGACAGAGGCACATCAGGCTGGGCAGCGGACAGAGGCACATCAGGCTGGACAGAGGCACATCAGGCTGGGCAGCGGGCATTTTAAGCTGGGCAGCAGACAGAGGCACATCAGGCTGGTTGAGCAGAGGGCTCCGGGTCATCTGGCTGGGCAGCAGGCTTCGGGTCATCTGGCTGGATAGCAGGCTTCAGGTCATCTGGCTGGACAGCAAACACTGAAACATCAGGCCATGCAGTGAGCACCATATCAGCAGGCTAGGTAATGGGCACCGGCTCAACAAGCTGGGTAACGGGCATTGGCCCAGTAGGCTGGCTAACGGGGACCAGCTCCACAGGCTGGGTAACGGGCACCGGCTCCACAGGCTGAAATATGCACACTGGAACTTCAGGCTGGGACACAAACAACGGAACTTCAGGCTAGGACACAGACATTGGAACTTCAGGCTGGGCCACGGACACCAGAACTTCAGGCTGGGACACGGACACCGGAACTTCAGGCTGGGACGCGGAGACCGGAAGTTCAGGTTGGGACACGGGTACCGGAACTTCGGGCTGGGACACGGGCACTGGAACTTTAGGCTGGAACATGGGCACCAGAACTTCAGGCTGGAACACAGGCACAGGAACTTCGGGCTGGAGCAGATTGACTGGTGTGGAGGCAGGTTGGGATAATGGCTGGATCGTATTGGTTGGGAAAATCTTCCGTTTTTTTTTTTTGGTTTAGCCACTGAAGTTCTGTAGGTGGCTGCAGGGCTGTAAGTAAGGGGTGTAGCATATTGAAGAGTAGGGATGAGCTTCGAGTCGAACTCATGTTCGACTCGAACATCGGCTGTTCGCCAGTTCGCTGAACAGCGAACAATTTGGGGTGTTCGCTGCAAATTCGAAAGCCACGGAACACCCTTTAGAAGTCTATGGGAGAAATCAAAAGTACTAATTTTAAAGGCTTATATGCATGGTATTGTCATAAAAAGTGTTTGGGGACCTGGGTCCTGCCCCCGGGGACATGGATCAATGCAAAAAAAAGTTTTAAAAACGGGCGTTTTTTCGGGAGCTGTGATTTTAATAATGCTTAAAGTGAAACAATATAAGTGTAATATTCATTTAAATTTCATAACTGGCGGATGTCTATAGTATGCCTGTAAAGGGGCGCAACAGTCTGACAGCAAAATTACATTTCAAAGGAAAAAAAGTAATTTAAAACTACTCGTGGCTATTAATGAATTGCCGGTCTGACAATACACATAAAAGTTCATTGATAAAAACGGCATGGGAATTCCCCACAGGGGAACCCCGAACCAAAATTTAAAAAAATTACTGTAACGGGTGACCCCACCCCCTCTGATGTCACGGGGAATGCCACAGGGAAGTCCCCGTCAAGTCCCCGTGTGTCAGAGGGGGAAGGGTCAGAAGAGGAGAAGTATCACACAGCGGGAGCCTCCCATCATGGTGGATGCGGATCGGCCCGAGAAGAAGAAGGGAAGAAGACGCCGCGGAAGAAGATGCCGGACAAGAACACCAAAGGAAGAACCAGAAGAACCAGAAGAAGAAGAAGATGGAGGAAGAAACCGAAGGAAGATAGAAGATAGAAGAAGGAAGATAGAAGATAGAAGAAAGAAGAAGCATTTAAATAAAGGAATTGTCAAAAACTGTCTCTTGTAATTTTTAAGTTTTTTTTGTGAAATGGTAGGGGTACTTTTGTACCCCTTTACCATTTCACACAGGGGTGAGGGCCGGGATCTGGGGGTCCCCTTGTTAAAGGGGGCTTCCAGATTCCGATAAGCCCCCCGCCTGCAGACCCCCACAACCACCGGCCAGGGTTGTGGAGATGAGGCCCTTGTCCCCATCAACATGGGGACAAGGTGCTTTGGGGGGCTACCCCAAAGCACCCTCCCAATCTTGAGGGCATGCGGCCTGGTACGGTTTAGAAGGGGGGCGCTCTCTCATCCCCCCCTCTTTTCCTGTGGCCTGCCAGGTTGCGTGCTCGGATTTTTAAAAAAAAAAAAATTTCCAGGGTTCCCCTTAATATCCATACCAGACCTGAAGGGCCTGGTATGGAATTTAGGGGGGCCCCCCACGCCATTTTTAAAAAAAATTTTGGTTCGGGGTTCCCCTGTGGGGAATTCCCACGCCGATTTTATTATTTATGTGTAATATTGGACCGGCAATTCATTAATAGCCGCAAGTAGTTTGAAATGACTTTTTTTCCTTTGAAATGTCATTTTGCTGTCAAACTGTTCTAAACACAGGAAACATGTGCCCCTTTACAGGCATACTATAGACACCCCCCAGGTGTGAAATTTAAAGGAATATTACACTTTTATTGTTTCACTTTAAGCATTATTAAAATCACTGCTCCCGAAAAAACAGCCGTTTTTAAAACTTTTTTTTGCATTGATCCATGTTCCCTGGGGCAGGACCCAGGTCCCCAAACACTTTTTATGACAATAACTTGCATATAAGCCTTTAAAATTAGCACTTTTGATTATTCATGTTCGTGTCCCATAGACTTTAACGGTGTTCGCGTGTTCGAACAAATTTTTTGCCTGATCGCATGTTCTGGTGTGAACCGAACAGGGGGGTGTTCGGCTCATCCCTATTGAAGAGAAGGGCTGGAATACGGTAAGAAAGAGGGAGCAGTGGCTAGGGGAAGTTTTTGTGGGGTTGTTGCAGGCAGCAGAGAAGAGGCAGGTGGATTAAAGGCAGGATAGGTGCAGCGAGTAGAAACAGGATATTGATATTTGGTTGGAAGCAGAGTATATTCGGCTGAGAATGAGGTTGCCATAGGTGATGGGGGGGAAAGACTTTTGGGCAAGCAGGTGTCTGGTAGCAGAAATGGATTGTTGTGAGCTGACTGAAGCTGAGAGCATTATATCAGACCATGCTTGGAGTAATGGTTGAACAAAATGCGGTTCACATGCTTCCTCTCTGATAAGGGACTGCACTGAGTCATCCTTCAAAAGCCACACTAGAGACTCAACCTGATCAACACTGGAAAGGGGAGAAAAATCATCACTGCCCTTTAGAATACAGGACAGGGCTAGCCCTACACACACCTGAATTAAAGGCTGAACATCCCCAAACAGCATATGATCAACTAGGGAATTAGCTAATCGGATACTCTCTAGTAGCTGGTCACTAGTCCACTCTTTCAATGTCTGGCGGCAATATTCACCATCCTCTGACACCAGCAGAGAATAATAAACAATTTCATCAAAATTCATTTTAGCAAACCCAACAGAACCAAGATGGTTCCTCTGTGCAGCCACATTTGGTCAGGGATGTCCTTGGTATTCTGTCATGAACAGGTGTGACCAGAGCCATGTGGACTGCAACAGAGGGAACCAAACGCATGTAAAGTGAAATAATGTAGTTTATTAAGATAAGTGACTATAGATATAAAAACACCTCCAATACCAAACAGTGTACAACAATCCAACAACCAGACAGTGACCCACAAATATCAACAGACAAAACAGGTATGTACAATAGATGGGGAATACCAGAATCGTAAACGTAGCCAGGCCAGGGTCATAAACGGGAGATCAGCAGATGGGGGCAAGGAGCAAAACAGGACAGGGAAAAGGTGGAAGTGATCAGGCTGCAGGAGTACAGGAATACAGGAACCCAAACCTGAACCTGTACCTGTATTTGTACCTGTTCCTGCTCACGTGAACCACCAGAGCTCTTCTTCCCCACTTTGAATACAGCAGAAGGAGGGTCCGAGATCCCCGCTGATGTCAGCCTGCTCTGAGCACTGCAGAGGAAGGGGTTGCTGACGTCAGCCCGGAGGAGAGGAGAAGAGCTCCGGCGGGTCACGTGTGCGCCCAACGGCGCTGTAAATAAGGTGTTTTCCACAATAAAGTTACACAAGGAGACTCTCTGCACATTATATAATCTTTTTACAGAACGGATTACATGATTTTACAAGAGCTTTAACTAGGGCTTATTTTTGGGGTAGGGCTTATTTTAGGGGAAACAGGATATATAGCTTTTAGAGCTGTTATTGCTCCGACTTCCACTGTTCAATTCGGAATTATTAACATTAAATATAAAAGCAGGTGTTGCAACCTAAACTACCTTTTGGTACGAGTTCAAATGAATCGGTATGGGGTGCTGCTGTATTTTCTGTAAGCCAAGCTAAATGTAAAAGTTTGAATTACACATGCAAAATATGTGATGCCAAAGCACTGTGTTGCTTATGCTGTCTGTGAGGGTCCATGACACCACATATATCCACCACATATATCTTAGAGGCATCTTCCAAGCATGTAAAATCGTATATTACTCAGTCAGCATTCCTTTAAATTCCAAAGTCCAGCAGAAACTACCTTGGGTATACTACATAAAACTTTACTCTTTATATATCCATATTAAAAATGACTCACGTGTGTTCACGTTTTGCAGGTTTCATTACTTAGTCATAGCTGTCATGCAGGGATATACTATATTATCATACGCGATTTTGTTGTATCCAGACACCAGGTGAGTCTGCCAATGCTATTCAGGAAATATTGAAAATGTGCTAAAATCATCCAGTCCCTTCATTTTACCTGTATTCAAACTTATTGGGGAGAGTCACTCATGTTTTTCATACTGTGACCATTGTCACTACAAGTTAGGGACTATACATATTTTTAAGTCAATACAGAACAGGATTAGAAGGGAAGTTTTTGGTGAGGTTCCCCCTCACTTCCTGCTATCTCTACTGGACAGGAAGTGAAGCAAAATATCCTCAATGTAACAAAGATGGCCAAAACAAAAACTTTTAACCATTTTCATTCTTTTTTTTTGGAGTGATCAGTAGAGTTTGTCACAAGTGCACGCGCCATGGATAAAGATGAGTTCATCAATGTCATATATCTGTCAGTTGTCCGAAAATGGGCCCAGCATGCCTAGGTCTTTGAAAATTTGGCTGGGGCGTCTCGGGAGATAGAAATGAGTTCTTCCATTTCAGCTATTTTGTTAATTTGTTTAAACCATTCTGGTATGGTCGGTATGTGAGAAGAGCCCCAATGTCTCGGAATACATATTTTTGCTGCGTTGATTAGGGGTAGGATCAGTGTTTTACGGTAGTAATGTGTTGATAGATCTGAGTGATGGAAGAGGCATTGGGCTGGGGAGTGATCTAAGGTGTACGTGGATATTGATTCTGTGAGTTCTCGGACTTGCACCCAAAATGGTTGGATTATCGGGCATGACCACATAATGTGTAACATTGTGGCAGGCTCTCCGCCACATCTCCTGTATTTGTAGCTGGGGTTTTGTACAAGCGTGTTAGGGTCTTGTAATTGTTTTCCTGAATAGAGACGTTTAGAGAGCCCTTATGGGTAATCGTAAATATATGTTCCCATTGGTCTTCTGATAGTTCTAATTATGTTTCTCTTTCCCATGTCTTGTATGCTTTCCCTTCCTTAGGAGAAATATCTGCAAATAGCATGGTATAGATTAGGGATGAGCTTCGCGTTCGAGTCAAACCCATGTTCGACTCGAACATCAGCTGTTTGATCGTTCACCGAATTGCGAATGTTATGGGCCATTCGCGCCAAATTTGTGTGGCGTGTCACGGCCCATAATTCACTGCGGCATCGCAGTGCATTGCTGACTGATGATTGGCCAAGCATGCACTATGACCCGCATGCTTGGCCAATCACAGCGCCGTCAGTAGAGAGAGCTGTAATTGGCTAAAGCCAGGGTGGCTTTGGCCAATTATGGCTCAGGGGGTTTAGAACACACCCCACACTATATAAGGCCGCCTGCACGGCAGCCCTGTGTAGTGTGTTCCAGCGTGCTTAGATAGACAGAGAGACAGTGTCATTTCATTTGAGTTAGCTAGATTAGGCAGGACAGTTAGTGAGTTAGCTGCACTTACAGTGTATTGTGTATATATATATATGCATCCCAGGTGTTGTATATGTATATATATATATATATATATATATATATACACTGTATTCAGTCTAGCTAGATCCGTTCCTGTTATCTTCCTACTGACAGGCAGGTTTGTCTTGTTACAGTATTTACAGCTACCTGAAGAAAATTGCTGGTGTTCTTTTGATCCTATTAGTACCACAGTCAGGCAGCTAGACTATTTAGAGTTATGCCCCATACACACGGTCGGATTTTCCGATGGAAAATGTCCGATCGGAGCGTGTTGTCGGAAATTCCGACCGTGTGTGGGCTCCATTGGACATTTTCCATCGGATTTTCCGACACACAAAGTTGGAGAGCAGGAGATAAAATTTTCCGACAACAAAATCCGTTGTCGGAAATTCCGATCGTGTGTACACAAATCCGACGGACAAAGTGCCACGCATGCTCAGAATAAATAAAGAGATGAAAGCTATTGGCCACTGCCCCGTTTATAGTCCCGACGTACGTGTTTTACGTCACCGCGTTTAGAATGATCGGATTTTCCGACAACTTTGTGTGACCGTGTGTATGCAAGACAAGTTTGAGCCAACATCCGTCGGAAAAAATCCTACCGTGTGTACGGGGCATTAGTGTAGTACGTCCTTCTCACAGTGTTCAGTTAAAGCTACAAGTTAGTTTAGTGCGACCTCTGCACAGTGTTCAGCTAAAGCTACAAGTTAGTGCATCCTCCTCACAGTGTTCAGCTAAAGCTACAAGTTGGTGTAGTGCGTCCTCCTCACAGTGTTCAGCTAAAACTACAAGTTAGTGTAGTGTGACCTCTGCACAGTGTTCAGCTAAAGCTACAAGTTAGGGTAGTGTGTCCTCCTCACAGTGTTCAGCTAAAACTACAAGTTAGTGTAGTGTGACCTCTGCACAGTGTTCAGCTAAAGCTACAAATTAGTGTAGTGCGTCCTCTGAACAGTGTTCAGCTAAAGCTACAAGTTAGTTTAGTGTGACCTCTGCACAGTGTTCAGCTAAAGCTACAAGTTAGGGTAGTGCGTCCTCCTCACAGTGTTCAGCTAAAGCTACAAGTTAGTTTAGTGTGACCTCTGCACAGTGT
Organism: Aquarana catesbeiana; assembly: GCF_042186555.1. Taxonomy (NCBI): domain Eukaryota; kingdom Metazoa; phylum Chordata; class Amphibia; order Anura; family Ranidae; genus Aquarana; species Aquarana catesbeiana. Next base: position 187,840,900 of record NC_133324.1, read on the forward strand.
TCAGCTAAAGCTACAAGTCAGGGTAGTGCGTCCTCCTCACATTGTTCAGCCAAAGCTACAAGTTAGTTTAGTGTGACCTCTGCATAGTGTTCAGCTAAAGCTACAAGTTAGGGTAGTGCGTCCTCCTCACAGTGTTCAGCTAAAGCTACAAGTTAGTGTAGTGCGTCCTCCTCACAGTGTTCAGCTAAAACTACAAGTTAGTGTAGTGCGACCTCTGCACAGTGTTCAGCTAAAGCTACAAGTTAGTGTAGTGTGTCCTCTGAACAGTGTTCAGCTAAAACTACAAGTTAGTGTAGTGCAACCTCTGCACAGTGTTCAGCTAAAGCTACAAGTTAGTGTAGTGCGTCCTCTGAACAGTGTTCAGCTAAAGATACAAGTTAGTGTAGTGCGTCCTCTGAACAGTATTCAGCTAAAACTACACGTTAGTGTAGTGCGAGCTCTGCACATTGT